>NW_027397115.1:707595-951272 GCF_003265705.2 Callorhinus ursinus
CCGGGGGCTGGGTGCCCTCCCCATGCGCACGGTCCGGGAGCAGGACAGCGTATTCTCTGTGATGCTGGCATTCTTTTTGATTCCCAGAACATACGGCCTTCCCGGGACCACCAAGGTGGCACACCCAACCAGAATTTATCCTTCCAATATTTCAGCCAAGGAGTGCTTTCGTTACGGTCCTTATTCTCTGACTAAGCTCTTGGGGATTTGCTGTACCTTCCACAGCCAACTTCAGTGTTTCCCACGAGAGAAAGGAGGGGGTGCCAGTGACCTTGCTTCCATGGCATTAATAACTTTGGGGTAGTATATCGGCCCTCCCTTCCCACCTTTCCGTCCCACCATCAACACCCCTTAGGGCCACGAAGGCACCCATGGCCTTCCCCACAGTGTCCCGAGGTTGGAAACCGCTGCCTCGTTTTCCCCCCTGGGGCTTGAAGGGCTGCACTTGGTCTGAGTTTGCTAACGTGTGCTGTTGCATCCAGAAATTACATAAGGAAAAGTTGTATTTCCTGTCCAATTCTGTCATCTTGCTGATTGCATCCAGAAAAATCTCAACCTAATAAATCTGTGGCCCCCAGATCCCCCCAAACCTGCCTTTGGAACACAGCAGGCCTTGGTCTCAGAGTCTTCTTCAGGCCAGGCCTCTAGCCAGTTTTAATAATATTTTGTTTCCATTTTCCTTCTTTTCATGGTTACCATCTATTTAATATGGCAAGGAGTAATGACTCTCCACTTCCAATCCTTTGTGAAGAGATCTCTCAAGTTTCTTTTTAGAAGATGAATCGATTTCGAAGCAAATATCAGGAAATCATGTTGTTGGAGTCCAAGGGAGCAAGCTCAGAAAGGGGGCCCCTGGCGTCTGGTTAGGTGGGTGTGGGGAGTGTGTCCCCAACAGGGGCCTGGGCCGTCTCTTTGCTCCCTAGTGTAGGCTCTGGAAATCAGTTCCAGGTTTGGGACAAGCATGTAAAGTTGAATAATGGGTGAGTGGGGAGAGAGTCTTAAAGCAGATGCCCCACATGTTTGAATGTGAGGGTGGGGTCGGCTGATGGGGTTTCAGGAAGGAACACTTCATGATTGAAGTGGGAGGGGGAGTAAGGGACAACACCAGCTTCAAAGAGGAACCTCGGACCTGGGCTCTGGGCAGGGGCGGACAGGGCTGGTCACATAGCGAATGACAATGCTTGCTGGTTCTTGGAAGAAAGCTGCCCATCTCTTTGGGTTTGGTCCGTAGCTGCCCTAGTGACTTGCCTCCAGCCCTCCGTCCTCTGTCTGCACAGGCCCTTCTGGAAAGGGAGCCCGCCCTTGGTTCCAGGGGGGCCCCAGCCTCTCCTGCTCCCCTCTCCTTGCCTACCCCCTCCACACCTCCCCAGGACGAAGTAAGTCTGGAGCTGGACCAGAGCCCTGGAGGGAGGACCTCCTAACTGGGGGGGGGAGGGAGGGAGGGACAGCCACAGGAAGAGAGTGGGTGTGGCACCAAGGGTGGGGTGGTCTTCAGATTTGAGATAAGATCCTAACTGAAGATGGCCCCACTTCCAGCCTCAGAGAACTTACTTGTACCTTCCAATCTGCCCCATGTGTGGTGAGGAGGGGATGGAGAAACACCCCCAGTGGTTGTGTCAGATTCTCGACCCACCTTGGTCCACAGCCCAAGTCCACCTGGAGGGCGGAGAGAGAGCGACAAACGTCCACACAAAGACACACCCCCCCCACCCAAGCCCTCAGCCCAGCACAGCTGCCCTGAGCGCCCTGAAACTGAGCACATTCTACAAGCAGCAAGGTCAGCCCAGGCCCCCCACCCCCACCCCCCGTTCTTTCCAGGAACTTAAGCCGCTGACTTCTGCACCCCAGGTGTCTGGCCCACCAGCCAGTGCCCTGTGCACACGGTCTGCTTCCAGAAAGGACCACTTCTGAGAAAGCCCTTGGTCATCAAAGCCCCATCTTCTTGTGCCAGATTTTTCGGCGCAGAGGGCCAGTTCACTGAATAGAACATTTAGCAATTAATTCCGTTCCCAAAATGTTGGTCAGTAAATCATGGGGAAGATGGTTTCCCAGAACAGGCCAATTCTTGCCCAGGAGAAGGACCAGAACAGACTTGCAAGCCAAAGCCAGCACGCGGGGGATTAGATGTCTGTACTTTGCAACTGTCCCAGACGTCTGCTCCAGCTCCATCGACCACCCTCTATGCGCACGTGCACACCACACACACACACACACACACACACACACACACACACACACACACCCCACCCCCACCAAAGAACAAATAGTTTACTGCGGAAAAGGTTGCAAAGCTACTGTGTAATTCTGGGCTGCGGCTGAGCCGACGGGCCCCCACCAGGGAGGGGCAGGGCCAGCAGCTCTGTCACTCATCACTTGCCTTGATAATTGACTCTCTTATTGCACTTGGCTATTAGCAGGCTCATCCTCCTTGGGAAGGTAACGCCTGAGCTGTCAGAACTAGGGCCGGAGCAGGGATGGGATGGTGGCGACCCCGTCTGCCCAGCCCCCACCCTTGCACAGGACAGAGGGGGTTCCGGGAACAGAGGTGGAAGGCGGCAGTGTTTGCTCTTGGGTCTCTGGCCCGCTCCTGGCTCTGCCCACGAGGCCCTGTACCCCAATGCTCACCCCGCAGCGAGCCTCTCCTCAGAGCCCTGGCCCGTCGCCTGTCCCTGGAATGTCTTTCTAGCATCGGACACAGGCCAAACCCAAAGGGCCAGCTAAAAACTCAGCCATCTCCAGTTTCCAGGTCCCCGGCCAAGCAAAAGAAGGGCCTGCGGGCCAGGGGCCAGGAGGGGACCAGAGCGATGGGTGAAGAAGGGACTCTTTCCTCGGGCCACGTGGACACTGCCATGTGCTCAGGTCAGAGTGCACCCTCTCCACTCCGCTTGGCCCCGGGGCTGCCCAGGGGGCAGGCGGGGCAGACACGACCCCCATCTCACAGAGGGGCCAGAGACCACCTGGGTAGGGCTCGGCAAGCCTGGAATCTAACCCAGGCCCCACCCAGAGCATGTGCTCCCAGCCTCCATGCAAGCTGCCTGTTGTCCCTCGTGCTTCCTGGGTCCTGCCCGTTTAGCCAAATGACAAGTGGGTCCCCTGGTCCCCATCTCAGCGACGCCGGGTGCCCAGGGAGCAGAGAAGGGTGAAGGAGGTCGAGGGGGCCTGAGACACGGAGGAAGGACTGGCCATGTCTCCTCAACGGAGCACTGGTGCCGGCCCCCAGGAAGGAAGAAAGCTCAGGGACGCACAGCTCCGGCTCTGGACTCAGCCCGAAAGCTGGGCTGGAAACGCAGCCTCCTAGGGACCGTGCGCCCCGAACCTGCCGGAGCCCGGCCATTGCCCAAACCTGGCTGCCTGCCCACAGCCTCCCCACGCCCGGGCTAC
This sequence comes from Callorhinus ursinus, assembly GCF_003265705.2. Taxonomy (NCBI): domain Eukaryota; kingdom Metazoa; phylum Chordata; class Mammalia; order Carnivora; family Otariidae; genus Callorhinus; species Callorhinus ursinus. Next base: position 710,977 of record NW_027397115.1, read on the forward strand.
GGTTCACGGGGTCTGTTCCTGTAAACCAGCTCCAGATAAACATCCTTAAAAAACTGTAACCTGCTCCTAAGCAACACTGTTCATGAAACTCCAGGTTGTATGAGCCGAATATTTGTTCATACCTGCTAAGGCAGTAAACCCACAGCCATGAAAATAAAAAATCTCCACAGTGTTCCACTGGAAATCTCCCCCCCAGGGGTGGGCAGACCCAGGTTGGCAGTGCCTCTGAAACCCTTAGCCCAGCCCTGGCCACAGTGGGCGCTTAGTACAGGTGACTTGCCCCTGGGAGCTTCTCTCGGTCCAGAAAACGTCTTCTCTGGAACTCTCACCCCCGATTAGAACATCACCACTAATTCCCAAGGGAAGAACAGTGCCCGGGGCACAGGAGGGGCTTGGTAAATACCAGAGGGAAGGAGGGGTGGAGGAGGGAGGCAGAGAGGGAGGACTCCCTGCATTGAGAAGGTCAGATGAGACTAATCGAGTCCCCCCAAATCATACTAGTGTTCTAGAATGCTGTAAAGGGCGAGGTCAGTACTCCGCATGAATAATGGTTGTGATTAACGGGACCCTGAGTAATTAAGAAGAGACGAAATGATGCTGAGCCTGTTCTGTTAACCAGGGCGGGAGCCCAGGCAGGTTACCTGCAAAAGCGTCCATCAAGAGAAGCTTCGAGGAAGGAAGTGTGGGTATTCAGAGTGGTTTCTGCTGTCCTTGTTGGGAAAGCTCCCTTATCCAGACCACTTTGCACCCCAAAAACACCAGACACTGAGTGTTGTTGGCCGAGCTTCTGGACAGCGTTGCTGAGTTTTGACATTCTTTTACCGTGCTCACTTGAACTATTGATTAAAATCAGCAGTTCCCTTGCAGGTCATTTTCTCAATAATGCCAATTTTAGTAATTCATTAAGTTAGGCCTGACAGTGTGTCTGCTTCTAACATGTGTAATGAGCCAAATCACAAAATTAGATAATGTATGAGCTCCATGGCGAAACAGGTAATTGGCCAAGCATCGCCAATCGACTTGGCACACAGCTGTGAGGACGTGAAAGCCCTGGGGCACCCGGACCAGCGAAGACCCCGCCCTGCTCCAAACGCCCATCTCAGAGCCAGAGTGAAACTTTTACCATGAGGATAAGTGAGTCATCTTGTTTTTGAAGCTCTTTGTATTAGAACGATCTTCTGCCCCAGACTGTCATCATTCATTTCAGAGTTTAATATCCTGAGACATCAGGAAACTTTCCACAGTATCTAAATTAAATTCTTTCTTCTGAAGCTCAGATCCATTTCCTTCTGAGGAGATAGCAAACCGCCAGCCACAACTGTCTCTGATAACCAGAGATTCATAGATTTTTTAGGACTATCTGATCCAGACCCCTCTTTCTGAAGGTGACCACACGCGTAGGTGGGTAAATGTCCTGCCTTGCGCAAGACCACATGCGGAGTTGGGTGCAATGCTAGTTTTGGAGCCCAAGACCCCTGCACCGCCTCGTGTGACCCTGCCCCGGATCCACCCCCGGTCACCCACGCAAGGAGATCAGAGGAGCAGCATGGGAGAAAGCCACGGGTGTGTCCTTTGAAGGACCAGACCAGCTAAGTCACAGGGAAGGAAATGACAGTTGGTCTTGAAAGTATATGAAAAGTTGTCCGGCCTCACTCATAGCAAGAACAAAGCAAATGAGGCATCTGTCAGATCGGTGTGATCACAAATTTTGGCAACATCCTGCTTTGCCTGGCAGGGGAGCCCCTGATGCTCTCCGAGGTCGTAACTTCTCAAGGGCCCTTGGCAATGTCTGCGCAGATTCAAAATGGACACACCTTGGGACCTGGGCGCGCCCTTTCTAGGACTCTGTGCCGCAGACAGTGTCCCGCCCCAGCCGAAGTTCCGAGGAGATGCCAAGAGTACAGGTGGGCAGCTCACCCGTACCCAGCTGCGAGCCGTCTAAGAATGGCTCAGTCCATTCTGCACAGATGAAGAGCTGTTGCCCCAGCAGCTGCTAATGGAGAAAAGTGAGGCGCGCAAAGTGCACGCACGTGAGATGCAGCTATTTGCATAAAAAGCAAAAAGAGGGTCATTACGTATAAATATGCATGAAATATGCATATGAGTCGAACATCCCCAGAACATCCCCAGAACATCCCCAAGAAAGAGTTACCTGTTGCTGCTTCTGAGGAGGCAGCTGGAGAGCCAGAAAAGGACAGAGACTGATTTTCCTTTGCTCCCTTGTTGTTGGTTGGAGGCGTGCCCACGTGTGCGCCTTTCTCATGCACGCAGGATGCCCGTACACGCACATGGCTGCATCCTTCCCCAGCAAGCTGATCACAGCCTTAAAACCAACCAGGCCGGGCTTGAAGGCCAGCTCCACCGCTCCACACTCTCAGTGTCTAAGACTGGGTTTCCTCATCTGTAGAATGGGGAAGCCCTAATCTCGAGAGTCTGCCAAGACAGGGGTGCAGCTCCTTAGGGAGCACGTGGGAGGTATGGCGTTGGCATACCCTTGGAACTACAAGGGGAGGCCTTCTCTGCCTGCACGTGAGTGTTCCTAGATAGCTGAGGTGTCCTACATGATCTCATTTGGATCCCACATTTGGTCCCACGTGGTGCAGGACCCCGCCTGCACCCCAGGGGCCTCCCCCTCCCCTTTGCCGGCCCCCGAGCTCTCCCAGGGACTTCCCATCCACACCCCGCCCTTGTTTGCTGTGTCCCAACGTTCCTTCCTTTCTGTCTCACGACTGGCTCGACACTGGCAAGGATACAGAACGCCTGGGGATCCCCGGAAACCACTGACGGTGGCAGAAAATGGCACAAGCCCTTTGGAAATTTCGACAGTTCCTGATAAAGTTTCACACACAGGGATCACATGACACAGCAATTCCACTCCTAGGAATTTACCCAGGAGGAATGAAAACATAGGTACACCAGTGTTCAGGGCGGCTTTATTCCTAAAAGCCCCAAACTGGAAACAACCCAAACCTCTACCAACAGGAGAGTGGTAAACAGATTGAGAGATCTCCAAACAATACAATGTATTTGTGCAAGAAAAATAAAAACAAACCGTTGCTGATACACACAACAACACGGATGACCTTCAAAAGCACGATGTTTCGTGAAAGAAGCCAGATGAGAATGTGGACATCTGTAACATCCCACTTACATGAAGTTCAAGAACAGGCAAAACTAATCTACGGTACTAGAAATTGGAATACCGGTGGCCTCTGGGTCCCCAGGTTGAGGTGGGGGGAGGGAGATTACCTGGGAGGAGAGAGAGGAACTTTCCGGGATGAAGGAGACTCCCTACAGCTGGAGGGGGAAGCTGGTTACGCGGGCACATACCTAGTAGGATTCATAGCGCTGTGCAAAATCTGAGCATTTTACTGAGTGTAAATATACCTCAAACAAGCCCAAAACGTGGGTGAAAAACTGCACATTTCCCAAGGACAGATGTCTAGCGGCTTCTCCATCAATGCCTCTTAAACTTTAGACTGTCCTAACTCTGCAGGCAAATACCCTCTTGGCAGGGCCCTCCTGTACTCCAGACGTATGCACATGAGAAGTGTGCATCCCTTAAGCGCTTTGCCACACCAAGAACGCTGAGAATGACTCACAGCTATTTGGACGATGCGGCTGAGGCGTATGGAACCGTTCTGTCTATATTAACACTTCTGGGTGTTTCACTGCCTAATAAGGAGAAAGTTATGCGTGCCATTTCTTGGCCTTGGAATTCCTGTTTGGGCAATCTATCAAGGCCAAGGAGGGTCTGTGTTATCAGCGGAGGAATTTTGTTTGCGGACAGAGAGGTACCCCAGAGCCTGCCCAGTAATCTGATGTTGGGAGCAGCCCTTGGGTGACGGCTGACACCCTATTCTTGCTCACATAGCAGCCATGCTGGGGCTGGGTCTCCAGACGCAGATGCCTCCGTGGAGCTGTTGTGTTTGGTCCCCACCTGGCCACTCATTTGGGCTTCTGAATGTTTAATTACCCTGTCCCAATTCTGGGTGGTGTCTGCTCCTTCCTGACAATTCCAAAGAACTATTGCCCCTGCCCCCCCCCTTGCCTTATTAGAACCTCTCAACAGCCCAGGGAGATGGGGGTCATGAGCTCCCTCCCACAGGAAAGAAGGGGGAGGCTCTGGATGCTTCTGTAGGAGCCTGTGGTGTTCAAAGATGGAGACCGTCCCCCTGTCACCTTCTCTCTTGTCACTCTCTGGCCCACTCCCTCTGGCTCTGCAGATGGTCCTTTGTGCCCCGGGAAGTCTGCTCCGATTCTCTCACGCCACCCCCCCCTGCAATCTACACTGGCTGGGTCTGTCCCGTGTCTCGGACCACTCACCATTCAGTGTGAGTGGGTCTCAGAACCCCTTCGAGATTCTCAACTCTTTGGACATGGGACCCTCCGTGTGAGTGATTCAAGCACATAGTTCAGGGCTAAAGTGATCTGGAGGAGAGAGGATGCTCAATAATATGGATTGATGGATTGATTGGCTCGCACCCCATTGGCAATCTGTTTTATGAGACTCCTGGGGCATACACTCTTCCTGATTAGATTTTTGCTCCGTCAATTAAGGATGCTGTGTGTGAGCACGCTGTGTCAGCTAAAGATCAAACTCTAAATAATGGTTAGTGTCTACCCTGGAAGCATGCTTGCTGAGCCTAGATCCCAGGCTGGTGAGGCAGGACTATGAAATGTCAAACACGCCGTGCAGTGCAAACACACCGGGGAGGGCCCGCATAAATCAATTCAAAGGACAATCATTAGCATTTGGGTGAAGGCAGCACCGTGAAGGGTGATGGGGTATGAGGATTCTGCTCACCTGCAAGGTCAGTTTGCCTTCATCAATCTATCGACTGTTTTCATCCCCAGAATCAAACAAGAAGATGTGTTACCAAACTAAGAATGCCACAGTAAAGTATCTTTATCACTCAAGTATAGCTTCCCAGCTGTCGACTGGGATGATGCTGGGGGAGGGCAGAGGCAGGTGGTTCTGCAATTGCTCCTCGGGTCCTGACCCTCAGCAGAAAGTTTCCAGCAGGTGCTTAGGTTGTGAAGTTCAGGGGCTGACAGCCGTCCCCAAGGAGGGCCGATGGAAGATGCTTGGCTCGTCAAGCCGGGCTTGGACAGCAGACGTGCCCCAGCTGGGTGGGCCTGCCCGCACAGCGGGGTAGGATGAACCCACGCTGGGCTCCTGGGCAGGTATTGTTTGTTATTCTTCTTCCTTGGTACTTTTTTTTTTTTTTTTTGAGATTTTCTTTATTTGAGAGAGAGCACATGAGCAGGGAGGGGAGCAGAAGGGGAGGGAGAGGGCAAACAGACTCTGTGCTGAGCACGGAGCCCAACACGGGGCTCGATCCCAAGACCCGGATCATGACCTGAGCCGAAACCAAGATTCGGATGTTTCACTGACTGAGCCCCCCAGGCGCCCCTCTTTCTTGGTACTTTACAAAAATCCACACGCTTGGGGACCCTGGTGCCGCCAGGTGGAGCAGCTCTTTGGACTGGAAACAAGCCTGGTAGGTTGACTATTAGCCCAGCCCTGCCTCAGACCTGACCTCGCCCTTCGCTCCAGCCCAACGTCCACCTTCGACCAGCGCAGCCTCTTCGGTCCTGGGGGCTCAGTTGGTTAAGCGACTCATCGGTCCTTCTGAGCAGGCCCACGCCCACCATCACACCCGGCTGGAGTGCCCAACGCACAGAGGAGGCACAAGTGCGTGCCCTTCAAGCAGCCAACCTCATCAAGGGACTGGATGAGTAAATTGGATTCCTGATGTTATAAATTAAAAATTATGCTAACTTTCCTTCCATAATGCCAACCCTACATACAAAACTACATTAAAATGCGTGGCAGGACCGCGAGGGGAGGCTGACATGAGGCGGGACCGGTGCGCAGTGAGGCAGCAGCTCTGTCCACCCCTCCCCCACGCTGGAAGAACACTCCAGAAAGTCCTTCCCATGCAAATTCCTGACACTGAACGGAAGAGTTAATATCAACGATGAAAGAGAAACTGACTGTAAAGAACGTCAGCGTCCTGAGGTGCTGCTCTGGGTTGGAGTGGGAGGCACCTGCTAGGTGGGGGGGTACCTCTGATTGGGATTTCCTGAGTCTCGGGCCTGGGTGGCCTCACGGGTTGCTCCCCTCCCAAATTCGCCCAGGGCTGGACACAGGCACCAGGTGGCTGCCTCTTGCTCAGAAAGTAGCCTGGGGAGCTCCCCAGGGCCCAAAATGATTTCTTCAATAGCTTCCATTTGAATTTCTTCCCTACAAGCGCAGGGTCTCCAGTTTGCGATCTGCAGGGAAAGCAGGTGTCCGGAGCTCCAGGGCTCCCCCCACCTCGTCTTCTTCTCCCCAGGCTCTGATGCTCACTCCTGGCAGCTGCAGGCTTTGTCAGGAGCCCCCACCCCGCTGACGGACCTGGCTGTGAGAGGGGGTGGCTGGTCGGAGGTGTGGGTGTGGGGACAGAGAAGTGGGGGCCAGACCAGGGGTGAGACAGCCACCTGAGGGCAGATGGCTCGCCCTGGTCTTGGGGTACCGGGGGCACAGGGCGGGGCAGCCCAGCTCCTGCCCCGGAGGAAAATAGCTCTGCCTCTCAGAGTAGCCCAGAAGAGGGCTTTCATCTTCAAACCCTTCCCTGACATCCAGCTCCTTGAGGTCTCACGCCGCACAGCCCTGCGTCACCAGCCCCCACATCACGAAACTGAACGACAGAGATCTCAGAAGCCACTTGTCACCGCCCCGGTCACCGGCCCCTTACGAAGGGCAGCCACGTCCTGACCCCACAGCACTGATTCGCGTTCCCTGTTCTGCGAAACTGTTAAGTGGAACCATTTGGAACGTGCTTCTTCAATCTAGCTGCGTTCACTCACCGTGTCTGCAGGATTGCCACGGCTCGGAAGCTGCGGGCAGCGACGGCCATCCTGAGCACCATCCTGTCCCGCAGATGGACCGCAACTCATTCATCCTGGCATCTGGGTAACTCCACGTTTGAGCTCCTGGGGAAAATGCTGCTATGAATATTTAGTACTTGACCCTTGGTGAACTTACGAATGCACTTCTGTCGGGTATATGATACCTGGCCTTGGCACTGGGCCATTGGTGAGGCACACGTGCAGCTGGGAATATACTCTGCTCAGCCCCGGAAGACTGGCTGGCGCTCATCATTCAGGATCCATTTAAATGCCAGATCCCGAGGGAGCCCTTCTCAGATCCACTGACCAGCCTCCCTCCCCTGGAAGGCCCTGTTCCCTCCTCTTCTTGCAGAGCCCTTGGCATCACGTGTACTTGTATGTTTACTTGTGTGTATTTGTTTAAGGCCTGGCTCCCTGCTCTGCCATCTGCAGCATGAGGGCAGGGAGCTGGCTCAGCCTTGTTCTCTGCCCTCATCCACTCACGCCCTCAATATCTGTTAAGTGCTGGTACCAGTGACTTGGTCCCGAGGAGGACAAAGCCCCCATCCTCATGCGTCTCAGAGCCCAGTGGTGGAGGGAGATTTTAAGCAAATGGGGAAATGTGTAATAAGTGCTCAGAGCACAGTGAAGGGGTGGAGAGAAAGAGCCGGTAGGGGTGGAGGGAGGAAGAGCAGCAAGGCCAAAGTGGCCGCTGCATGGGGCATGAGGGGACTGGAGGGAGTGAGGTCAGAGACGGAGCTGGCTGGTAACGTGGGCTCTGCACACACATCAGGAGCTCCGCTCAGAGGCTGGGCAGCGGGGGGCTGGGGGTGGGGGCTGAGCCCAGCCCAGTGCTCGGTAGACGTTTGTTGAGTGAATGATGAATGAATGAAAACATGCCCTCCACATTGCCACACAGCCAGCAGAAGTCCCGGGCACTCATCCCATGCACCCCTCTGAGTCCCTGTCCCTCTGGCAGCTGCAGGTTTAGCCAGTCCACGGAACGTGTCTGCACGTGGAGAGGCTCCGACCGCCCCTCCCTGACCTTGCTGGACAAGAGCACCCACCGCCCGCCCCACCCCTGCCGCTGCCTGGCAGCCCCACGTTGAGTGGCCCCTCCCAGGCAGATGCCGCGGGTGAGCTCTGCTGAGGGCACGTGGAACAGTGCAGCTTAGCAGGCATCCCCCATGAGGGCAAGCCTGTTCCGTTCTTGAGGCCACTGGGGCCACTCGACTCTTGGTGCTCTGTCCCTTCCCAGCCATCTGTTTTTGCTTCCTAAAAACGGGACTGTGACGGCAGCAGTGCAGACCATGCTTACGTTTTTAACCAACTATTTGATCATCTAAACCTCTGTCCTATTAACAAGCATTTTGTTTATCCATACACTCAACTATCCAGACCTTCATCCACTCATCCACTGAACCATCTGACCCTCTATCCACCCGTCTGCCCTTCCTTCCATCCTTCCATCCATCTGACAGCCAACCATCCGATGAGACGTAGAACCATCCACTCATCACCCCCCATCCCTGCTTTCGTGCAGTCATCCATCCTACAAATGTGCATTTTGCACCCATTAAGGACCAGACACTGTGTTAGGGGATGCGGTGGTGAACAACACAGACCCAGCCCTCGTGGAGCTTCTTTCTTAGTAATAAAATCCAACAAATAGACCATGACTTGCCCACTTCGTGCCTGGGAAACACAAAGACAAAAGACGTAGTCTCAGCCTGTAAAGGGTTCCCAGCTCTGGAGGGAGAGACAGGCAGAATAAGCAGGCGCCCCCAAACACTGAGGAGGTCCAGAGTCTCAGCACGCCTCAAGGAGGCCCCCGGCTCCAGCCAGCAAGTTCAGAAAATGCTTCTCGGGAGAAACAATATATGGGCTCTGGAGGGTGAGGAGAAAGCTGGCCTGCCCTGCCCTGCCCTGCCCTGCCACCATGCACTCTCTAGAACTATATGTAACACACAGGAGGGGCTCGGTAAATACTTGTGGAATGAATATTCAGTGAAGAGAGAGAGATGGTGCTTTCCAGGAACTTCGAGGTCTTGCTTGGCACAGGGTCCCAGTCACATTTTTAATGCAATGAAAGGATATTAGAAAGCACAACGGTTGGCCGACCCGTAAAATGGGGATGATAATCGTGCCTTGTAGGGTTATGACAACAATTAGGGGCGTCTGGAGGGCTCAGTCGGTGAAGCGTCTGACTCTCGGTTTTGGCTCAGGTCCTGATCTCAGGGTCCTGGGATGGAGCCCACCTCGGGCTCCTCGCTCGGCGGGGTCTGCTTGAGTTTCTCCCTCCCTCTCCCTCTGCTCCTCCCCCTGCTTGCATGCTCGCTCTCTCCCTCTCTCTCTAAAATAAATAAATCTTTTAAAAAAAGAAAAAAAAAAGAATTATAGGTCTCAAAACCGTGATGGCCTGGCGCATAATGGTACTCTAGGTTACTCTTAATAATGAGGGTGAATCACATTTGATCGTGAATAATTAAATAATACAATATTAAGCACTAACACTTGACGATATATTATTAGCACATAGCTATTGTTATCTGATTATTGTCATCATATACAGCCCCTCATTTGGTGATGTTTTCTGGTATCCAGCTTGGCAGGAGGGGTTTGCCCAGCGAGCCCAGGGGCGGCCTGTGTGCTGCATTCAGACTCTCTCCCCACCCCCAGAGCCCCGTAGGACGGGAGGGGACTGCGTGTGCCCGGCCCCAGGCCGCCGAGCACGTAGGTGGCCGCAGCAGGTCCTCGCTCACGCCTGCCCAAGGGCTGGCCTCGGCCCACGGTACCACGTCCCACTCTCCTCTAATCATGCCATCATGCCTGTCACCCCTGAATTTCGCTAAAACCTTTCGGGAAATTGTTTCTACTTGCAGCTGAATGACCTCTTGGGGTAGAGAGTTTCCATAACGACTACTGGGTGACCAGCAGGCTTCCACCCTGGCTGGGCACTGCCTCCTTTTCCTTTGCATCAGCAGTGTGGTCGGTGGTCCCAGAGATGCAGGGCGGGCACAGAGCCCCAGGCCCAGCAGGCTCAGCCCCCCCGCCCTGCCCCCCGGTGGCCTGAGCCTGTCCCCACCTGGGGGTGAGGGACGAGCTCATGGCTGGCTGGCAGCTCACAGAAAGCATGCCTGGACCCCAAGTGGGGGCACCACCGGGCTCTCCCTTCCTCAGCCAGACAGTGGGAAAAGCTTCCAGAGCAGGAAAACAAGCCCATGAATCGTGTGTCGGCACCCCTGCTTGGTGACCTCCTCTGCCCCGTGTTCAGGTGTTGAGGGGTGGGGAGAGAAGGGGAGAGGGGTCACCTCCAGTGGGAGCCGTGTAGGAGAGGGGCCCGGTGCCAGCCACCCCGTCCTAACCGCGGGCCCGGGGGCAGGAGGCTTTGGCCAGTTTGGGTTCAGTGTCCTGCCAGGAGCCCTCCCGAGTGGGGTTCCCAGTGGAGGGGAGAAATGCACAGAGATGAGCTGGGGGGCAGCGTGAAGGGAAAGATGACAGGGCGCGTCTAAGAGCCTGGGGAGCCCTCGGCCACAGACGAGCCGCTCTGCCTCGGACCCTTCCTCTCTCAGGACCTGCATGACCCCAGCTGGAGGAGCCAGGCTCCCCGCTCTGGGTGCAGCTCCTCGCTTCGGGGCCATGGTCACCACCAAGGCCAGTGGTCCTACCCCTGGACTCAGGGGCCACCCGCCACCAGCCATCTTCTTTTCAGATCCCCCAGCCGCCTGGCATCACTCCCAGTGAAGAGGGGGCAGCCAGAGGACCCCAGTAATAGCTATGAGAGGAACCCTCCCATTATCATCAACCCCACAGGGACCTCTGCTTCTTCATGTATAAAATGAGGAGCTTGAGAGAGATGAACCCAAACTCATAAAACGTCACAGCTGCAAAAGGCCACTAATGAGGGCCTGACTCGGCTCCAGGGCCTCCCAAACTCGTCTGATCCCAAAACACATTCATCCACCCACTCAACGGACGTCCCCGAGGACCTACTGTGTGCCAGTCAGGTTCGGGGGGCGGGGGGTCACAAGCAGGGAAACCAAGAGAACAGAACTGCAGACCCCTTCCACGGGAAGGGCCAGGGAGAAAGTAAAACGCACAGCAGCTGAGCTGAGGATGGAAGAACGTGACGGGGCTGGCCACGGACGGATTCTACGCAGAAGAAACAGCACAGGCAAAGACCCTGGGGCAGGAACCAACTAGGGGAGGACCACCAACCGAAGGAAGGCCAGAGTGGTTCCGCAGAGTAAGGAGGGGCAGAAGGACACAGCCAGAGACAAAGGCCGGAGGACAGTGTGGCCGCGGTCCCCACTCTGGTTTCACTCCAAGGGAGGTGAGAGCCCCTGAGGAATTGAGCCGGGTTTATACCTTCAAGTCCCCTTTGAGGAAAAGTGGAGGTGGGGGCCAGAGAGGCATCGACCCCTGAAGATTCTGAGTCAGTCACCCTGGGCGAGGCAGGGGTGCCTATTTCTATAGGGTTCGGCATTCAGGCAAAGGGGGTCAACTCTGCAGCCTCCAGCCCCTGGGCCGTGGCAGTGGGGAGACCAAGACCCCGAAGGGTCAGCAACTTTCCCGAGGCCAGCCAGGGCTGCTGGCTTCCCCGCATTTCCTTAGCACAGAAGCTGTGCCAACAAAGGCAAGAAACAGGAAGAAAGAAACTTTCTGATCCTCTGTTAATTGTACCTCAAGCAGAATGGAAGAAAGGGAGCTCACAGAGGACAGAGGGGGGTCGATGAGCAGCACAAAATTGGGCTTATAAAAGAAAAATCAATTTGTGCTCCTTCTCAGGAAGAAGGCCGCATGTGGCCTGAATTACTCCTCTGGGTTATTTGGTTTTGCCTTCAAATCAGAAAATTGTAGTTATTACTGCCCCAGGATTGATCGGCGTGGAGGCAGCTTCGGGTCCGCACCTCTGTCTTTGTCTGCCCCGATCTGAATGGAGAGCGGGGTTCATTTCCTCCCTGGTGGGTGGGGGCGTCTCCAGGGTGGGAAGGAGGGAGGGCAACGGGCTGGGGTCTTCAAGCGCCGGATGAGCCAGCAAGTGGCTTTCCTAATGCATTGGAGCCATGATTCTTTGGGTTCAACACGTGCTCACATACTGTACGCTTCGGGTGTTCGGAGGGGTGCCGTCTGAGCCTCCAGCTCGCCTCCTAACACCCCTGCCCCCGAGATGAGAGAAAGCTGGTGTGCACCCTCCTCCATGGTAGTAATTGCCCGTTGATCATCCTCAGGCTCTAACCTGAATCCCCTTAAGCCCCAGCAAATAACCCCTAATTCACAATCACCTGCAATGCTATTGATTTTTTTTTTAATTTAACTTGCAGTAAGTTTCCACCCACTCTGCCACCCAGAGGGAAGAGAATGATTTCAAACTCCCTCCCCAGAGCCATTATAACACCTCCCACCCCACCTCTCCCAAAAAAAAAAAAAAAAAAAAAAAAACCTATCTCCCGAGCACAAAACAGGAGTTTATTATTATTATTTATTGTAGCTCAATGATCTTTTAAGTCCCTAACAGCGTCAAGAACAAAGGCAAGTCCCTAGCGTGCATTTGTTTTGCAATTTGTTATTAATTTGAAGTCCTAGGATACAAATAACTACCTTCCCTTCGGTGGGGGGGGCCGCTCCCGTGGGGTGGGGGGCTGGGTTTCGGATGGCCGGCCAGTCTCCCCGCACCCTGGCTGTCCCCGATCAGGCAGCCACGTGTTTTGTCCACACGACCACACTGGAGACGCATGTAAAACCCTCCACCTGGCCCATCACATCAAGAGCCACGCACAGACAGGAAGAGACAGTGCACCAGACTTTTTGTGAAGCTCTGCCCTTTGTGTATCATCTTTGGAGGAGACAAATTAGCAAGACATTTTTACCACCGGCCACACACGAGCTATGTAGTTTTTCAAGAGCTAAGTTCATCTACAAGTAAAGTCATCTTCCCTTGTCAGTTCTGTTTGCAGTTGGGAGGGCAGGGTGGGGGCATTAGAAAGCCTCACGGGGTGGGGTGGGGCGGGGTTACGGGTGTAGTTTTGGAATCTGACTTTGATGTATCTGGGCTTGGCCACTTCCCCGCGGTGTCCCGTGGGGCCAGTCCCTTCAACCTCTCCACAGTCTGGTTTTCTCACCTGTGAAAAAGAGGTAAGTGTGACAACTGCATAGAACCACACACGCACACGCATACACACGCATACACACGCATACACACCGCATACACACCGCATACACACACATACACCCCACACACGTGCACAAACACCAAACATACACGCACACGTAAACACACAAATGGTGTGCGCAAAACCGGTGCTTTGGGACTGAGGGCTGTGGATTGCACCAGCGTCCCAGATGTCACCATTTGGGGGAAGCTGGTGAACGGTACATGGGACCTCTCTGTACTATTTTTGCAATTTCCTGTGCATCCACAATCATTTCAAAATTTAAAATGTGTTTGCTCGAGGCCATAACGACACCTGTTGCGCCAGGGTTTGGACAGGACTCAGAGTCAGTGAAGTCGACACTGAGCACTTAGTTCCGAGCCTGGCAGCAGGATATGTTTGATAAATGGGATTTATTTTTGACCTATTAGTCTATGTATTTAAACCACCAGCAGTTCCTTTTCTCATTAGGAGCATCCAGAAAATCAGAATGGTGTTGGTTGAAAGGGTGTCTGTAGAGCTTGGCAAAAGAGAAACTTTTTTCTTTTGTGATGGCTCATTATTCTCAAGGTTAATCATTGCTAATTGCATTATCGGGTTGCCAGCAGAAGTGCCAACGCAAGCCCCACCACATGTGCTGGTTGCTGATTGGCTCCGGGGAGGTAGGCTGGAGGCAGACCCACAAAACCAGACTAGAGGAGACTCTGAACAGGCAGGGGAACAGGGGAGGCTGGGCTGCTGGTTGGCGGGGTGCTCATAGTCGTCCCGTTTTCCCCGCTACCCTCTAGGAGGTCACAGCTCCTCTGTGCCTTTGGAAGGCAGGATCTGTCTTGGACGTAGGTGCGGTCTGACTTCATTCTGGTTCTTAGGCACAGACACCACCTTTTGCGGAGACCTCCCGCTCTGCTCCTGATTCTATGGTCGCATGACAAGCACCTGCTCCTTCTTTACAGGAAGCTGCGGTGTCCCAGGCGATGCTACACCCAGATCTAGGTTCAAGTCCCACCATTGCTGTGTGACCTTGTGCAGGTTCCTTAACCTCTCTGGTCCTCAGCCTTCTCTTCATAGACAATTAAAACCACTTCCATGTGAACACGAGGGGAGGCTGGGTAAGGGTTGGACAGAAACTCTCTACACTATTTTGGCAACTCTCCTGTAACTCCAAAATTATCTAAAAATAAAAAGTAAAAATTAACCCAAACACTTCCTCGGTCATCTGAGGACTGGAGATGGCAAAGGTGAAATACCTGGCGTGGACTTGGTGTTCACTAGCTTTTGTACGGAAGGAAACAGCACACTCATTGTGTCTTTTTTCCCCCCCTTTTATTTCAATTTTCCCCCTGCTGCCTCCTATGTCTCAGATAAGCAGACTGATCCAACTCTGAAGGGGTGACAGACATGAAGGAAATCATGCAGGAAGGCACACCCTCGATACTATGGAGTGGGGGAGGGCTCTCCCCTTGAGATTACAACCACAACCTTAAAAGCAAGTTCCGGGGTGCTGGGTTCCCCGGCTGAGCTTGACTGCTGCTTCTCTCTCTCTCACCAAGGGTTAGAAGCCACCTTTTCCCCAGTGCCATGCAAGATAAGAGACAGAGGCTCTGGCATCGGACCCATCCCAAAGCCAGCGAGAATAAAAGCGGGCTCAACGTCCTCCCGCGGCGGATCCTCCAGAAGCTCCTTGGCAAGCTCGTAGCATTGTGTCATTCTGGAACATGGGGAAGGTGAAAAATACCTTCCATCCATTTCCGCTATTAAAGCAGGAGGAGTCCCTGATTATATTTACGGGGACACTTGGCAATGGAAAAGCAATTCAATTAAACACAAGCAGGGCACAGGGGAAGTTTGGAAGGAGGGTCGATGGCCAAAATGCTTCATCCAAATAAAATTCCGTCCCCCACCTGGAGACTGCAGAGAAGCTATGTCCAGCATGAGATTTACAGCCCCAAGCATCGCCTCCACTGGGTAATAAACTGTGTCCTCTAATCAATATTGGCGCTGGGCTGCCTGTCTGCAGCATGGCCGCCCATTTAGCAAAGTCACTGAGTAATGGAAAACGCAATCAAGTTGTATAATGAATCTGGGTAATTGGATGGACTAGGCAGAATGGTCCAGCTAAATATATTCAGTCTGGCGCATTAATTAAAAGCTTGACACTCCAAGCGCCATCCAAAGTGCCCCATTAATGCGTCTCTGAATCCAAAGGTCAGACGCAGTGGATGAGTTACAAGACAGGGCGACCATTGCTCAACTCTGGGGCCTTTGTGCTGAGCGCGTCCACAGGGGGTTGGGTTCCCTGGAGCTCTGGTGTGCCCTCGCCTGGTGGCACACCTGGGTGCTGCTGGGCAGGATCAAGGGGAGGGGCACGCAGTGCTGAACCGCTCCGCCCAGTCCCCGTGCCCTAGGCCACAGCCTTACGTGGTGACATCTCTTGTGTCATCCGCACAGGTTGTGACTAGTCCCATCATCATCCCCTCTTCATCGAGCCCTGAAGGCACACACAGCGGAAGCGACTCATCCAAAGGCAGAGGTCGGCAGGGAAGGATTCAGACCAAAGCTATCTGGCTCCAGGGCCGTAACGAAGTTCTCATTTCATGGAAAAAGGAGCAAAGAAATTTCATATAAAGCAAAACAGCGGGAGCAGTGGAGCTCCCTATGTGAAGGCGACAAGCTGGGTGACCTTGGGCAAGTTGCACTGCCTCTCTGGGCCCCTGGTTGCTGTCTGTTATTGAACGGCCCACCTCACCTCTGGGATTCGAAACTGCTTCAAAGAAGGGTGGGCCGTCAGGGGCAGCGGTCCCGCAGGGTAGCGGGGCGGCCCGGCATCCCTCTGCAATTCTGAGGGCATGCTTGCCCAGACATGACTGCTAGCCATCTGTCCAGAATCTCATAAACTCACACGGCAAAGATGGAACTCGGCTTCCCTCAACCTTCCTAGAACGAAGAGCCCTCAGAACTGCTCACGTCAATGGGCACTTGGGCACACCGGTGGCTGGGAGGCGTGCATTGTTCGGATGATTTTTGACATTTGACCCCAGGGTCTTCAATCTCACCTACCTCCTTGAAGACAAGACAGATGCCCCTTGGACTCTCCACAGCCCCAGAGGGCCCAGGACTCAGGACCAGCAGAGGTGCTCCCAGCCCGTGGGTAGCACGGTCCTTGAAGTATGTACCACGAGCAACCCCATTCTACAGATGGGGGATCAGAGGCGAAGTCGTGATAGCCAGAAAGCAGCCCATTCCTCCCTGGGTCCCCTCTCAAGGTCTCCACCTTCACTGGGCTCTGTGCCTCCCGGCCCTGAGAGGGTTGCATGGAAAGAATGTACCAGAGTTCGGGGAAAAACAGAAGACGTGCCAAGAGTCAAGAACCGGCCACCTCCTCTGACAGGTCAGCAATTTAACAATATCCTTCAGCATTACTGACCTTGCACCCTCTGACTTAGGGACTGCACTTCTAGGAACTAACCCTCCTGATGTGTGTACGTGGCCAAGCTGCGAGTCTCCTGGGGCAGGATCTGTAACTGCCATCCGCACCCCCAGTTCTCGGGGACCCTAAAATAAATGAAGGGGTGTCCCACCCTGAGAACCCCACACAAGGAGACTGATTTGTGTTCCTTCATTCAACATGTTTCCCAGCTGCAAACTATAAGCGGGTCCCGACCTAGTAACCAGGGTAGAAGCACCTCACCCCTCAAATCCGGAGCTAATGGAAAGATGTCCCAGTGGGTCCATAGGAGAAAAAGCTAGTGCCACCCAGGACATGAGTGGATCCACTGTAGTTGCTAAAATGTAAGATATACATACACGTGTGAGGACATCTGCAAAACCTTCAGGTGAAGGTTTTCTTTGTGTTGCGTTTCCTCCCATCGTGATTAATTTGTTTTTGCACTATCGTGAACATATTTTATATTTAAAAAAAAAAAAAAAACACTTTGAATTTCAAACTTCCACAACCAGCTCTAAAGTCAGCAGATGAGGTGGAATTCCTCTGTGCTCCTGGAACAGCCCCTTACCCTCTGGGGTCCTGAGCGAACCACACTCACATCAAAGTCCAGCAGTCAGCAAATGCCATGGGTGAGCAGCCAGTGTTCCCAGCCTGGCTGGCCCTGGGACCCAGACATGTGTGGCTCCTGCAGGAATATCCCAGACCTCGCCAAGGTCTCTGGGCTGCCTTCTCCCCTCCTTCAGCATGCTCTGGCCACACGGGTGCCCTTTCAGTGTCTGGCTTTGTCCCCTCAGCAAAGGTTCACTAGGCGAACCAATTAACTGTTTCCATGAGGCTCTGACATGGCTTTGGCTACGACAAGCTCATGCCCTGGAGGGAAGGACTGAATGGCCCTGATGTGTGAGCACATGCATCCATCCATCCATCTACCCATCCATCCGTCTACCCATCCATCTATCCACCCATCTATCTATCCATCCATCCACCCACCTATCCATCCATCCATCCACCTATCCATCCATCCATCTACCCATCTTTCCATCCGTCCATCCGTCCATCCACCAGTATGAAGCTCCTGCTGAGTGCTGGGCACCATGCTGGGTTTGGGGGTCTGGCAATGAGCCCATCACATGGGACTCTCCCCACAGGCCTCAGCTTAACAACCTTCCCAGTCAGCAGGAAAGGGAAGTCTTCCCAAGTACTGTGGGCACTCGGGGAGGGACCCTACCACCACCTAGCACAGGTGATCAGGCAGGGTTTGAAGCCAAGGGAAGACTGCCAAGGAGCCTCCAGATTTTTACCAGCTTCTTGGGACGGGCACGTATAATCTGGAGCTGACTGGGTATCGATGTTGTCCTTCTGTCGCTGATTCTGGTTCTTCTCTGCTAACACTGGGTGAGCCTCTCCTAGGAAGCACTGCCCACTCCCATCCCACCCCCCCAACCCCCTGCACAGGCTTCTCTTTACTCCTTACTCCCTGGGCCTCCATTGCCTTGTTTCTACAACAGGGATGGAATAGCTACCACTTTTGAGCGTCACGTGCAGGCTGTCTCCTAAAACCTGCCTGTACTTTTTCTCTGTCACTCATCCAAGCAACCCACGCGCAGGTCCAGGATGGTCCATGACTGTGCGCGGTGGCTGAGTGGTGGAGCCGGGCTTTGAATGTGGCCACATCCGACTTGAACGCCATGCCCTTGAGCACCCGCTTCTTCCCAGGACGGGGCGAGGAGGTGCTGAGCTGCAGTGCGTGAAGCCAGGGCTTGGCATGGCCAGTTCGGCTACAGCTTCCTTCCTTCCCTCCGAGGTCCAGCCGGGGGACATGCCTGCCCGCATCCGGTCAGCATGAAATATGCTGCTGATGACCTCACCCCCAGCTCCAGCCATATCCGGGATGTGACCTCGGGGGTGTGCCCAGAGGGGACCCCCTCCCAAGCTCCTACGGTGCCACACCGTAACCCCGGGGCAGCCATCACCCACTGGGGGACCCTGCTAGGTGGATGCAGGAGTCACCTCCACTTCTGGATAAAACTCCTAGTATTCCATCACCACCTTAGTCCCTTAGAGGGTTGGCCCTGGTCCCGGAGAGCAGGTGGAGGGAGGGAGGGAGGGAGGGAGGGAGGGAGAGAGGGTGGGGGGGGACTGCGCTCATCCCAAAGACAATGGAAAGCAAAGCAGAGGAAGCCCGGCCCCAACCTCCACGGTAGCTGAGTGGGGCTGGGGAGACTGGTGGGGGTCAAAAAGGCCAAGGCAGCATTTCCTGAATCCCAGGAGCCGCTTGGCAAATGGCCCTGTGGGTCTCTTGGGGCCATCCCCGAGGCCCTGCAGCAGGGCGATAAACCTGTGACAATGGGCGTCCCCTGAGGCCCCCTTCCTTCTTCCCCACAAGCACTATTAATAATAATAATAACACTGAGCATATTAAAAATAGTCACTTCCTGAGCTCTTGTGCCCTGGGCATCCTTACCACCCCAAACGCTCACATCATCCCCGGGGGAGAGGCTATGCGGTCACGTGCATCGCGGGACGAGCAGACTGAGGCTCCTGGAGCCCAGCAGCCTGCTGTCCAAGGGTGTCAGTCCTGAGGCTTGGGGCCGCGCAGCCTCATGTCCACTCAGTTCATCCACCTGTTCCATTGACTTTAGTCACCTGCGTCCAGGTACAGGGAATGCTGGGGGTGGTCTAAGCTCTCAGCCAAGCAACACAGAAGGAAAACCAGCTCCAGGGACCTTTAAGGAAATGACCAGCTACACCATCAGAGGAGGCCGATCCTGTAAGGAGCAAAGGTGCAGGGGTACCCAAGGAGACCTCCCGTCCCGAGTCTCTAAACCATCACTAAAAAAACGAAATAGAACCATCTGGAATCCAGTGGGCCAGAGGGAGGTGCAGAGAGAGGTGTGTTCTCGGAGAGGGGAAGGAGAAATCTCGCCATTGTGTGAGATTCTATCAGCCCTGCATCTCCTCTTGGGAACAAATTATTGATCACTGAGACTATTCTGGTGATTCTAGCCCTGAATTCCTTTGCCGATTGAGTACCGATGTCAGGGCTCAGGCGAGTGAATAGTTCTCGCCTTGGAGAGAAAGACCTGTAGCATCTGCCTCTCTTCCGATGAAAGATTTCCAGCTAAGTGGTGTTATCGCCGTGGTCCGTCAGATACGGCAAGTTTAAACTATTCCAGGCCCGCAGGATGATGAAATGCTCCCATCATTTCAGGGGAGATAAAGTCGTCTCTCTTTTGTTTCTTTTTCACTCTTAAAACTTAGTTTCCTACACTAAGGCCTGCACTGGGGTCTCCTGCTGACAGGCTGGGTCCACATTCAAGCTGCCGGCCTGCGAGCCCCACCCCAGCGTGCTTCTCCTGCCCCCGCCACCCACCCTTACTCGCGGGGCAGCGGGCCCCCGTCACCTCTGTCACCACCCGTGATCCGACGGGACTGAAATGTAGGTATTTATTTATCTTTTCCTACCGTGATTAACTAAGCACTTCTAGAACCATCACTCTTGTTCCGAAGGGCTTCAGACAGAGCCTCATACCACAGGGGTACTCAGTGATTGTAGGACAGACGGAGAGACGGACAGAAGGAAGGAAGGACGGACCTGCCAGTAATTACGGCCATGTCGAGCAAATCCTAGAGTGCAGGTTCCTCATCTCGGAAGTGAAATAGTAATCATATTTCTCTTGAGCCTATTGTTACCTCTGCTTTACAGATGAGAAGGCTCAAGCTTAGGGAACTGAAGTAAAATGATCCCAGTCCCCACAGGCGCCTGGTGACAGAGCCCATGACAGCCATCCACATGGTGAACAAGAAAGACACTCTGTCCTGGGTGCTCAGGTCTCGACGGGGAAGAGGTGGGCCCCAAAGATCCGAGCGCAGGACTAAGCTGTCCACTACCACCACTGGGTAAGGGCGAAAGAGGGGCTCACAGTGCTGGCGGAAGGGGGAATGGCAGGGGAGAACTAGACAGTTCTGGATTCCACTCTCACGGTGAATATTTGCTTTGATTGGCTCAGAGTCTCAGATAGCTGCAAAACCATGACCGAGCCCAGTGACTTGGTCAACACGGTCATCCCTTGAAAGGGCAGCCTGTATGAGGAGCTCCTGGGAAAGATCCACGGATAAGCTGATGTTGCATCTCTCTGAGTCTCCCCGTGTTCACGGGCGTCCGCCGGGCTGGGTTGTGTCCTGGGTGGTCCACCAGAGCACAGGCCCAAAGCTTTGCTGGCTCCCTGACAAAGGGGCCTGTTTGGCCAAAGACCCTCAGGGAAAGAGGAGGGAGAAGTGCCGTCCACACGGCCGGTGACAACCTGCCCCAGGCCCCGGGCATGCTGCCTTACATTTTCATGTCATTGTTCCTGGCTTTGGCTCCTTACAGTTTTGTTTAGTGACAACATAATTCCTGGAAGAGGTAAAAGAGTCTTCCAGAGCACATTTGGAGACCCACTAAGAAATATCTGCAGCATTCAAATGAAAAACAAAAACAAACCAAAAAACCCAGTAAGACCCGGTTTAGCCAACCACTTATCCGTGTTTGTTTGAACTTGGTATCCTAGGGTGTCCGCCCTGGTGGATGGTCTCTTCTTCTAAGCCCCGTTTTTTATAGATGGGGAAGCTGAAGCCCGCCCCCCCCACCCCCGGATCAGCTTTCTCACTGTAAGACCTGCACATGCAAGGGGAGGAGGCTGAAATGTGGAGACATCAGCTTAATACAGGTGCAGGCGGTGGTTTGTAGATGCGTGCGTACGCACGGGTCCATACACATATCGACCCGCGGGGTGTCGGCTGGCACAGCCTGAAGCAACAACACCCGGCAGCCAGGCACGTACCCAGCACCCGGAGCTTGGCCTCCACCGCCATTCTCCAAGAAAAGGACCCGGGGCTCCTTGCAGAAGTGGTTTATTCTGCACAGGAACATGCCAGGTGAACTTGGGGCATCTCATAGTGCTCGACAGTGAGGAAATGATAAAAAGTGGCAGGAAAGATGAGCAGCCACAATGATGGGCCATGTCCAAGCAACGTGGGAGACAGTCAGGGCTGGAGCAATCGGAGCGATGAAACAAATAAAGTAGTATTGGGTTATACCCAAAGTTAGAATAAATATCCACGGGACCATACCGATTAAAGAGATGATTGAACAAATAAACTGGGGAGGAGAGACAAATCTCCCATGAAGACGAGTCCCAAATGGTTTATGGGCCCTCTAGCTTCTAGAAGGCGGAGCGCATGCCCTCCCCTGAAGCGTGGCATGCATGGTGACCCTCTTCCCAAGAGGACAGCAGGGGGAAAGGGAGAAAAAAGCAGGAGACAATACCCAGTAGAAAAGCCTGACAAGCATGACATCAGCCAGGGGATCAAGGTCAACGTCAATAGCCATCTGTCGGGTTGAGAGTGTGGACCCTGGATGCGATGTGACGAGAAGGGCCCCTTTTGCGGTCCCCCTGCCCCAAACCATCACCCCAGTCGAGCCCCGAGAACATCATCAGACCAGCCCAAGTTGAGGAACATTCTAGAAAACAGCCGATGAACGTCTGAGAAAGAGCCACAGACAAGACAAGCCCAGAGAGGTGTCACCACCCTATGTCCCATGGGGTCCTGAGTGGGACCCCAGAAGAGGACACTAGGGGACAGCTGGAGAAGTGTGGACAAACGTGTCCACAAAGTGTGGACCTTACCGCTTCAGCAAGTATGATGCTAACAGGGGAGACGGGGTGTGGGGTGCCCGGGGACACTCTGTGCTTTCTTCACCATAACTGCGTAAATCCACAACTGTTCTAAAATAAGGAGGTCATTTTTGTAAGAGCTCCCCGCCCCACACACACCAAGCTGCAGTACGCTGAATAGCGGCCCTCCACAGACATCAGGTCCTAATCCCCGGAAACGACAAATGTGACTTTCTTTGGAAAAAAGGGTCTTTGCAGAAGTAGTTAAGGAGCTTGAGTTGACATCATCCCTGATTACCCAGGTGGACCCTGCATCCACGACAAGCACCAGACCCAGACGGGGGAGGGGCCGTGGGCCTTCGAGGCAGAGGCTGGAAGGACACGAGCCACAGGCCACCTGGGGCCTCCCAGAAGCTCCAAGAGGCAGGAAGTCTCCTCGCCCGGAGCCTCTGCAGGGAGCACGTCCTGCTACCACCTCGATGTCCAACTTCAGCCTCTCAACTGCGACAGAATAAAGTCCTGCTGCTCTAGCCGCCCCCCGGTTCGCGGTCCTCTGTCCCAGCAGCCACAGCACGCCCATCCAGCCAACCGCCTTGTCCTGGAGCTTTGCCCGGAGCCCGGGGCCCTCGCAGCCCTGGCCCTCGGCCCTGACAGTGACGGCGGGCAGAGCAGACGAGGACGGTTTACAAATGTTCACGGGCTCACAGCGTGGCCACAAGGGAAGCGGGACAGGAACCCCGCAGCGCAAAGTGGGGGAGCTCACCTCATCGGGGCGAGGAGGCTCTGCTCTTTGGCCCAGATCCGAGGAGGCGAGGGCGGGGGCTGAGTTTGCGCGGGATGGTGGGGATGTGGGGAAGAGCGTCCACGCGCAGGGAACGGTGCGAGCTAAGACCCCAAGGCAAGAGGAGGGATGGCCTGTGGCAGGAGCAGCAGCAGAACCAGGGGCGGGATTTAAACCTGGGCAGGCTGTCCCCGGGGCTAGGGGGCCCCAGACTTCAGCTGTCAGCCCTTAGTTGATGGGTTGGGAGAGGTCACTCGGACTCCCACAGAGGGGTGCTTTGCATTCGGGGTGCTCAGGGCAGCGACCATTTAACCACCAGCAGGGAGAGATTCAGGGATTCCAGCCAAACACCGGCACCCTTTTTCTGTGAAAGGCCACCCTTTGTGAGCGACCGCTCAGCTCTGTCACTGCATCAGGAACCCAGCGGGGGCGATCTGGAAGTGAACGTCCCAGTAGCACTTCATCTGTGGACACGGGAACGTGGATTTCATGCCACTTTCCACATCACAAGATATTCTTGACTTTTTTTTTTTTTTTTTTTTTTGGTTAATCAACCCTTTAGAGCTCACAGGCCTTACAAATACGGGGAGTGGGCCAGGTCTGGCCTGCAGGCTGCACGCTGCTGATCCCCGACTGTCACTGCTGACAGAGCCCAGCCCAGCGTGCGAGGCTCAGTCCCGAGGTCTGGGCGGCCAGGCCGAGGGGGGCAGAGAAGCAGGGGGCAAGCAGGGCGGGGCCAGAGTGCCTGCAGATCAGCAAGTTTCACCCCAAATCTGCCCATCGGGCTTTCTCTCCAGAAGCCCACGGAGTAGCCCGTGGGGGGATGGGGCCCTTCCCGTGGGTCCCACTGCCTTGGACTTCGTTTGCTAAAGGGGGTGGTGGGGGCGAGGGGCCTTTTGCTGCGGGACTGTGGTTTTGCCACTGACCTCGGGCACCATTAGGAAGAGCTCACCCCTAAAACCACACGTGAACCTGTCGCCCTCCAGCCCCGACCCCAAGCATCTGATTCCCATCAGTCTCGAAGGTGTGAGGAGGGGACGCCATTCCCCTCCAGGAGGGTTTTACTTGGAAGTTAATTTTAAGATTTTATGTATTTATTTGAGAGACAGACAGACAGAGATAGTGACAGAGGTAGAGAGAAAGCAGGCCTCCCGCCCCGAGCAGGGAGCCCGACGCGGGGCTCGATCCCAGGACCCCGGGATCATGACCTGAGCCGAAGGCAGACGCTTCACCGACTGAGCCGCGCAGGCGCCCCGGAAGTTAATCTTTAAAGTCGCAGCTTTTTCTTAACCACCGAAGGGCCACCACATAGAAAAAGCAGGTGAGGGATGGGTAGGGAGCTCAGGGAGGCAGGGGTTGCGGGAGACAGAAAGGCCACAGTTGTCTTGGGTTCAGGGAGGCGGCCTTGAGCGTCAGTGGCTACAAAACTTGTTTTTGTAAAGCACCTTTGCAGTGACAGTCCCAAGGGGTGGAAACACCTGGCTCCCAGGGCCACAGCCCTCACCCAGATCACCTCGGTCTCCCACCTGCCGCCCTCCCAGCTCCTCCCACAGACCCCTTCACATCTTGCTATCTGCTGCTCAGGGCTCTCCAGGGACTCCGCCACCTTGGCCTCCGAGGCCTGTGTAGGCCCAGCCCTTGTTGACCTGCCTGGCTACATCTCCCTCAACTCTTCTTTCTCAAATGCCCCATTCCCCACCCCAACCACAGGCCCTTTGCACTTGCTGTTGCCTCTGCCTGGAGATCCCTACCCTCTTGGTTTGGTTACCTCCTTGCCCATCAGGGTGAAGATCCCAGATCCATCTTCTCTCTCTTCTAGACCCTCAAAGGATCTTGTATCCAGAGTGAGCTCTTATCACAATGGTGATTTTTTGTGGTAATTTGCGTGTCTGTCTCTGTGAGAAACCCCTGAGGGCAGGGGCTCCTCTGTCTCACTGTCCGTTGAGCACAGATCCTGGATCATGGTAAGTACACATATTCTCTTGAAGACAGGGCTGGCTACCTAATTGGCAAGGCAGATGCGAAATGAAAATGTGATGTGGGGCCCTTGTTTAAAAATGAAGAATTTCAAGATAATGACAGGAAAGATTAAATCAAGTGTGGGGCCCTTCTAAGTGAGGCCCCGTGTCCCTGCACAGGTCACAGGCTCGTGAGGCAGCCCCTGCCCGAATGAATGTCCTTGGGCGAGGCCATCCGCCTCCTGGGCCGTCACTGTCCCCACCGGTGCCCTGGGCCATGGGCTGGTTACCGATGGGGCTGGGAGGAACACAGAGGCCCTTGCCGTGGTTCTGCAGGTCAGAGGTGCGGGTTTCCGCTCGGGCTCTCGCCAGGCTGAGACAGGTGCCAGCCATGCCGTGCTCCTTTAAGGAGACTCTGGAGAAGAATCTACTCCTGAGCTCCTCCACGGTCTCGTGTTTGGAAGGCTGAGGCTCCCATTTCTCTGCTGGCTCCTGGCCCAGGGCCTCTCCCAGCTCCAGAGGCCTCCCACTGTGACCACGCGGCCCCCTCCACCTCCGAAGCCAGCACCAGAGATCCTCTTGCGTCCAAACCTTCTCCGGCTTTGAATCCCCCTTTTCTCCGGCTCTGACCTCTGGACACCGACTTTCAGGGCCCCCAGGTGCTCTCCCTTTTAACCAACTCCCAGTCCACTGATTGATAGCCTTCTTCCCTCTGCAACCCTTCTGTGCGGTGACGGAACCTAACTCTGGGGTGAGATCCCATTACGTCCCCAGGGACTAATGGGGAAGGGAAGGGACTACACAGAGAGGGGCCTCCTGGGGGCCACGCTAGAATTCTGCCTAGCACAGGCCAACAAATACACACTTACCGGCCAGGCTCTGAAGATGAGGGGTAATGCATCCCTCATTTTATAGGTCAGCTTGGCCAGGCCACAGCGCCCAGCCGTTAGGTCAATGCTACAGGATGTTACCGTGAAGGCGTTTTATGGATGTGATTAACACTTACAATCAGTTGACTTTATGTCAAGGAGATAATCCTCAATCACATAGGTGGGCCTCATCCCATCCGTTGAAGGCCTTCAGAACAAAAATTGAAGTTTTCTGAAGACGGAATTCTGCCTCAAGACTAAAATAGAAATCCTGAGATTCCCGCCTGCCCTACAGGTTTCACACTTGCCAGCCCCCACAACCGTGTGAACCAATTCCTTAAAAATCTCTTTCTCCATCTCTCTCCACACACACACACACAGCTATAGACCCAGATCTACACATAGCTTTATTGGTTCTGTTTCTCTGGAGAACCCTGGTGGATACACTACACAAAGCACTTGGCACATAGCAGGTATTGAGTGAATCGCTACTATATTTTTTCTAGTGGGTTCGACCGCTATTTATCAAGAGCCTACCACGTAACAGCCACTTCTCTAGGTGCTGGGAGGAGGAGGGTTTGGGGTTGAAAAGGCTCAGTGTGGCCTCTGTTCATCACTCCTGTCTTTCGGTTCCTGTGGTCGGTGTTACTGTCTTCCTTCCATGACGAGGACGACAAGAGGGCTGGAAAAGTTCCGTGGCAGCTGCTGGGGGGCAGGTACCTACCTGACCTCAAGTTCGTGGTCTTGACCGCTATACCGTACCATTCGGTGCAGGCTTTCCCATCTTCCCGCAACATGGATCTCTGGCTTCGTCACAGGGTGGTGTGGTTGTTAGCCCGCGTACGATGGGAAAGCTGATGTTCGGGGAAGTCCTGCAGAGAAGGCGGGCCCCCCCACATGCCCCCCGGGCCTCCCTTGGCTAAGTCGGGCCCTGGTTCCTGGTGGCAGAGCAGTGTCAGGGAAGAGTGTCGGTATCTGTCCCGCTAAGCCGTGTCTTTCCAGAACCGCAAGGAGCCCCCCAGCCATGTGTCCCACGGAGCGAGTGAGAGCTGCTTTTGGAATCATTGTCTCCGTGTGTTCCTCTCGCCTTACTACAGCCCAGTATGTTCCTGACATGAGCCAGGAGCCCCGTGAGGCGCTAAGAAAGAGAGTCTGCGCTACGGATCCGCCTGGGTGCTCTCTCGGGGCTCCGTCTGCGACATGAGGGCCACTGCGGGTTTTCTAGGCCGCATACGGTCCTGACATGAGGCCTATTTCTCCTGGAAAGGGTTTTGAGGTCATTGAATCAAACCGCCATGTTGACTCTGGTTGTGTTACTGGGGGGACTGGTTCCTCTGGGGGAAGGGTCTGCGCTTGGCTCCAACACACACCCTAGCATGATTTGGGGCAGATCGAGTCTTCGGTCTTAGTCTATCCACTGTATAGCAGTTAGCTTTTGCTGCATAACAAACAAGCCCAAAAGTCAATGGCTTGAAATAATGAACGCTTATTATTGTTCACAGGTCTACGGATCAGCCAGTGGGTCTTCTAGACTCAGCGGACTCACTCAACCCATGGGCAGCGGCAGTCAGGTGGGAAGCTCCACTGGTCCGGCCTGGGCACTCTCACATGTTTGGGGTTGGTGGGCTGTCAGGCTGGCCTAGCATGGCCTTGGCTGGGTAACTGGTCTCTCCCACATGGGGTTTCTCATCCCCCATGGGCTACTCCAGGCTTATTCTAATGGCAGCTGGGCAGGCTCCAAGAGGGAGCAGAATCACACAAGGCCTCCGGGCTGGGCCTTCAGGCTGATACCCCACTGGTTGTGCCCATTTGGTTGAGCAAAGCAAGCCAGAGTCCAGCCCAGAGTTGAGAGACGGGGAAGCCAATGTCTTTATGGGACAAGCCACAAAGTCATGTTCCTAATCCTACAGACACAGGGAGGGCTAAGAATCGCAGAGCTTTTTGCAATCAGTCCATCATCTGATTACCGTAGTGGCCACTGGCTTAGCTTCTCTGTATTTTGGCTCTTCAGCATCCATCGGCTGCTCCTCACATCATCCTGTTGGGGAAATTCCCTGTTTCCCAGCCTCACACACCATCAGGTCAGACTGTGAATCCAGAGTCCTGAGCTCCCCCGGCCGAGAAGCAGACCCTCCCTCCCTGGTGGGCGGGTCTCAAGCAGAGGGCTACAGAGCCTGGAAACAGCTGGATTCCCTCACTCCAGCAGGGATTCTGATCCAACTGTCCCTGCCCCAGAGCCGTCCCTGCACCCTCTCTGTCCCTTGCAGGGTGCCTCTGGTTCCAGGCCGATTGCAGGCCTGGTTCCCTTGCCTCCTCATCAGATCTGTGGGCTCCGATTCCTTAATGGACCTCCTTGCCCCCCCCCAACAGTCTGTTCCCCACTCTCCAGCCCATGCAGTCTTCCTGAAGCACAGATCTCGTGATGTCAACCCCCTGCTCTCGGCCCTCCAGCAGCCCCCCACTCACCCAGAGTCCAGGTCCTCCCCTTTGGCCTCTGGGCAACCCCCCACCCCGGGCTGCTGATGACCCTTGGGGACCCCTGGCTCAGAGCCACATCCCTCAGTCTCTGCCCCCAACTTCACGTGGTGTGTCTGCTTCCTCTGTTCTTCCAAGAAAACCACATCCTTGGATATTCACATACTTGTTTCTAAAGGGGGCTGGGGCCGGGGTGGTCTTGGGGGTTTTATTATGCAGGCTGCTGCTGGGGAGCTTGCTGTGGCTCTGGGTTTTTCAGTCTTCGCAACCTCTGGGATGAACAGCCCTCAGCAGAGACGCCTGCACTCTGGGGCCTGCTTCCCGTGACGATCCGCTGGACCCAAGAGTGCGTGAACTTCCCGTCTTGGCCTCAGCCCCTCGTGCCCCTCCAGAGAGGCGGCTGTCATCCTGACCTCTGCCAGCTGGGTCTGGGCCCCCTCCTCACACTCACACTCTTGCCCACACCGTGCAAGGGACTCAAGAGCCCTGGGATTTTGCCGCAGACCCGACCTTAGCCGGTTTGACCTGAGGGTGGCCTGTGGCTTGATAAAGTGGCACCTGAAGGTGCCGAAGGCTTGTGTACCAACCCCACCAAGGCCAATACGGGCTCTGTCTGGGGTAGCAGCAGTGAAGCAAGATACAGATCACAAAGGGGTGTGGAAGTGTTGATTTCTGGGAGATCTTGGCCTGCCGCCTGACCAAGCCACATCGCCACCCAGCAAGTGACAAGGCCTGAGCTCATTTCAGCGGCTCAGACCACAGACACGGGCGGCGCTGGGGTTGGCTTGGAGGGAAAGGGGCACCCTCCTTAAAATGGAGTTGCTGGATCCCCTGGGATCAATATTGCACGTCCGGCGATGTCTGGACACATCTTTGGTTGTCACCACCGGGAGTGGCTAAATACCTGATAAGGCCCAGGACAGCCCCCACCAGGGAGAAGGATCTAGTGCAAAATGTCAGTGGTGCTGAGGTTGGGAGATCCTGGGCTAGAAGTGCTGGAGAGGCTGAGACTGTGGGCTCCAAGGTCCAAAGTTCAAGTTCCGCTTGAAGCCCTTCCCTGCCTTTCCACAGGTGGGAGTAAGAACGGTCCCCAGGAGTGCGGTGAGAACTCAGGGAGACCGCAGCTGAGACCTTGGCCCCCAGCGGACGCCGACCTCCATCCTCACGGCCTGTGGCACCAAACAGGCACCCCGCCAGAGCCAAGGGGTTGACGATGCCGCCGCCGCCAGCCACCTCCCCGAAAGCACCTTGTTCTCATTTCCTTTCTCCACAGAGCATCCATCTGTCGGGGCGTAGCTGGGCCCAGGTGAGAGGACACACACGACAGGGCACCAGGCACCTCCCCAAACCACAGCCAGCCTGTCACACGGCAGGGCTTTCTTTGACAAAGGAACTCGGGGCTACCCAGCTGCCCCGCCAAGCCCAGAGGCTCCTGAGCTTTCTGGGACAGAATTCTAGTCCGCGTGGACCCAAGCTCAGGGGTGGCCGAGCTCCCCCCGATGAGGGACACGATGGGTTGAGAGATGCCACCAGCCTTAAATCTCTTCTGGAGAGAATCGTCCTGGGAGCACGCTGGCAGCACGGCGATGACCCAGCTGGGCCAGCAGCTCCCTCCGGCCTCGGGTGCCTCTTGTCTGGCTGGGCTCCTGTTCTGGTGCTCAGTCTCCAGCCCTGTCTGACCTTCCCCACCACCTTGTGCCCCTGGTGGGGGACCCAAGTGCCCTTTCTAAAGTGTGATCCTCATTGTCCCTCCCTATTGCTTCAAACCCAGTCACGGCTCCCCCGGACCTACGGGGGAAGCCCCACCTGCCCTCCTGTGGCCCTGCATGACCACAGTCCCTTAACCCTCTGTTCCCTGCTCTTCTCCGGGACCCAGGTCCCCACTGCACTCAGCAAACCTGCACACCGCACACTCTTACATGCTCGTGCACGCACAACTGTGCATACGCACCCATGTTCACTCCCCTACACTCAGACATATCCCGGCCTCGGGGGCCTACACCCTCGTCCACAGCACACCATCTGCTCTCATACCCCTGTCCTTCCCTCGGTCTGAAAGTCCCTTCCCCAAAGGACCACACCTTCTGGGCCATGCCTTTTTATCCCTTGAGGCCTCACTCAAAGGCTGCCTTCTCCAGAAAGCCCTCCTGGTGACTTCTCCCAACACTGGGCAGAACAGTATAGAAACAGGGACTTTGTGCAACTTTTCCAAACACTCAGACATATAATCTCATTTCCCTCCCCCAGCAACCAGAGATGAGGAACCCGGGGCACAGAGGGGTTGCCCCGAGTCACAGAGCCAGTAAGCAGCGAGCCCCGATTTGCACGCCAGCCATCTAGCTCTGGGCTAGAGATTTAGTGGCCGTTCCGCACCGCCGTCTCTGGAAGGGCTGACACCCCGAGCTCCCGTCTCTTGGAGCTCCGACTGCCGGCAGGTGGCTTCCCTGGATGCCTATCCCCATAGGACCAGATTCCAGAAGGCAGGGGCCAGCCCCGCAGCTGAGCCCAGAGCCCCGGCCCCCAGGTTCTGAACAATTATTTCCACTTCCGGCTTGGGTGTCCTCCCAGCTGTTGAACACGCTGGCTGAAGACTTTCACCAGCATCTGCCTCCCCAGCTGCCCCCGGCAGACACCCCCAGCCTTGCCGTGCTGGCTGCAGATGCCCTGCTGACACAGGGGACGCCCCCAAGTTCGGCCCCTGCCTCTTTGCCATTCCTTCAACGTGCTTCTCCACAAAGAGGAGCACTCGGGACCCCCAGTCTGGCCTGGTGCACGTGCCAATAACCCAGAGTCCTTCTTGAGCCGGATCCCATCCCGGCCGAGGCTGAGGACGGCCCCAAGGGGACTTCTCCCGGGGTGGGGCCGCGGCACGGTGAAGGGGTTTGGCCTTGTTTCCTAGCCGACACATAGAGATGGCAGACATACCCCCCCCCCCCGCTTGCCCTCTGTCCCTTCCTTGTGACTTTTACGGATGACACGTGCCCAGCGTGCACTCCTCTGAGCACTTACAGGACTCACCTCATCCTCACAGCTGTCCCATGAGAAAGTGTCCTTACTATCCTTACTTCGCAGATGGGGAAACTGAGGCAGAGAGTGTCAAAGAACTTGCCACGGTCTCCTGGAGGAGCGGAGCCAAGCTTCTAGCCCGTCGTGCTCGGGCCTCCCAGAGGCTACTGGCAGAGATGATCCGGCATCTCGGGATCTGCACCCCGGACCCCCAGCTTCCGATGCCAGTGGGTTAGCCCACCCGCACACGTAGAGTTTCGGGGCGTCTCCAGGGTCACTCACACCCTCGGGCTGGACACTGGCCCTTCTTCTTCCTCCGGAACTCCGCAAGAAAACGAGTCTGCAGAGAAAGCCGTGAGGCACCCCTGCCTTCCTGGTCCCCTTCCTCCATAAAGCGCTTTAGAAAGTGTATTTTACAACTGTGCTGTTATAAAGATGAATGTCATGTTATTAGATATTCATTATTATTACAATATTCATTTTTCTTCCGATTTTATGAGAAGTCACAATGTTTTTGCAGGAGCCGGGAAGTGCTACGGGCCCAAGCCCTGGGCTTCCCGTGTTTCGTGGGTAAGGCGGCCCGAAGCTGCCCTGGGCTTGCCACCAAGGAAGGGAAGGGGCCTCGGGGCCCCAAGGCTGCGCAGTGTGAGCGCGCTCTCTGCCACCTTGTGCAAAGGCACCTCCTTCCGGTTCTTGCCTCTTCTCCCCGCGGGCTGAAGTCCACACTGCAATGGGAAGGTAGGGGAGGGGACCCCCACCAACCCTCCTGCACCGTGTCCTTCAGGAAGCCTCTCCAGAGACTCAGCCCCCAACCCAAGGTCTGTGGGTGTCAATTCATGCTCCTAGATGTCGCAGGAAATCAACAACCCACGTGTTCCCAAATATCAGGCGGTAGAGTCCAGCTGGTGCTTGGCCAAGCCACCATGCACCCCTCTAGCGGTTCAGCAAATGCATAAGGCTACCTTTGCAGACAGAGACCTCTCCTGGTGCCCGGCCACCAGGCTGACCCTAAGCATTCTTGGACCCTTATGCGCCACCCCAGACATCCCTTTTGCCAAGATGGTATTCCCGACACGTCCCGCTGTGAGAAGGATTTTGTCTGAATTCCGTGTGTTTCCTGAGACTTCAACTGAACCCTCTGATTTCCAGTTTCACGGAGCTCTTTGGGCCCTTGGTCAAGGAATCAGAGCTGCTGGTCGGGGGCTGAGCTGCGAGCCACTGCGTTCGTGGGCACAGAGACGTCCCCTGCGCGTGAACAGTCACCTCCAAAGCGTCTGTTCCCAGGCCAACTGTAGCCAACCAGGAGGCTACGTTTTTGTTCCTTGTTTGTCACTCCACCAAAACCTTTACTGACAGCCATCAGAGTATGTCTTGCTTCTTGCTGGAAAACTTAGGGGAAAATTTCATATTATTAGTATTATTTGAGCAATGGGTTTTTTTTTTTCCCCCCAGCTATTTTGCTATTTTGGGTAACGCTGTGATGAGCACTTTTGTAATCAAAGTTTGAGGTATGAACATTTGCAAGTTCTTCAATCATTCTGACAAACTGTTTACATAAGAGATCATTCCAGCTTACACTTTTCCCGGGATGCGAAGAGAATGTCAATTCTTCTGTATTGTTGCCAGGTTTGGTAATTGCCAAAATAAGTTTTAGTACTCAGAAACTGCTATATTTGTTTTTTTTTTTCAATTAGGGAATACGAGGACAAAGCACACCGGAGACAGACATCGGTTGGAATCTGAGGAAGTGAAGCCCCTCGATCTAGGATTACCAGATAAAATAGAGGACGCGCAGTTCAATCTGAAGTTCATATAAACAACGAGTCATTATCAACACAATGTGTCCCAACCATTGCGGGGGACTTGGGTCCGCTAAAATTGTATTTATTGTTTATCTGAAATTCAAATGGAACGGGGTTTCCTGCATTTTTACATCCTAAAGCTGGCAACGCAACACAAGAGTGGTTGTCTCCCCCGTTCGGCAGCATGGACTAGATGCTGAGCTTATAGCTGTCCCCACATTAACTCAGTCCGTCCTCAGAATAACCCCAGAGGTCGGTGCTGTTATCATCAGGCTGATCTTACAACAATAAACACTTATCTTAAAAGTGTCTGTGAGGCAGGAGCACAGTGGCGGCAGCTGGGTGGTTCCGGCACTTTCAGAGCTGTGGTCAAGATGCAGACCCCCGGCTGCCGCCCTCGGGCCTAGAGGACCCACGTCCAAGGTGGTCTGCTCATATACCTGGCACGTGGGCTCAGACCGTCGGCAGGGGGTCATGGGTACTTTTGTCATCCCCATTTTACAGTTGGGAAAACTGAGGCTCAGAGAGATTAAGGAACTGACCAGGGAAGCAAGTGGCAGAGCTGGGGCTGGGCCCCGAGACACCTGACTCCAGACCTAGGCCCTTAACTCCTTCAGGGCGTCACTGTGAGCCCAAAGTATTCCATGTGCATCCTAAAGGAAACAGTTGTAATTAGCTACTCGAAATGCTTCTGTGGGTGACTTCAAGCACAAGAACCGAGACCATGTCACCCACCAGCATTCTGGGGGGCCTAAAAGAGAGCCACTGGCCATTACCCTGTTAATTTATGACCTAGTAACAGATGCTCTGAAAGATCACGGAGTTTGTTCCTGTCAGTAGGTTAGGTATGTCCCATGCAGTCAGGATTATGCTCTTAATTTGCTTTTTCATAGATAATTTGAAGAGAAGATCCAATCCATAGCCTGTCAGAACAATTATAACCTCTAAATTTATGGAGTCCACATTACCCAGTGTTGACCACACAGCTCCGCAGGTGCAGAGAATGTGACATCAGAGGATGACTTACTGGAGGCCTCAGGGAGAGCGGTGCAGATTTTGCTGCTCTGGGCCTTCTTGGCAATGAACCCCGAGCCTCTGGGAGGCTTCCGGGCTGGAAGCCCATCTCCTTGATCCTTCCAACAAATAGCATCTCTCTGCTTTCTCCCCGTTCCCTGCAGCTCTGCAGTGAGAGAGATCGGGCCTCCCCAGTGAGGGTGGGAAAATGTGCTGACCGGAGCAGGTGGCACCACCTGGGTCCACAGCTGCCGCCCAGCTGCACAGACCCAAATCCCAAAGTTTTCGGAGGATTTTCCCACCATCTGGGCTCAGGAATTCCCATGCCCGGAAGGTTCCTCCGGAGCCAAAGTGTCCCATTTCAAATGTGACCAGTGTCTACAGAGGATCCACTCATAGTCCTTTCCCCTGAGAACATTCTAACCCTCTCCCACCGATGCCCCCGCCTCCAGCAGCAATCTGCCTTCTGGCCAAGTCCGTCAGAGGAGGGCCTCTGTCCACACCCCGCCCCTCATGCACACCCATCTCAAGGCGCTTGGGACCTCTCCAACGATATTCTGTTGCCCTTTGCCGTCATTGTGGTTTTACCATTCTAACAGAGTAAAGGAAGAGCTCAGATTTCTTAGAAAAAGCCTTCTTCCCATCCTTCAGTAGTCTCGGGCTGATCACATTTGGTTATGTCATAGCCCAGGCCCTGGTCTTGGGACGGGGGATCAGGGAGCCATGTGGTTCCTAAAGAGACCCCAAGGGCCTGGCCCTAAGTCCTTATCTCCTCTCCCTCACGTGCTCCGCATTTCTCCGCCCTCACATCATCAACTCTTTCAGTCACCAGATTTCCCTGAACGCCGACCGGGTGCTGGCCGGGTGCTGGCCGGGTGCTGGGCTCTGGGGAGCCAGTAAGAATGGCAGCTAACGCTTACGGAGCATGTTCAATACGTCCAGCAGCAACGCCAAGCCTTTGACACGTATGATCTCCCCGAGTCCTTGCGACCCTGTGAGCAGCTCATGCTGCCATCTCCAGCCTACAAAGCACCTAGGACGCAGGGGTTAATTCGCTTGCTCAAAGGCAGACAACCCTCGGACAAGAGCAGAGTTACAGACTCACAGCCCCACGCGATCACCGCCTCGGAAAAAACTCCTATGGATGCCCCACAGCCCGAGGCTGGCAAAGAGCATCTCAGCAAGTGTGTATTTTGCATCTTTGTTCTTTGACAGAAGGTTGAGGCGACATAGATTTGCACTGGATCGCACAGACAGAATTTGGGTGTCACAAAGTCTCGTTTCATGCTAGGGCTAAATATTTCCTTGAAATAAGAAGCACAAATGACAGATTTGCTGTTCAGCTGTGATAAATACCAAACTGTAACTCCAATCCTCCACCTCCTCGACAACTATGCCCTTTGTGGTGTGATTTCGCAGTCACTGCCTGGGTCGCTGCGCCCCTGGTTCTGGACGGCCTTTGCCTTGCTTGGAACAGCAGGGTGTGGAGGCGCCTGGGTCCGGGAGCCCCGCATGCCTGTCGCCTCAGCCCCCCACCCCGTTTTCCTGCTTGGCCGCGAGAACGGGCGCAGGCTAGCCTGCTGGGAGACAAGGCATCACGTGCCGCAGAGCCCAGTGACCCCAGCCGAGGCCACGCCAGACCAGCCAGTCCTGAGCCAACCCCCAGCTGGCTGCTGACATCAGCCGCACCTGGCCCAGGGCACCGGAATCCCACAGAGGACCCTCGGACTTGTGGGAAAGAACAAAGGGTTATTTGTTTTTTTAAGCCATCAAATTTTGAGATGGTCTGCTATCTGCCCAGGACGAACAAAAACGTCCAGCGTGCCACTTTGTCTCTCAAGACCCATCATCGGAATGTAGGCAATATTGGACCCATGTTGGTAAGGAACCCTACAGAAAGCCAGGGCTGTGGCTCCGGAACCTTCCACGGGGCTGATATCTGAGAGTTGAAAAAATTGTCTGTTGGCTCCGAAATACAAACAAAAACTTACAAAAAAATGACAAGTACTTCATTAAGTGCCTTCAAAACTAGCATTACATCAACCGGTCAACTGTAAGCCTACTCTATTAACACGTAATCACGAGAGTGAGGTGAAATTTAACACAACCAAGCCCAGTGAAGGATTTCTTCCCAGTAAACTCCAACCTTTTTTAAAAATCGTAAGAAAATTCAAATTCTCTCTTGCACTTTGACTGAGCCACATTCCACATCAGTTTGCAAAAAAAAAAAATAATTACGCTCTCAGAAACTCACAGCCCTGCAGAGTGGTCTGGCCCGGGATAGGCGTGCATTCGATGTGTTGTGTCACCCGAGACCTCTGAAGACCACAGCGGCCCGGCCTGCAGGGGTCTGCAAACGGCTCGCCGAGAGCATCCCCGTGTTCGGGTGGGCACAGCGAGGACTGGCAAGGCTGGGCGCTTCCCTCAGGGGTTAGGTAGCACTGGCCCGAGTCAAGACTGGCCACTGTGGTGACTCGCTGGAGCAGTGGAGGGGCCCCACCCTCGACAGGCTTCTGTTCTGTCTTGTCCCGAAGAGTGGACCCTGTTCCCCTTTGCTCCCATAGTGCCCCCTTGTCACCGAACCCCTGGGCCAGTAACGGTCTGTGTGCTTGCTTGTCCAGTAGCTTTGCAAGACCATCAAGGCAAGGACCCTGTGGTGCTCATCACGTCTTCATTTACTGGACGAATGTTCGCGGAATGCACCCAAGGGCTAAGTGCTTGGCTAAGTACTGAGTTTATAGCCGTAAAGACAGCAGGTACTTACTCCACCCTCGCGAGGGAGGCAAAGGGAGGAACGAGCACTAAGCAAAAATGACAAAGCTATGTGCAAGACAAGCTATTTACGAATTAACTGTGAGGTCTCCCACCTTGACCTTTGCCTCCGCCTCTGGCTTCTCATTCTACGTGCTCTGAGGAGGAACCCACGTAGGCCAGCTCCCTGGGGCCTTTGGGAGGCAGAAGCAGGGACAGGGGCTGAGGACAAGTGGGCCTTGGGGAAGGCTTGGCTCGTGGGAGGTGTAGAGGGAGAAGGGGCCTGGTAAATAGTAGGTTCTTAGGAAATGGGGGTGTTTGCTTGTTTGTTTTAATGCTTCATATTTATATAAACCAAGAGAAAAGGAAAACCCCCTTAGAACTTATCCTACCCCGTTTCTAAGCTAGGGTCACATTTAAAATTCCTGAGCCAGCATTAGTTACCGAATTAACTCTGGAGAAGATTCGATGCAATTCTAATGAATAGTGCTGTTTCCTGATCTCTAACTTATAACTGTGTTTAGGGCTCCTTGATCCCAAGGCCAGTCAATTAATTAGTAGGAAAAGGGTTCCCCTGGTTCTTGATCTAAGCACCTAAGTGCATGAACACTTAAGATATCACAGGTTCAACTTTGAAACTCTGGAAGCTCTGCCCCTGGGTATGACGGGGATATGGTTGTGGGCAAAGTTTTCCCGGGCATCCCATAATGAGTTTCCCACTCATTGGCCTCAAACTTGTGACTGTGTTGCAACACGGGAGGCAGCCTCTTCTGACACCCTTCTTAAAAGAGCGCATATTTTCCCTTCGAATGATCTCTTTCCCCCACTTACAACACTAGGCTGTTGCTTGGGCCATAGGGCATGACGAGAAATAAAGATGTCACCCCGGACCTTTCGCCAGTGACAAATGCTGGAGAGATGTGTGCTTGGAAAGAAGTCTCTGAACAAGCCTGTCAAGATGCATTTCATATTGGCGGGCTGGAAACTGATGAAAAGCATGGTTTCACTTGGAAGAAGCACTTAATTCACTTAATTCAAGACAGGCATGATGTCTTAATCAACAGCC
The DNA here is from genome assembly GCF_003265705.2 of Callorhinus ursinus. Classification (NCBI taxonomy): domain Eukaryota; kingdom Metazoa; phylum Chordata; class Mammalia; order Carnivora; family Otariidae; genus Callorhinus; species Callorhinus ursinus. Next base: position 748,829 of record NW_027397115.1, read on the forward strand.
TTGGACAACTAGGCACCTGAATATGCCCTTGTGGCTTTTACTGCCCGTCACCCATTTTCCCTACTTCTGGGAAGACCACCCAAACTTCCTTCGGTCCAAGAGCCTTGTAAGTCTCTGAGCCCAGGCCCATCCTGGGCTGTATCATCCTGGCCCAGTGACTGGTTGGGGGGTGGAGACGTGACCCAGGTCGGTGCAATCACAACGGAGCCAGGATTTGGTGCAGGAGCCACCAGACACAAAGCTCTCCCTTTTCCCTTGGACTTGAGGCAATAAGAGCTGGTGATTACTGGATTCTGGTTGCTAAGTTAGAAGAGGGTATCCACATTAGAATTCTTACCCCACTTCGTGAGCTTCAGGAACTGGAGGGATTAAAAGGAAAGGAAAATGTATGGTTGCGTGAAATCCATGTATGAAGTACAGCCAGTCCTCGCAGGAAGCGTCACCAAGAACCGGGCTCTGTGCTGATTCATTCTCCCAGGAGCGTAGCTTCCCTGTTCCTGTCTCTAGAGCCCCTCTTTCTTCAGCGCTCTATGTAGAAGGCAGAAGAGGGAGCCTCGTTCTGAGGTCCTTCACCCCCGACATCTGACCACCTCCCTCATGCCATTGCACTTCTGAGCTCCTGGCGGACGGCCTGTTCAGTGCCCAGCCCTGGTCCAATCAGATCTGGCAGAGCTGTGGGGTCATGTGGCATCAACTGTGCCACAGGTCTAATCTGGGGGTGAGGTTAAGTTTTTACAGACACCCCCAAAATGCCTGGCATGCATGGATACAGAGCTCGTGTTTTGCATTCTCAACGAGGAAATGATTCTCATCTTGGTGAAAAGATGCAAGAGCTATTGTCATGAGATGGGGGAGGGGCTAGCGCTTCCGCAAATGGCTCCTGTCCTCCAGCACCAATTAGCCCACGCGGAAAGAAGTAGCTCCAACGGTAGGGACAAGGGGACATACTCTGTTGTTAATGGTTTCCCCTGTACTTCCCAATGTTCTCAAAATTCCAGAAAGGAGTCAATCACCTCCGGGAACATGAGGAGGCAGGGGAGAGTTGTCAGAAACCCCCAACAGCTCCCACTGCCTTCCATTCCGGACCTCATCCCGCTTGCTGTCTCCCTAACGTCCCAACTCCTAAACGCCCTTCACCTTGCTTCTCCCCAACAGCATTTCCTACTCTAGTCCCCACCCTTGTCCTTGAAGAAGCTGTGTCCTTCCTGCCCCATTAGCTGTGTCACTTTGGGAGAAATGACTTCTCCTTTCTGAGCCTCAGGTAGACTACTTATCTGGAGATGGGGATGACAGTGACACATTCCTCAAACATGATAATATCTACGAAAACCACAGAAGCATGTACCCCTTCACGCAGCAGTCTCCCTCCCAGGAGGGGTGAGTGCAGGGGAGCTGTGGCCTTATGTACTGGGGCGACACTTGTCATGACAAAATACTGAAAGTGACCCGAGTGTCCATCAATAGGTACCCGTTGAATAGACCATGGTATACTCATCTCCTAGATATATTAAGCCAAAAAGCAAGGTCAAAAAAAGTATGGGTTTATGGTATAATAGAAAATTAATATTTGAACTTTGTCCCCAGTTTCCGGCATAGAACGCCTAAAACTTTTGACATTGACTCTCTTTTGTATGTTCATGAGATGGCTCATCAGGGAGGGGCAGACTTCTTCAGGATGGGGGCCCAAGGGCCAGAAAGCCCAAGCCAGGGTGCAAGGGTTGGAATTCTCAGGGGCACCCTATGACCTCCAAGAGGGGAGGGGCTGGAGACTGAGTTCAATCACCTGTGGCCAGTGATTTAATCAATTGTGCCTACATAAGGAACCCGCAATAAAACCTAAAAGCTTCTGGGTTGGTGAATCCTTTGATGTGTTGGGAAGGCGTTGGGCTCAGAAAGGTCATGGAAGCTCCGTGTGGCTCTGCCACCCCCTTCCCCCTACAACCCACCCTCCACATCCTGTCCGTTTGGCTGTTGCTGAGTTGTGTCCTTTATAATAAAGCTATAACAGGAACAGAAGAGCTTTCCTGAGTCCTGAGTCACTGTAGTGAATTATCAAACCTGATGGGGGGCAAGGGTTGTGTGAACCCTCAAATTTGTAGTCAGCTGGGCGGAAGCGTAGGTCACCAGGGGACCCCATGTGCACTGGTGTCTGAAGAGGGGGCGCCTGGAGGATCTGACGCTCACTCTGGGTGGGTGGCTTCAGAACTGAATTGGATTGTTGGACACCCAGCCGGCGTCACAGAGTTGGGGAACTGGGGTAGAAAAATGACGCGTATTTGGTGTCAGGAAAAAAAATCTACACATTTGGTGTAAAAAGTGGAATCAGAAAAAAAAAAAAAATCACACAGTGTTGAACACCAACTTTTGCGGAAGGAAGCAGAGAAGAGCAAGACCACGTGCTTGTACTTGCCCATATCCTCACAATGAAATAGTGGCAGGTAGACCAGAGAGTAGGAAACGTGATTACCTACAACAGGCTGGGCAGGAGCAGGGGTGGGGCAATTTTGGAGGTAGTTTTAATTTTTGAATCATGGAAGAATATCACTTATTAAATGCTTTAATTAAAAAAAATCTTCATAAAATTATTAGGAGCCTTACGTCCTGTGTCCTGCCATTAACTAATCATCTACTAGGACCAGTGGGCACTTTGCACGGAGCTGAGGGCTCGTTACCAGCTACAGGACCACGGGCTCATGACCTCTCTGGGCCTTGGTTTCTGGATGATCTGTAAGGTGAGAACAATGACAGTACCTATGTGGTGGAATGATCTTGAAGACTTACAAAGGTGACACATGGGTGAACAAATGGGAGAACTTAGCATGCATGTGGGCTCCTCGCAGCACCTGGCATAAGGAGAGTCCCCTAGAAACATCTGCGGACTGGCTGGTAGTCAGCTTCATGGGAAGACTTGCTCCCTGGATAACCTAAAATAGTCTAATGATAGGTCTGGATTTTCAATACTAAACTCAGACTCACAGTAAGAAAGAAAAAAAAATGGGGCGCCTGGGTGGCTCAGTTAGTGAAGCCTCTAACTCTTGGTTTCAGCTCAGGTCATGATCTCAGGGTTGTAGGATCGAGCCCCACATTGGGCTCTGCATTGGGTGTGGAGCCTGCTTAGGACTCTTTCTCTCCCTCTGCCCCTCCCTGCTTGCTTGAGCTCTCTCTCTCAAATCAGGGAGGAGGGAGGGAAGGAGGGAGGGAGGGAAGGAGGAAAAGGAGGGAGGGAGGGAGGGAACAAACATATGATAGCAGGGAAGGGAGAAACGGAGACAATATGTACTTTAGATGAAGTGCAATTAACAGGCCCTCCAGAAAAAGAGCAGGGTGGAGTAGTGGTGTTAGGGGGAGAGCTTTAGAAGGAGAGTTTGGGGGATGAGGATCCTCACATGGGGGAGTCCCGCCAAGGAGTGCTAATTGCTATAAACCGGAGGAAACAAAGATCCACCCCCAGACACTTGTTACTGAAACTGCAAGACATCAAGGATAACAAGAAAGTCCTGAAGGCACCAGGGAGCAAAGAGGACTCGGCTGCGGCAGGATTGCCAGGCGTCTCAGAGAAACTTCCAGGCCGAGGTACCGACCTCAGGAGGGAATGAACATCCCCAAGGGGCGGAGGGGACACAGCCGTCCGCCTAGACTGCCACCCCGAGCCAACCTAGCGCCCACGCACACCAACACAAAGGCATTTCCAGATGGACGGGGATACGGAAAATTCACGACTCGGGAGCCGGCTGTTCGGGGGCTGGCCCGGGGCAGGCCGCCCGGGGAGTCCAGCCCACCGCCCGTCTCTGCCCCTGGAGCTCTCCCGGGTCGCGGTCACTCCCTCCCACGGGCGCCCGGCTGGATGCTGTCCCCTCGGCGGCCGGTGGCCCCCCAGGCCAAAGCTGCACAGGGCCCGGTCTGCAGATCGCCATTCTCCGGGCCCCGTACCGACCTGCGAGTTCGCTCCTTCAGCACGTACCCCACGAACCCCACTGTGCGCGGGCCAGACCCAGCACGCGGCGCCCGGGCAATGTCCCCTTCCCGCCGAGCGGATGGGCAGCTCCCCTCTTCTCTGGGACTCGTGGGCTAGGGGTGTGTCTAAAACCCAAACAGGTGTTTGCCCCCCGGACACCCCGCCGTTGCAGACAGGGAGCGTGGCGCCGCCCGTTTCAGGTGGGCAGAGATGATGGGCGGAGAAGCGGAGCTGCCTTTGGCTCCTTGTGTTGTGACCCTGGTCGTAAGTCCTCATTGCTCTCCCTTCCTGCCCACGTCTGTTCTCCCCCCCGCCGGGCCTGACCCACCTACAGCCGCAGCTCCTCGGCCTTCCCTGGGCGCCCCCGCCTCGGCCCCTGGGCTTCTCCAAGCCTCTGCTCAGCTGGGGCGCCCTTCCTCCGCGGCTTGGCTTGGCTCACTCTCACTCACCTCCTCCAGGAAGTCCTCCTTGCACCCCCAGCCTGGACCGACAGCCCTCCGCTTCGGGCCGCGTTACAAACATCAGCCGGGTGCCTTCTGTTGCAGGGCAGGCCCCGACCCCTCTGCCCCTTCCATTTATCACCTCACCTGTTGCCAGGTACTCAGTACATCATTCTGGAAGGCTGGAAGGATTAATGGCGCACACCTGGAGGAAGCCTGGCTGCATTCATTCCTCCTGGCCCCTGATGGTGACTAATTCTTAAATTTCCCCACGCAAAATACCACTCAGATCTCAACAATGCCGAGCACTCCTGCCAGCAGAGAAAAAAGAAATCACATATCCAATGACTGCAGGACCCAAGTGGGCTTATAATGGCCTGAATAACAGGTAACTGATTTGCTCGAGCTTTGAGATACTTAAGAATTCCTATAAAAGAATTTGGGGATTTAGAGAATATATATCTTCTGGGGCAGAGGGGAATCAACTAGCCTGACAATTTCTAGAAATCAAATTCTATTACTTTGAGGAACAGTCTAAATTCAAAGATGTGCTTCCATGAGGAACTTTGAGTACAAATAGGAGCTAGTGACTAGTTTGGGGCAAACTTGGAAGATGTGGAGACTGTGCCTTATGCCTGGTGTGAGTTTAGGATTAAAAAAATTTTTTTACATAGATTGCTTCTTTCAGTTGTACCTCCAGATAAAGCAATGAGGTAGGCAGGCCGGTATTATCACACCCATTTTATAAACGAGGAAACTGAGGCCTGGCTTAAAGCTAGGCCCCTTGGTGATTCAGTGGGATCGCTGGCCCTCCCGCTGGGCCTCAGGGCCCACAACCTGGGGCAGGGAAGCCCACATCTGGCCGGGTGCTCTGCTGTCTCCATCCCGAAATTCTTACACGTTTGAACCGAGAGCCCGGCATTTGCTTCCCCCCCTGGGCCCCAGTGGCGGGCTCACCACTCCATGGACCCCCTTCTCTTCCTCCACCCCCATCCCGGGAGCGCCAGGCACTCCCCGGGCCTCCACCGCTCCCAGCTCCTGGAGCTCCTCTCTTCCTCCCCTGCCCTGGGATGCAGCATCTCCCTGGGCTTGCGCACTGCGGGTCCGGCTAGGGCCTCCCCTGGACCCTGGCAGCAACTCCTACGCGGTCTCACATCCTGCAGGAAAAAATTCGTTCCAGTGCTACCAGCTCATCAAAGTCACAATTCTCTAAAATGAGTTTCATTAAAATGAGAGGCCCGTGGGTTTTCTCGGATTGGATGTGATCAAACCCACGCAGAATCCTGGGTTTCCCTTTGCTCTTTAGCTGAGCCTCTGTCCACTTCCCTACCCCGGGGGAGTCTCCAATCCTCGATGCAAAAGAAAGCAAGAAAAAGGAGGTGGGAGGGAGGAGGGGAGGGGGAAGAAAATGAAGAAACCCAAGTCTGTTCTGACACTTCCAACCCCGGAGACGCCCTCGTTGTCCTAAAGGCTTAAAACTATTGCAACGGATGGAGGAGATCAAATCAAATGTGGTCACTGGTGGCTGCTAATTCTCGAGAACTGTAAGCAGCAAAGCAAAATAAAACGACCATCTAAAGGGCTGATAAGGTCAACCGCGGGTTGCTGGCCATGATTGCCCTGTCCCCAGCTCCTGTCCCAGCACTGCCGTGGCCTGCAGGCCACGGGAGCAAGCTCGGTGGCACTACCAAGGTGAATGGGACAGTGCCAGGGCAAGGAGCCAATTCTCTCCCCAAATTTCTCTCTTCCTGACTCTGCCTTGAGTTGTTTATCTTCCTCGGATGGTCCCCAAATCCCGCTCCTTCCTTAAAATTCAAGCAGCCCCATGCTCGCCTCCCTCCATAATTGACTTTGGATGGATTCTACTTCCTGGACTGTAACTCCCTCCACGCTCTCCAGAGGTCCATGAAAAGTTGATGTGTAACCATGCATAGAACACCAGTGAGAAAAACCCACAAATCAGAGCAAACTTCTAGATTTTTTTATTATGCATTTGACAGTTAGTATTTTCTGAGTGTTAGCACAATGAATGAATTTCTCTCCAAGATACCTTCTTGCCACAGAGCCAAACAGTGCATATGCGTTTTAAAAATGTGATGAAAGCTCTAAGGAATAGGAGTTTGGATTCAGAACACAATTTAAAATCTACATATATATATATATATATATACAGTGGCTTTACTTTTAACAGATCCACACAAAGGAATTGAAGTAAAGAACAGTCTCACAATAAATAATTGCTTCTCTGAACTATACACAGTTGTAGCAAACCAGTCCCTTCTGTTTCCTCATGATAGATACTCACTTTTATACCTATAATAACTTATGAAATACTCATGGAGAACTTAACATTTGGTCAAGGCCAACGCTCTGTCACCCACCACCTTAAATTTCTCTGTATAGTGACCTGGGCATGCGCTGAATGCGGGTTCTCATCTCTCTGCCCAGCTGGGGGCCGGGGGGAGGGGAGGGGGCCTGTCCCCATCAGCGGGCGACGTCGCCGCCACATCACTTTGTCAGCGACGCACGGTAATCTTGGGCCGGCCGTAAAAGCACAGTTGAAACAGATCGTGAACTGCTGGGCATTACAATCCCCAGTGATTGCCAATTATATAGATAAAGCGGAATTTACATAATTTACAAAGAGTTTTGCATTTGTGGCTTATTTTGAAGCCATTCCCCAAAGATCCACATTTATTCATGAAAGCAAATATTCGCCCAAATAGCCCGGAGCTGCAGCTGGGCCACCTCTGCGGTGGCCCTCTGGGGACAAGGCCCGCCGTGCCCTGGCTGGACTATCCGCAAATGACACAAAGTCAGGCCCTGATGGAGAACAGACTCTCAGCCGCCTGCCCCGGGGTTCAAAGCCCCCAGATACTCATTTACTCCTTTCCTGGTCACAAACATCACAAACAGCATCCTTTTTTCTCTTTTTCTGTCTTTTTTAAGATACATTCTTTTGGTGGGTACCATGCACAGCTGAAAATTTCTGTCTACATCCAGATAAGCTTCGAAGTCCTCAACTCCCATACAGCTACGACCCGCATCCAAAATCGACGCCCGGCGCCCTCCGAGCTCCCACCACGTGCCTGCTCCATGTCGGGGCACGAACGTCGTATGCTGCCGCCACCTGCCACATCCGGTACAAGGGTACACGTGTTCACATCTGCAGAGTCAGCTTGGAGCCCACGTATTCTCCAGGAGAAGGCGAAAGCCAGCAAGTGGCTTTCCGACGTCCCTACCGCTCCAAAAACGATTTCCTGCACAAAACCCGAGCCGTGGGCGTCAGGCTCTGGGGCACATCTGGGATCATTTTACCCATTTGAGAAAGTAGGTCCTTTGAACGGGGGCATTCTTGGGGTAGGGGTGTATTGTTAAGTGAGGACCCTCTGGGTGGGTTTTTCTCCCCCGAGGCAAACTCATTCCTTGTCCTCCGAGAGGTGGGAATGTGAAGGAGGAAGGAGCAGGGACTGAGGGTCCCTGAAACGGGGTGCCACAGGCCTGCTTTGGCAGGGGCTCCTGACACCACAGAGCCTCAGGCAGAATGCGGCGGGAGGGGGGGGCTGATGGGCAAGCATTTGATGCTGGAGGCCTAAGGCCTGCTCACTTCATCTGTCCTTGACTTCAGCCTATCTTGGAGAAAGGGGTGAGGGAGAGAAGAGGTATGTGATGCAGCAGAGTTCTTCCTGGCTGAAAAAGCTGACTGCTGCCCGCTCCCTCTCTAGCCCCATTCCCTGCTTTGAACTGAACCTTCTTGCCCTGTGCATCCTGCCAATTTCAGAGCCTGCACCGGCCCGGGAAGGTGTGAATAAATCACACCAGCGGACGTGGCTGCTGGGAGCTGCCCCACAGCCTGGTCACATCTTCGATTATCACAAGCTCAGGACGGTGGCAAGCTTGCACTCTGAGAATGTGAATCTGGAAATTACTAACTTGAGTCTTGCAAGAAAGTAGGGACCGTGGCTTTTAAGAAAAGACTTTTCTTCCCAACTAAAGCTTCCTACAGGAGCTTTACATGAACCGTAAAGACCTGGAAGAACCACCTTTCCAGGCCCCAGGGGGGCACCTGAGCTACCTTCCTCATCTTCTGGGCCTTCAACAGAACAGGAACAGCGGCAAGAGCAAAACCAACCTCACGCTTTTTCTGTGCAGGCCTCTCTTGCCCTCCTTGAACATTCCCAGCACATTCCTACCACAGGACTTTGCACTTACTGTTCTCCCTGCCTGAAAGCTCTTCCCGTTCCTCATCCCCCTGGCTCACCCCTTGACTTCCTGCAGGTCCCTAAGCCAATGTCACCTGCTCAGGGAGACTACCCTGTCTCCGCCCAATCCCAAACTGCAACCACCCCCAGCACTTCCTATCCCAACCCTGCCTTCCTCTTCTCCTTCACACATCTCACTCCTATTTCATGTACAGTGGTCCCCTCTTATCCGTGGTTTCAGTTACCTGCAGTCAGCCACGGCCTGGAAGCAGATGTCCCTGATTCTGACACAGTGTCAGAAGGTCCCTAGTAGCCTCGCGCTGCATCCCAGGCCTGTGTACCCAGCTCACTCATCTCTTCACACAGCATCTTATGTCACCTCCTCACAAGGAGGGGGCAAGTACAGCCCAAGATGTTTTCAGAGAGAGACAGAGAGACCACATTCACATAACTTTTACTACAGGACATTGTTCTGCTTCCTCTAGACTATTATGGGTTATTGTTGTCACTCTCTTCTGTGCCTAATTTATAAATCAAACTTTCCCAGAGATGTGTACCTGGAGGAAAAAACATAGTACACACAAGGCTCAGTGGTGTCCGTGGTTCCAGGCGTCCAGTGAGGGCCCGGGAACGTAGCCCCGCGGATGAGCGGGGAGACTGTGTCTGTTTGCTGCCCGCTTCCCCACTATTTACGTTCCACAGAGACAGACCCTTTGCCTCGCTCCCTGCAGACCCCCGCTTCTAGAACAGTGCCCAGCACGTCACAGGTGCACGATGTATCTTTGCTGAATGAATGCATGAGTGGATGAATAAATGATGCAAAGGATGGATGGTTTTAATCACATCCCGCCCTCGCTGAGAGGAGTGTGGGTTTGGGGCAAAAGAGAGAAAAAGGAGAAAAGACCAAAGAGGCAAGGCAGGGACCAGCTGGGGCCTGGCTTGCACTCTCCTGGGGCCTCAGCCGGCCCCTCCTCTCCATTTGTATTAGGGATGCTGACGGACCTCTCTGGATGCCTAGAAGCCACTGCCACCAATTTGGAAAGCCTCCTGTATACTGAGCATGGTTTAATCTTCCCTTGATCAGTGCCTGTAGGAACCCAAGCCACCCGCAGGCTATTATTATGGACATAAATTACCATCCCATTGCCGATGTGTAGGCGAGCCATTAATAACAATTTCTGACTGATAGAATGACAAATAAACCCAGTTTGGCTGCAGGAAACCCTCAGAATCTCTCATACAAAAAAGACAAGCAGGTTAAAAAAAAAAAAAAAGAAAGTCAATGGGGGGACATGGGGGGTATGCTGCCAAGCCAAGCTGCTATAATTCACCTCTGTCCAGAATCAGCTACTGAAAAAATGATTTTTTTTTTTTTTTTTTTGGTAACGACCACATGTTGCTTCCATAAAAAGTGACACCTGGGCCCAGGTAGATGAGCCGGGGGTGTTGGGGTGGGGGAAGGGTTGTCTCTGAGCAGCAGTGGCCAGCTAGCTGTGTCTGGGCCCAGTGAAATCCAGAGCCAGATGTCACTGCTCTAAAGCTACAGGGGATGCAAGGGGTCAACTCCTATGACAGAGAGTGGATGGCCAGGGGCAGGGCAATAGCAGTGACAGTCCACAGCTTCGGCCTGCTCTGTCCCCAGAGACAATCTACCAAAGGCCCGGTCCCCTGCGGATGCAGCACTCCGTGCCTGCTGGGGCTCCCACTGGCTGTCCTCACAAGCCACCCTCACATCCTCCATGTCCCCAAGGGTGTGACGCCTGAGGAAGCAGTTTCACCTCCTTGGACGCAGGCCTCCATTGGCACCGCTGGCTGGCTCTTCCTCTTCGTCGGGATTTTTTGCTGTCCTTGAATTCCTGTGGGGAGAGAGCTTATTTAATGACTCAACCTGCATTTCCCTGTGGCTGGTTTTTCAGTGTCAAATTAGGACTTTCTCTTCCTCACCAGTGGGCACATTAGTGCATTCCCCAGGGACCGCATCTTAGGCATGGTTTCCTAAGGTTGAGCACACGGTGGGTGGATTTCTACCAAAGCACAATGTCGGCTCACTCCTCAGTTATTCATCGGATGTTACAAAACCAAGAAGAAAATGAGGTTAGCACTGGGGTTTTCAACAGAGAATCCCGGGTCCCTGACCAGTAGGGCACCTGCCCATTGAGCGAATGCCAATGTCAATGGCCACCCGGGGTCAAACCTGGGGTCTGCTCATTTATTCAGGTCCACACAGACTCACAGACGTCTTTTTAGCGGCCAGAGTAGGCTACAGGGTCTCAAACTCAAGGGCCCCTGGGGTCCCCAAAGTAAGGTGATGGGTAATGCAGGTGAATGCATGCAGCATTGCTCCCCTGATGTGAGGGGCCCCCACGCGGTTCCAGCCTCTGCCGGCCAGGAGGGGATGTGAAGGCCCCGTGGGACCAGATGGTCCCATTTGCTGTTTTTGAAGAAGCTAAAAATACACATTTGGCAGGGGTGGGTAATTCTTCAATTTTTAAATGTTGGCAACTTATGCAGATTTTGGCAAAGTGCTGGGCAATCCAAAACTGTGTCTGGAGACCAGACACGGCCGCAGCCACGTTGCGGGTTCCGTTCTGAAAGGCAGCAAGGGGGCTGGACCCACCCTCCTGGAGCCGAGGCGGCACATGTGCTACGCAGAGCCAAGCCCTTCCTGCGCCCCGCCGCGCCTTGCGCGGCGCCCCGCCACGTCACGCCCCGCCACGCGTCCCCGGCCCGGCACCACACCCCGCCCCGCCCCGCGCCCCGCCCCGCGCCTCCCCCGACGCCACGCCCCGCCCCGCGCCGCCCCACGCCCCGCCCCGCCCCATACCCTGCATCACACCCCACGCCCACGCAACAGACTCTTCTGGCCTCATTTCCCCAGGGGCGTCCTACCTGCTGACAGCCAGAGTGCGGGCACAGAAGTGCAAACAGGCGCTGTCCTGGCTCTGCACACAAGCGCAGCGCAGTGTCCACTTGGAGGGCTGTGGACTCTGCGGGAAGGGCCCTGTGGACCTCCTGTCCCGGAAGCTTCCTCTGTAGTTGGACAGTCCATAGGGCACGGTCCGTCTGCAAAGGACAAAGCAGCGTCAGGGCTGCGTGTGGAAAAGCACGCCCGGCCTCCCCACTCAGGGGGCAGCCTCGTGGAGCTGGCTGTGGCTGGGAGACCGTGGACGCGGCAAGAGTGATGGGGTGCAGCGACACCTCCAGATCTGGTGTCCACATGCTCCCCCACGCTGCGGGTCTTAGGAAGCCTCTGCAGGCAATCTTTACCCCTGCTTTCCCCAAGCCCCCCAAAAGTGCCCTGGGGCCGAGGGGACAGAGAGGTGGGGAGCCCTGGGGGAGGAAAGGTCGGCACTCCCCTGGGCCCACCCTCTCACACTTTCAGTGCTCCCCCAGTCGGGAGCCCTTCGAGGGCAGTTCTGGATTGTCCTCCTGTACCCGAGCCCGGCACAAGGACATTCTGGTGGATGCACAGGCTGGTGCCCAGCGCTTGGGGCTGGTCCTCCCTACCAGTAAGAGGCCTGCCCAGCCCCAGCCCAAGGCCGTCCAGCCTCGCCCTGCAGGCCGGATGCCCAATGTCTTCTGTGCCGACGTTGCCTCGCCGTCTGCACTAACGGGAATACACAAATGTAATTACAGACGCATCCTGGCCCCAACACTGCGTCCTCCAAGACACAAACATCAAGAGAACCCCTGGCGCCCTGTAAGGCACAGCCAAGGACAGAACTGGCCTTGGGAAAAAGCTTATGTAAAAAGTCTTATTAAAAAGTCTGAAGCTGTTTACCAATCTCATTTATGGTTGGAGCTGGGAGGAGTGATGGTGTCATTTGGAACAATTAACACTTGTCTGTTTCTTATGCTCATGTGCATCCAAACCATCATTCTCAAGAGAAGGAAGAAGACTACCAGGCGGCAGTGTGGTGGAAAAAGTTAAAAGCATAAGCTTAAATCATTAGCACCATTGAACAGGACTGGGGACAAATTGCTAATTACCAGAGGAAACTTCTGTGGCCCAGAGTTACTGTTCCAACAGGGCCTGGTTTTCCAAGATGAACCACCTTGGTTTCTGTGAGCCCCATGGAGTATCATCAATCATCCGCCTCAAAGGGGGGTTCTGACATCCTCTCTGCGTTTTCAAAATAAAATCAAATTGGATTTACTTTAATTTGAAACACACACCATGGAGAATTTCAGGGTGGTGGGGACAGAGTGGGGGGTGGTGGCAACGCTCTGCGACCTGATGCTCCAAACCCACTTTGCCCTGCTGGGCTGGAGGCCAGAGCGAAGGGGCATTGCCACCCCGTTCCCCTTCTCGTGTTCTGCATCGTGGTGGGTTCCTTCCCCATCGGTAGGAGATGGGTTCCTCCCGCTCTCGAGGAAGACCCAGAGTTGAGCGGTCTGTGCCCCCAAAATGGAGAAAGCAAGCAGGGTCCAGTCCTGGTCTGAGCTGAACCAGTGCTAAAACCCCATTTCTTCTCAGGAACGGGGCTGGGGGATTGGGGACAGAACCAATACAGACCCTGTTGTAAGCCAGGACTTGGCTAAAGGTGTGTTTTTCCAGTAACAGGGCCGCATTAGATCTCAAGGTGTCGACATTAAACCCAGTCCCCATTTCTTGGTGAAAATTACACACAGGAATAACCACGCTCCCATTTTTCCATCAACAGCAAGACCTGCAATTTTGAAATTGCTGTCAGGTGATTTGTGCATTTGCGTGTGCAGAGCCAGTCGACTTCAGTGAAAACACTCCAGAGTGTTTTAAGTAAGGAAATGAGGCAAGAGGCAAGGAGGTATTTGTTAATGGAGAAATGTGAAGGCTTTCTCAGCAGCCAAATGCAGAGAGCTCATATGTAAATGAGCCCTTGCAATTTTCAGAGAGTGTTTACAGAGACACAGCCCCATTCTCTTTCCCAAAGGCAGGATGAGAAACCCCTGCTCTAAGCCCTGGGGGTCCAAGCGTGCTCTTAGGAGGCTGACCTCCTGGAGGGGGTTGGGGAGGGCGGAAGCTGAGCAACTGGAGGGTTTAGAAGGCGGCCCAGACCACAGAAGAGTCAAGCTCTAGCAAGGCTCCAGTTCCACAGATCGACAGTGTGGGGGTTTTAAGTCAATCTGATAAGTTCTTAAATAAGACAGTTCTATCCTTCTACCTGAACAAATATGGCTTCAAAACGCCTTGGAAGTCCGGGCTTGAATTTAGAATCCTGGGGCTCCTTGGAGTTCGGCGTTGGAATGTGGCCGCCCAAAGAGGTTCAGCACCCTCTCTTCCATCCCACTCTGCCCTACACCAAGGGGGCCTCATCCACCCCTTGGCCACCCTGTGGACTTTGGGAGATGTGCCTGGAGCCCTGTTCTGTCCCTTGGTGTCAGGCTCTGGGAGACACCTACCTGCACAGGCCCTGGGAGTGGGCTCGGGGACATTTGGGTAAAGGATTCCAGGATCCTGAACACCGGGAACTCAGTCTAGAAGGGATACACTATTAATGCAATGGAGTGGGAGACATGGCCAGAGGAGGGTCAGAGGCAGCCCTCGAACCCACAGGGCCCAGGGCAGGGGACTTCATTGTCTAGGTTTAAATGTGGGTCACCGCTCAAGAGTAGAAGGCTGGTCTTCATCTTTTGTACCTGCCATGGACCCAGCATGAAATTGAGCAAAGGAAGGCTGTTGACTGAGGAACTGGTAGTAATTGTGAGATAATCTGGTCTGGTAAGACTGGATTCTTTCCAACCTGAGAAGTTCAATAACCACAAGATTCATTACAAAGAATCTCCAACATCTGCCAAGCATCCCATATATATGTATGTATGTATATGTCTCTAGCATTATTCTAAGTGTGATGGAGAGATTGGAAGGTCTTCAGGAGTTCATGTACTACTGGGGTATGAAACCAGGTAAAGGAAACATTACAAGCCAATATATACAGGTGCGAGGTGCAGAGAGCCCAGAGAAAGGTTGCCGCTGATTCCACTATTACATTGTAAAGCCCTTACATGAACGCTCCACACTCTGGACAGCTTCCTGATCTAGGAAAGGGCTGTTGGCCAGACAGACTGGATGTAAAATAGTTAGCAAAGGGCTAGCAGTAAATTAATGATAGCTCTCATTGTTGCCTATTTGGTCTGGGAATTTAAGGGAGTTGTTATCAGGCAGAAAAATGCCACCTACCCGGCCTGCGTCTGAGATGCATGACCAAGAAATAAAAGAGTCAGAGTACCATGCTCTGCCGAATTTCCTTCTGGCTGCTCTGTCTGCACGGCCCATCTAAGAAGCACTTGGACTTCATTTGTCTTGGTGCCCTTTCTCACGTGTTAATGTTTCCCCAACAGTGAACTGGAAGGACCTAACAGTGGAACAATGACAACGAAGTCAAATCGGCTAAGAACCTTTGACCCGCATGCTCTCCGACCAACTGGTGTAGCTACTGTGGAACAGTAGGGCTTGGGGAACGCGATTCTTGGTAAAAAGTAGGCAGCTCTTGCATCTGTTCATGTTTCAGTTATAACACAGAGCTCCATACAAAAGAGAAGCAGATGAGAAGATCAATCCAAATGCTCTTAGACAAAACAAAACAGCCTTCCAGCATACCTTCATATGTGACGTCTAGCGCTGTGTGTCTCTGTGTAATAAATTGTCCCTCAGCCTACGTACATTCATTATTGATCAGAGATGGAGATGCCAGAGTCTTATTTATCACAGTGTTCCTTATTTACCGCTTTTCCCAAATGTCATATATAAATGTTATTAAATATTAAACTTCCAGATTCCCCGTATTCATTCTTCATCTGCATATCACACTGAAAGCACTTGATTTCTCTCTGCAAGAAGTTTTTAAATAAGGAAAGTTGGCTTTTTTTTTTTAAGATTTTGTTTTTAAGTTCGGTGTTGCCTGTTCAATAATGAATTAATTACCCCATCTTCCTGACCAGGAAACTGGCTTCTATACCTGAAGTTTAGAGGAGAGATACAGACATTCACCAAGGCCAGTCAGAAGCAGCAAAAAGAGCCTCACTAGTCAAATTCTCATTTCTCCGGAGAGTTTATCAAACTGTCATTGAAAAACCCAATTTTTATCCCCCCACCCCACCCACCCCATTGAGAGGCATGCAGTAAATCTCTGCCGAGTGCTTTTCAATGTGCAGGCACTGGACTAGACTCTGGGGGAACATCCATGAACAAGAAAGACAAGTGGGCCTCCACACACACAGTTTTAAGCTCCTACAGGGGTTAGCAAATTAGCATTTTATGGGTTTCATCCAACCAGCAGAGGGTTGTTTTTTTTTTTAATTTGAAAATTTCACATGAATATCCCAACTTGCAGCTTCTCCTGAGTAAATGGGAGCTACGCTCACACCAACCCCGCTCTCCAACATGGCAACGATAGTCTGGAGCTGAGTGCCAAAGTCAGAGATGGGGCACGAATGCTCCATTTTGCCCCCGCCCCTGCCGCGCCCGATGTGTCTACACCTTTCCTTCTTTGCTCACTTTTGTCACCTGCCAGGCCATCATGGGGCATCTGCATTTACCCCCGTCTGGTGTGCTGTCCCATAGAGCAGAGCCAGAGAGGTCATACGGCAGAGTGACAAAATCAGTGCTTGATACTATTTTTACATACAGTTGCCAACATATAGTTGTTCGCAACTTAAAAAGCCCACGTTTGGGCTGAGCGCCTCCTCAACAAATAGATGGTTTTCACTTCAGCTGGAACGTCGACTTGACGACCGGCTTCCTTCGTTCACACTCCTTCTGAAATGGGAAAAGCAAAGGCAGTATTGCCCGAGGGCCCAGGAGCCGTCCGGTACTGACCGTCCCCGTGGCGGAGGGGGACAGAAAGGACTGTCCCGCTGCCGGACAGGCACCCGCGGCCATCAGCTCCCCTGAGAAACAACTTCTCAGGCCCAGCACGCTTTCCGGCGACAGCTCCACTTCAGACTTTATTAAGCCCCCTCTGCAGCAGGCATTGCTGACCAGCTCTCCCAAGCAGAGCAACATCCTCTTGGGCGAGGAAGAAAGTGGGGTTCACCTTCATTCACTGCCTCTGTCCCCGGAACCGGAAAGAAGCATCAGGGGAGAGCTCTTTCTGACAAGGAGGAGGGGTCTCTCACCACAGGACGCGTGTGTCACTACAGGACTCACTCCCACAAGCACCCAGCGCACCTGCTCAGCACAAAGGTAAGGAGGCAGAAGGCACCAGCTTAGAGACGGGAGCACCCCGCTCAAAGGACCTGAAAGCCCGGAACTCTCTAGAGCCCGAGGCCAACGTTGGTTGCTTTCGTCTCCCCGAATCCAAGCGCTTCTCTTTCCTCCAGGAGTGATCCCTCCCCTCCATCAATGTGCCTCACCTGCCCCTGTCTAAGGACGCACCAGGTGACCCCCATTGGGCAAGTGAGACCCTGTCTCTCCCAAGACGACTGAGAGAGGCAACTCAACATCCGGAAATACTCTGGAGCTGCTCTTTGCCCGGTGGCCCCACCCCGCCTTGTCCACCTGTCGTGCCCCCGGGCCCCCAGTCCCCAAACCTCTCCCGCTGCTGGAGCTGCTGCTTCCCCTCAGTCCGCGCCCTCCCCCCAAACAGCTCTGACGCCATGTTAGCTAGACTAGGTTATCTGTGGCTTGTGACCAGTGATGGCTAGCTGCTCTGGAACTCACTTTCATGAGACCGAAGTGACCGTGATTTCTCGGATTTAATAGGAAGACCCCGAGCGTCTCCAGCTGCTGGGGACAAGCGGAGATTTTCTTCATTGCAACAAAACACAAAAGGGTGGGTTCAGAATCAGGACAAAACCCAGCAAACGAAGCTGGCTGGAGTCCTTTCTTCCCAGGTGTGCCCCCTGTGAAATGTTTGCTTTGGATCATACTGTCCTTTGCGCAGGTGAAAGCAAGCACACCACACACTCCCCTCCGTTTCAAGATGCTCAGAGCCCAGCCCCAGACTCGGCTGACCACCCCGGAAGTCTTACCCTCCTGCGAACTATCTCTTGTCCACTTATCAAATGCTTGTGCAAGTCTGCCGTGGGCCAGGCCTCGTGCCAGACAACCCACAGGGGGCCCTTGCAGCCTCCAGGAAAGAAAACAGGCCAGGAAATACAGCTCCTCAGTGACCTTGTTATACAAGCGGAAAATACACACATGCTTTCTGGTTCTAAGGACGACTCCACAAACCCTATGCTCACAAACAATGTAAAGTGAACTGGCAATTTGTAGCTTTGCTTCCACGGCAGAAAATCCTTGCGTCTTAAAGTTGGAAGACCCCAAGGCAGAGATTGCTCACCCCACCACCCGCCCACGTGGGAAGTCCTCCTCCCACAGCCTCCCAAAATAGCCAATGATCCTACAGTATTTGGAAACATCAAAAGTGAGCAATGGGCTGTGTGTTGGTGGTTAACTTTTTTTTTTTTAGGACACTCCCCTACCAAAGAGAAAAAAATATACAAAAGTTTGATTTATCCAGGACTTGGCTATTTGGGAATATTATCAGAATCATAGGTACATTCAGAGTCTGTTGAGCACTGACCCCCACCAATCCGGGCCAATAATGAGGGTCAATTCTGCATCTCTGCTGCGAGTGCAGCTTGCTTCTTGTGCCCTGGGGTCGGCGACCCTGGACCTTTCCAACCGGAACCACCGATCCTTTCTGCTTTGTTCACTTCCGTACCCAGGGCAGCTGATGTAGTGTCTGGCTCAGAGTGCTGCTCAGGAACCCCTCAGTATCTCAGCAATAAATACATGTTGAATGAATGAGGGAAGGAAGGAGTGACGTCTGAGTTTAGCCATTACTTCTGGCCCACACCCCATCTCCCATATGTATTGATTCTTGGCTGCTTTCTTGGACTTCTACTGTTGTCCTCAACTGGCCCATCTCAGAGGATTTTTCCTGAAGAGAAGATGTCTCGAGATGGAAGGGAAAGAACTAGGAGCTCCTGGTGGCCACACCCGTGGCATGAGGGAGAAACCAGTTTGCACAAATGCCTGAGGCCCCAGAGGTGACACAAGCTTCACTAGGCAGACCCAGGTTTCTGGTCCAAATGGAAGACTAGCCCAGTGAGAGTCCCCAGGGAGCACCTGCCCTCTGGGCCTGAGAGAGGAAAGGGCCAGCTGGGTCTCTGGAAATGTTGTCCAGCTCCACATTCCACCTTGAGATTCTCAAACACCCGCGTCCCCCGGCCTCCAAACCACACGGCTGCTGGAGCAGGCGCGACCCTTCACTCCAGCAATAAAACCACAGCGAAATGTGGGGTCACTGCCCCCCAAGCCCAGAGGCTCCGGGGCTCACCACCTGTACTTGCAACACTTCAGCCTATACTGTTGTGTCCTATCACCATATAAACAAGCTTACAAATAACACCAAAGCCACAGACTTCTTCACGCCACCAGCTCCCTCCCGAACACGGGCACGTCCCTCCCAAACACAGGCACTCAAGGAGGTTTGGAGGCATGAGGGGTCAAGGGAAAGGGGAACAGAAAACTGCTCCGTGCTTGTGTTGTGGTGTGAGATCTCCAAGAGTTACGGCTCAAAAAAGTTGGGGAAACAAACTCCAACACTATGTGGGGAATGAAACCGACTACGGAATCCTACAGATTAGCTGGTTTCCCCTCCATCTGGTGCGGCCCCAGTGCGTGCACGGGAGAAAGGCTACAGTTTCCCTCCCCGGGCCCCCAGTGACCCTAACGGATTCCAGGTTGAATGTAGGCAATTCCACGTCTGTCTGGCACGGCCTCATTAGAAGTTTATGCAAAGCTGCAGACAGATGTGGCTCAAAATAGTTCCCAGCAGTGGAAAGAGTGACCATAAAAGAAGGAGCAGGTACTTTTTTTAAGGATGGGGGACAGGGGGATTTGCAGAGGGATAAAAAAAGAAAATACAGACACCATCCTGCATCCTCTAAATAATCCACAGTAGGCAAGAGAAGACACTCTTGGTAATTGTCAGGAGATTTCACCGTAAGGATGAAAAAAGACACACTCACCAGGGCAACTCTAACAAAGCCTCCTTCTCCTCTGAATCTAGCTGTTTGCGTCCTTGGGTCGCGTCCTTGTGGTAGCTCTGAGGCACTGATCACTCACCTCAAACCAGGAATACTCGAAGCCCTGTCGAGATACAGTCTTTACCCCCACAAGAGAACCCGGTGTTGGGATCTGGGCGAGGGGAGGGAGGCAAGGCGGGCATGCACAGTGTGGGATCCTGCCTTTATTACAGATGTTGATGTTTTGCTGATGATGAATTTTCTGCTTTAATTTTTTTAAAAAATTGCATTAACACTCATTTATCTTGACGACAGACTCTTGGGCAGATCCCCAAAGATGGTACCTGGGGGAGTGTGTTACTGGCCTCACCCCAGCGTCAACCCTGCAAAGAAACCCATGGAAAACAGTCTGGGAAAGGTACATACACCTCTGCTTTCTCGCTGACCTGCTTCTGACTTTGGGCAGAACTTTCACGCTCCGCAAGTCACAGGTGGAACTGTCCCCACTCTGGGCCATTCGTGCCACTGTCACGTTAGCCTCCGTGCCTCCCGTGGACTCCTGAAATGAACCTGTTTCATTCTTTAAAGTTACGGGGGCCAGGCCACAGGGCTCCTTGGCCACCCTGTTCTAGAGTTACTGTGTCTCGAGGGGCGCCTGGGTGGCTCAGCCATTAAGCGTCTGCCTTCGGCTCAGGTCATAATCCCGGGGTCCTGGGATCAAGCCCCGCATCGGGCTCCCTGCTCGGCGGGAAGCCTGCTTCTCCCTCTCCCACTCCCCCTGCTTGTCTGCTTGTGTTCCCTCTCTCACTGTCTCTCTGTCAAATAAATAAATAAAATCTAAAAAAAAAAAAAAGAGTTACTGTGTCTCGAGGCGTCCTGCTCAAGTCAGCCCTGAGCAGGCCGTCAAAGAAGAGAAGGTCTGTGCCTCCCAGCCTTCAGACACGTTCTCCAAAAGCTCTGGGCTCCCCCAGGCTCCGAGCTGGCGCAGCTGAGAAGAGCAACTGGATACCCCATCCTGCTGTCAGTCCGTTCGAGCAACACTTGCCGGGAACGTGGGAGTTTCGACGCACCCCAAACTCTGTCCCCACAAGCAGCTCTTCCTTCGCGGTCAGAGGGGTTCCTATCCCAAGTAGGGGAAAGTGTGTGCATGTCCCGTTTGAAGGAACGGTTTCCGTCGGAAACATGACACAGAATGAGAGCAGGTTGCCTCTCAGGCCGGAGGCCGAGCAGCGCTTTCGCGGGCCGCCTGGAGATATGAAAGGTGCGCGGAGGTGCTGTGGGTCCCCGCCGGCCGGGGCGCTGGAGCAGAGAGCAGGCTGGACCCCAGTACCGCCGTGGGGCCTCCTGGAGGAAAACGCTGTTTGCTCCCAGCTTCCTTTGTTTTAAATTCTTGCAGGAATAAACCACACCAGAGATGTCAGAGCCTTTCACCTGCCTTCAGATTTAAGGCCAAGTTCCCAGCTGTGAGGTCCCTTTCATCTAGCAGAAACCCAAATTCTCCCCCCCAGGGTCACACCGGGTCAAGCCCTTCGTTCCAAGCCTTCCTGCTACAAAGCAAAGTGCCCCTCGCGGCAAGTCACTCTCTCTCATCATGGGGACCGGCTGCGTTTCGGCCCGCCCCGTCTCGGCTCCTACACACCCCTGGCCTCCTCACCCCCACCCCGGGGTACAGAAGGGGGTCTCGGTCCCCATGACCCCTATAGTGGGGTCGCCTGGTGTGTGCTGCCCTCTCCAACAAACTGAAATTTAGCCCCAAGGCCCTCGACTTTTAAAGACCTATCTTGCCATGAAGTGTCTTCGGAGATATGCTACCTGAACTCAAAACCGGGATCTAAACATTTACCAGATTTCGAAGGACACAGAAATGGTTACGCGGGGAGACAAACTCACAAAAGTCGAGCAAAAGAGTCATCGGTCAGAGCCCCGCGTCCAAACTCACATCCAGTCTGGCCAACGGCAGCTTCTCTCATGGGTCCTTCTCACAAGCGTACCACGAATGATTTCTGCAAACAAGTGTGCAGAGTGTCTCCTCCAGGCCCCGGGACAGGGTCCTCTGCCCACAAACCCCAAGGCTCAGTGTTCACTCGGGGGAGCACAGGAGAACGCAGACAGCCCCCTCACCAGGCTTTCACCAGGAAGCGCCGAACAAACAGGGTCTAAACCGATCATTCAAATTATCCTGAAAGGCCAGGGCCCCCCCAGTCGCTGCCCACACCGCCCCACTAACGGAGGGAGCCCCAGGCCAGTGCCCACAGAGAACACCAAGCCCCAAACATTCCAATGATTTACCAAGGGGAGAGGTAAGCAATAGAAAACAGGAGCGGCAGAAAGGGCAGGACCAAATCTCATCAAGCCTGGACCGACCTTTGACCCTCGTGTCCTTATCAATCTACTTATCAGCCGCAGAGGCGACCGGGCACACCTTTAACCCCCCCCCCCACCCCGCCCCGGTCTGTACACCTTATGCCAATGGAATGCTGAAAGACCATCTACCGAACTTGCTCAGTGCTACTCCAGGAGCCGGGGCGCTATCTGGGGTGGACGGTCCTAGGAGGTGACCTCAGCAGTCCTGGAGAAAGCACTTCCTACTCGCTGGCACCCCCCAACCACAGAATGCACAGAATGGGGGATGGCAGGCGCCCCCAACCACAGAATGGAGGAGATGGTGGGCAGGCCAGGCCCCGGCCCAGGGGGGTTTACACAGTCCTGAAGCCGCGCAGTTATCCCGATGGTCACGTCTTCGCGATACCGAGCGTTCGCCAGACTCCATGTTCCCTCTCCCTTCTGATGTCATCCTCACACATCTTCAGTGAGCAGCCTGAGCAGCTGCATCTCCCGCAACAGTCCTGACCCATGGGCTAGGGGGAGGGTCACACCCCGGGGGGCACAGCTGGCCTCATATCAGCTGGAGACAGGGGGTTCCGGATCCATCCATTTCGCCGGAACGTTCTAACATTTGGGATGCCCCTTCTTGGAAATGTGAACATGACTTTCTTGAACAACACAGGGGCAAAGATGAATCTGTGGCATTGTTGCCTTTTTGTGGCAAAACATATTAAAATACAAATTTCGATGTTTTTTTAGTTACCACTATTATTACTGGGTTTTTTTTGTTTTTGGGGGTTTTTTTACTCTACTTCTTTGGGGAGGAAAAGAACCCAAAACAAATGTCATTCTTGCTGGACTGAGTCTGAGAGGCATGCTCTGAAGCAGCTGGGGTGGCAGGCAGGTCGGTCATCTTGTGAGGTCACTGTCCCAGAGTTAGCCTGGCACTGACACCTCACCCCAGGGGTGCTGAGAGAGGGGGGCTGCGCACCCAAGCCACTCAGCGTGTCAGCTAGGACACGGAGCGGAGCACTGGGGTCTGGGGCCTTCCCCTGAGTAGGCGTTGGAGATCCCAGAGTTTCCACCACCGCTGAGACTGCAAACATCCCCACCACTCTTCATAAATACATTCCTCCTGGTCAGCTCACATGGCTCCAGGTTTTGTGTGGGAAACATGGTCCCCATCACAGCCTCTCCCTCATTCTGGGCTTGGAGGGATTAGCAGATGGCATGTTCTCTCAGTTCTTGGGAACAGAGTGGGAGGGACACAGAGAAGCTCCTTACTGGGTGAACTACAGCTCCGTCGGCCACTTGACGACTGGCTCCCTCTTCCACCAGGTGTACGGCGGCCAGAACAGAGGGATTAATTTTATATGTCAACTTAGCTGGGCTACCACAGCCAGATGTTTGGTGCAATGCCAGTCTAGATGTTGCCGAGAAGGTATTTTTTTAGGTGGGATTGAGATTTAAATCAGTAGACTTTGAGTAAAGCAGATTACTCTCCACGGCGTGGGTGGGCCTTGTCTAATCAGTCAAAGGCTTTGGTGGAAAAACCTGAGGCACCTGAAGAGGAAGGAATTCTGCCTGCGGAGTTGAGGCCGCAACATCACCTGCTGTGTGCATACGTATGTGTGTATATTTACACAGATGCGTCTGCACACACGCATGCACACACACACACACACACGTCCTGTGAGTTCGGTCTCTCCAGAGACCCTGATGAATACAATCTCCTGCTGTGACTCCTGGTTTTCAAGGACTCGTGGAGAACAGCCCCAGGTGTACAAGCATGTAAGCACATGGACTACTTGTGCACGACCTCTCCCTTGTCATCTTATTCTTGGCAAACTTTTCATGATCATAAGATGGGATGTGTTTTTTCTCTGATTTGGAGTTTTGTTTTTGTTTTTGTTGGCAATGGGGGGACCACTAGGGGGAGGGGTGGGAGCTCCTTAACATGGCCAGAGAAAGTCATGAAAACCATACTGTGCCACGGACCGTCTGTGGCCTCAGCCGCCTCCACAGGCCCAGAATACATTTGGTTCCCCTTTGGGACCACAGACTTCGTGGAGGCTACAGTGGAAGTTATGCGCAACACCTCTGAAAAAACCCACATTCCCACACGTGTCTGCTGGGGCCTCTGGAGAACATCCAGTTGTCCTGGAACAAGAAGCCTCGTTTCTGGGAGAAAGCATTGCAGACCACAGCCTCTGTGAGAGTGAAGACAAGGAAGAATCTTCAGGCAGCAGGACCTCACTGAAAGCCAAGCAGTGTCACTGAATGTCTAGTACACACTGGGTGCCGGCCGAGTGTGCTGAGCAAGCTCAGGTCTGGAAGAAGGAAGCATGTGGAGGGATGTGGGAGAGCCAGAGATCCTCAGCTCTTACACCCAGAAGATACTTCGGGACTACCCGGTCTCTCGGGCCCTCACCAGCACTGACTTTGCACATAAGATGCACAAAGGGTCTCAGCAGTACCTTGTGCACCCCACCTGTAGTTTTCAGGTCCTTACACACAGCGTGAGTGAGCACACTCCCAGGATGCCTGCAACCCTGCAGATGTCCTCCCGAGGTGGGCTAGGACTGTGGGGTCTATCTTCATGTGACAGGATGGGCAGTAGGAAGAAAGACACCAAGAGCTGAAAAATCACCCAAAGTCAAGCCTCTCGATGTAGGCATGAGCCTCAAGAGCCCTACGGTTCCCAGCACAGCCAGCGGCAGAGCCTGGATGCACATCACACGCTGGAGAAGTTTCCACAGACCAGGAGGGTCTGCAACAGGAGGTGGGTACGGGAACGGACAGGAACCTGGAAAGACCTCATTACTCTCCACTGTTGTCCCGTTAGCTCAGTTCGGCCATTTTTCATTCTTCCATTTCTCCAAAGGCCCACATTCCCTGTCCCTAGAGCCCATTTTCTCACATTGCAATCTTGTCCAAGATGTTTAAAGACAGCAAATGGACTGGACCTTCCTTTGGAAGGAAGGAAAGAAAGGAATGGAGAGAGGCAAGCACGGGGGGTAAGGGGGAAGAAGAAAAGAGAAAGAGCATCTGGAAAAATCTTCCTTATGAAAAAACTATTTTGCTTGTCTAACTTCAAAATGCTCGTCTGGCTGTTGTCATTTTTGTTGTACGCAGAACTCTCAACACCATATTTAATCCTTCTTTCCTAGTGTTTAAAATGAATCAGGGTCAGAAAAGAGAAGAGGTCAATCAAACTGTGAGGGGGGATGTCAGCAAGTTGGCTGCTCTGGAAGAAGTCAAAGGTCCATGGCTTCATACACGACAACTCAGAATTACGAGCCAGGGCTTCAAACAGATCAGAGGGTGTTTGCGGAGCCTCCTGGGCGAATTTCAAGCAATCAATCCTCCAGCCAGTGCCAGGAGCCTGGCAACAAGCAGAGAATGGAGGTAGTCTCCAAACCCTCTCCTTCTCTCCTCTGCCCCAGGCCCCCTGTCCCTAATGCGGTTGGCTTTCCTTTCTTCTTCTATATTCACAGCTTGGGACTCAATCCTGTGCTGACTGCCCTGCGTCCTCAATTCTGTGAAGATACTTTGGTCAGATCACGATGCCAGGAGGGTAGGAATCAGAAAAGACAAGTGTCAGGGTGATGGGGGCTGCGAGAAGAGGTGACCCTGATCGTTGTCTGAGAAGAGAAGGCAATCAATGGCAGCCCCGGCCCGGAGCCCCTCTCCCACCACACAGCACTTTCTTCTTCCCCACGAAGATGAGGCTGCGTCCTCCCTGCATGGGCTGACTGTGTGTACCGGAGCCTGATCAGACACAGCCTGGCAAGCAAATTCTGCCATCTGGATCAGCTACATAATGTATGGGGCCCAGGATAAAATGCAAACGTGGAGCGTCTGGTTCAAAAAGTGTTAAGAATTTCAAGACAGTGTTAAACAGAGCATGGGTCCTTCTGAGCCTGGAACCCTGAGCATGAGTCAAGGTGGTTTAGTGAAGCCAGCCCTGCCTGCCATCTGGCATAATGGGGTCACTTTCCAGACCTATCCCAGACGTGCTTAGGGATCCTGTCACCTGGTTTGAAAGCTACTCGGCCCCTCATTCTGCAGGTGCTCACAAAACAAGGTGGGTAAGTGAGCCCATCCAAGCTGTCACCCAGTGTGCTCAGAGGTTTGAGGGTGAAGGAAGCCATACGGGGGGCTGAATCAAGGTGGCTCCAAACATAGCAGCCAAGTTGCCTTTCCCAGAGAAAGGTTCCCATTCACTACCAGCTCTACATAAGAATCCCTAGTAGGGCACCAGCAGGAGTCCACGAGGTCCCAAGAACACCCCGGGAATGGAACGTGGAATCATCGGGTCCAAGTCCCAGATTTTAGAGCTCGGGGTGTCCAAGCCCAGAAGGCATGTAACCAGGGCAAGGTCAAGCCCTCTTTACAGTTGGTAAGGTGATTAAAGTTGATGTGTCTGCAGAGGGAGGTTGAGATAGAGTAAGTGAATGGGAGACACTGTCACATCCTTCCCCAGCAGAGCACCCTGTACCCCATGGCCTTGGAAGAAGGTTGACTTTACAGCAAGGCCGACCCCAGGACTCCCCGTGGCACTGGCCTCAATCCTACATTAAGTGTTCTTAGGGGCTGCAAGGGAGGAGGAGAGGCCGTCTGTGGCAGGAGCTGACAGTGGGTGCCACTGTGGGTGACGGGGCTCAGCCTGTGGCAGGACCAGTTGGCACTCCAGCCCCGGGAGGAAAGGAACCTGGTACCCGTGGAATTTCACTGTTCCTGGGAAGGTTCTACCAGGCCCTGCCAAGCCCACCCCTGTGCTCTCTGGAGAGCAGGCTGCTGTCAAGGAATTTGAAACTCCTTGGAGCGAGGCAGGGTCGGGAGGGGGCCCACTCAGCCCCTGGGGCAGGAGATAACTTTCCTCCATGGAAGAAGGACTTCTCAGGTAACTAATCCCTCTGCCAGCTCATTTCTCTCAGAGGGAGGGCTCCCCCTTCCACTGGATCAGAAACTGAGATTGGGTTTCTCCCAGGCCAGGCCCTCAGAGGGGATGGGAGTCACAGCCCTGAGCCGCAGACCAGGCCTGAGATGGCAGGAGGCCCCAGCAAGAGCCCGAGGCTGTGCCAGGGTGGGCTCGGGCGGGCTCTGGGCTGACCCAGCAGGGATGGGGTGGATGAGGCCCTCCAGGAGTGAAGATGTAGGCCAGCCCTCCCAATCACTTCCCACCGCCCAGGACTGGGCTGACTCACTCAGGAGTGTTGATCCAGATGATGTCCAGGTGACAATAGTAGACACACTCCTTGTCCTTGTAGGTGAAGCACGTACAGCGCCTCGCACGGCGGTGCACAGGACCCCCCTTGGACGCCTGCTCCCCAAACCGACCTGGCTCCTGCTCCTGCCCAAGGCGTCTGGGACTCGGACCCTGCACTGCGGTAGTGGCCACAGTCTCCGCGATGTCCCCCTCAGATCTGGCTGCAGGGGGGGCCCCGGGCACGCCGCTCCTGCCAGCGTCCCCAGGCTGGGGGCGAGGCACCAATCCTGCAGGAGGCAGATTGAGGAGCTCCTGAGCTCCTGAGTGTGCAGATCCCCCCCCCAGACACACACACACCTATCATTCCCCCAAAAACCTGGGGGAAGGGGACGACCAAAATTTCTGCAAAGTTTGCAAGCTAGTTGCACTTTCTGTAAAGTCTCCAAACTCTGCCATACATTCTGAAAAGTTTGCAAAGCTATGTGCACAGTTTCTGAAAAGATTACAAGTAATGTGCATACTTGGTGAAAAGCTTGCAAGCTATTTTCCCTTTCTGCAAAGTCTGCAAGGTATTTGCACCCGTTGAGAGCTTTGCAATCATTTTTGCACAGTTTCTGAATAGTCTGCAAACTTTTTGAAAAGTTCCCAACTTCATGAAAAATTCACCAAGTCCACCGGGCCAGCCGAACCTCTGGCTCGCCGGTGGGCTGCAACCTCCAGAGCCCCCGGGGTAGCTGGCTCTCAGCTTCGGCCCCCCGGCCCACTCCCAGGCGCCTCCAGGGTTTGGCGAGCCCAGGCCAGAGGTTGCTCCCCACAATGCACCCTTCCCCGCGCCCCCCATCCCAGGGTCCTTTTGTGTGCGCTGGCGCCCGGAGTGGCGCGCCGCCCCGCCCGCTTACCTGCGGCGGAGGTCACTGTGAGCCCGAAGAGCAGCCAAAGCCCCGGCTCCATGAACCCCGATCGGGCGCCGGGGCAACCGGGCCAGGAGCACGGACGCCTGTGGCCGAGAAAGGGCGCTGGGCCGGGCACGGCGGCCTCGCCCTCCAGCTGCGGGGTCTGAGGCCGGCGCTCGCTCGCTGCGTCCCGGGCCCCGGCCAGGAGTTGGCGACGGCGGTCACACACTTGAGAGCGCGCTGCCCATCCCTGCGCAGGGCCGGCTGTGGGCTCGGGCTTTTCTGGCGCCCGCACCACCCCCTCGCCTCCCCGCCCCCCGGAGGGGCTGGGGCCGCCGCGCGGGGCCTTTGAACCCGGGCCGCGCCGGGGGTCGCCTCCCAGCGCCGGGAGGGGGGGGGGAGCGGGGCGGCAGCGCAGCGGCCCGGGGCGCACCCAGCCGGCCAGGGGCGGGGGCGGCGGGAGGCGGGGGGTGCGGTGCGGTGGGGGGACAGCTGCCGGAAGGCCACGCGCGCGCACACTTACACACATACACACATGTGCACACGCACACGCGCGCTCACACTCACAGCCCGCCGCCTTGCTGCCCCGGGACCTGTAGTTCCCACCCCAGAGCAATGCGAGCGATAAAAGGCTGCTGGAGGAAGCTGTTTCTTTTTATCTCAGGGGCTATGGGAAAGCAGCATTTCTCAATGTTCACCTAATGACACCTTACCCTTGCACACATGGTCCTGCCAAGGTCCTGGGTGTACTTTACACTCGTGACTCACGGGCACGGGCCGCGGCTCCCTGCCTCTCCCCGGAGCTCAGAGCCAGCGGGTGTGGGCAGTGGCAGGGGGGCAAAGTCAACCCAGAAGCACGTTAGCTGTCTGGGCTACCCCGACTTGCTGCCAGCCCACTGCACAGGGGGAGACTGGAGTGGGAGGCCTCCTGGCATCCCCTCTGCGACCTTCTGGGTGGTCCAGGTGCAATGCGTGGAGGGCTCTCCCTGCTCACCTGAGTCCTGTCTTCTGCCCTGAGCTGCACAGAAGACAAGGAGTTGCCTTATTTTGTTGTTACCAAGACCGTGTGCGCTGGGCACGGTGCCTGGGCTCACGGGACGCATGCCAGACAGATTTGTGATGAGCGGATGAATGAATGAAGGATTTGGCCCTGGGCTGCTGACCTCTGAGAAGCCCTGCAGACCCCCAGAGGCCCTCCCTCACCAGAGGCCTCTGACCAGAGGGACAGACAAATACACAGAGGTGGGCCCCGGATGGCACTGGGCGGTCCCCGCAGGGCCAGCAGCTGAGCCCGTCAGCCTGTGCTGGATAGGGAACCTCGGGCACCGCCAAGTCGTGGGGCAGTAGACAGGCCTGAGGCCCTGGAGTTGCTCCGGTCTCAGGGCACTTGAGGCCGACTTCACACACGTTCCCCAAATCCTTTGACGCTCCTCCCGTAGACTCCTCCAAGAGAAGGCGGCAGATGTCATAAAGAGGCCACAGCCTCCACCTGGCCCCCTCGGCGGGACGCTGGTCCTCTGAGCACAGCGGCCATGCTGGGAGGAGGCCTGAATGAGCCCGCGCGCAGAGGTCACACGGAGCAGCCCACGTGGAGAGAATCCGACTCCTCCCAGCAAAAGCCGGCGCCAACCAACAACACGTGAACGCCCGGGCCCAGAGGTGACTGGAGGCCCAGCCTCCCAGATCTGTGGCTGAGGACTGGCCGGCCCGGCGGAAGGCTGACCCAAGAACCCATGAGCGCCACAGGTGGTGGTTTGCACCAGTCACTGCTGGGTAATTCGTTACAAAGCCATGTGAGGCGAAGAGCACGCAAGCCCCCAGAACCGGGCTGATGGGGAAGTCTCTCCAGCCCCTTCTATCCTGCCCAGTCCTTGAGTCCAAGTCAAGGACTGGGACGTGGAGACATCATCCTCCAGGGTGATTCATCACCAAGCAGGACGTAAGCTCTGCAGGGGGGCCCTGCTTCATTTTTTTGTGCTCCATGCTTTGAAAATTAGAAAAACACCCAAGACTAGGATTATCTTCTGTTCCTGCTGGGCCAGAACTTGGATCTCTTCATCATTATCCCTTCCCTTAGAAATAAAATGCCCATCACCTACAAAATAAGATGTTTTGGACTGAGGGGTGGCTGGAGAAAGAGAAAGTACGCTAACGAGCTAAAAAGAGGAAGGGGTGGAAGGTGGTTTTCGGGTGCGCCCAGACACAGGATGCCTCAGAGCTGCTCAGGCCACTCACTGAGTCCGTTGTCTTCCACAGCTTGGACCAAAACCAGCACACCTGGGTGGGCGCATCGGCAGGCAACTGCACTGCGGGGCACCAGCCTGGCTCTCGCCCTCCCCTTAGTCTCCTCATCTAGTCGGCAGCAGGAATTCTGGGACAGAGAACCCAGGATACAGGGTGCTGAGACCAGAGCTGAGAAAAGAGACGACAGTCAGCTGGATGGTCGGTGGGGGCAGAATCTTAACTGGTCTTCAGCCAGGTCGGCAACCTGAGCCCCAGGATTTGAGCGGGTATTCACCAGGACATTCCACAACACGTGCTCTCCTGTGAGAAAGTTCTCCCCTTTTCTGCTCTTCCTCGGTCCTTCTGACCGCTCCCAGGAGAGCTCCTGGATCGGGAATGTCTGCAATGACTCTCAAACAATCTTCCGTTTCCCGCTGAGAGACACAGGCTACAGGCTTGGAGGCCTCGGGCCAGCCACAGAATCCAGATAGGATTTCTTTCTCTTTCTCTCTCTCTCTCTCTCTCTCTCTCTCTCTTTTTTTTACATGGTGGTAAAATATGTATAACAGCAAATTTACCCTCTTAACCATTTTCAGTGCACAGGTCAGGGATGTTAAATATATTCACACTGTTGCGCAGCCACCACCACGACCCTGCTCCACAGATAGCCCTTTCACCTTACAAGACTGAAACGCTGTCCCTATGAAACACTGACTCCCCGTTTCCCCCTCCCCACAGCAGAACAAGCCTTTTGTGTCTGGCTTCTTTCCCTTCACATCATGTCCTCAAGATTCGTTCCTGCTGTAGCAGGTGTCAGAATGTCCCTCCCTTCAAAGGCCGGTACTCCCTAGTAGGTATGGACCACACCTGCGTATCCTCCGTTCATGGACACTGGGCTGCTTCCATGTTTTAGCTGTTGTGAAGAATGCGGCTATGAAGGCGGCGGTGTGAATATCTCTTCCAGAGCCTTCTTTCAATCCTTTCGGGTTTATGTCCAGAAGTGGAGTTGCTGCATGACATGGTAATTCTGTTTTTGACTTTTTGAGGAACCTCCATACTGTTCACCACAGAGGCGCCATTTTGCATTCCTGCCAACAGTACAAAGGGATTCCTTTTTCTGCACGTTCTCACCAACACTTATTTTTTAAATTTTTTTATTTTTTAATAGTAACCATCCTAATGAGTGTGAGGTGAGGTGGTACAACTACTCATTGTAGTTTTGTTTTGCATTTCCCTCATGATTAATGATGTCGAGCATCTTTTCATGTGTTTATTGGCCTTTAGTATGTCTTCCTCAGAGAAATGTCTGTTCAAGCTCTTTGCCTCGTATTGCATCTGGTTGTTCTTGTTGTTGTCATTGAGATTTTGTAAGATTGTTTTCATTGCATTTAATTTTATATTTATCTTTTATTTATGGCAAGTGGTACTGGTTTTCCATGTGTGGTGATGAATAGAATTCCTCTCTAAATTAACTTATTAATTAATTTATTTAATTAAAAAAAAAAGTAACCTGAACTAAAATATGAAGTAGTCATCGTAAAGGTGGTTTGGAGACTTGGCAAAATCACAAAGCTGGTCTGCCCATAACCGAAATCTAGAAAGATCTCATTAAATTGGGCAAGGAGGAGGGGCAACAAGGAGGGGAGAGGGGGCAGGGGGGGGAGGGAAGATGACGGGGGGAGGACGAGGAGCAGAGCATTTTGATTACAAAATCGCTCAGGTGGAGGACAGTGGACACGAGAGCTGTCCCTGGCACTAGGAAGGGCAAATCTCATCATTCTTGAAAGTAGCTCTTAAAAGAATCTGTGGAAATGAATAAAACATTATCTATTTTGGCAACTTGAAGGTCACTTTTCTTATAACAGGGACAAGGGCCAGCAGACACAGGAGGATGCACCTCTCCACATCACGGCACTGCCTGGGGAAGTCCGAGGGCTTGCTCCCTGCGCTCTCGTGGTTTCATCCAGCTGGTTGGGTGTGTGGAGCAAGGAGGACTTGAGAAAATCAGGAGTGGTCTCAGCAGCCTCCCCCTGTTCCTGTTGGGTTGTTTGTTCACTTCGTGGTGCACTGATTGATTCCTTAGCCATGACTTTGAAGGCCGCTGTGGAAAACATTGGTTATTTTTTCCCACCCAGCATCCCCGCCCTGCCTTTGGGACACAGCATTTTGGTTCTTCTTTGAGGACCCACCCGTCCTTTGTCCATGTGGTCAGTGGGCCTGGGACTCCAAAGTAGGCTTGTGACTGAGATCTAGCTAATCCAAAGATCCCGTCCGCTTGGCCCTGGCGATCAGTTCAGGGCTGGGCAAGGTTAGACAAATCAGTCAATCTCAGGACTTTTGCTAAAACACTTGAGAAAGAAGTTTTCTATTCACTGGGATTGTGGAGAAGAAAGGAAATGTCCCTGAAGCTACTGGTCGCCACCTTGCCACCATGAAGAAAGACCCTGCCTGAGGCTGGACCCAACATGGGGCGAAGTGGAGTCAAGAGCTGGAGAGAACTGGGTTGGTGTCCTGTTTGGAGCCCCTGGATACATCTGGGCCTGAAATCCACTCTGTCCCTACGTTTTTCATTTGTAATAGCTCATAATTTCTTTTTGGTTTAAGCT
Organism: Callorhinus ursinus; assembly: GCF_003265705.2. Classification (NCBI taxonomy): domain Eukaryota; kingdom Metazoa; phylum Chordata; class Mammalia; order Carnivora; family Otariidae; genus Callorhinus; species Callorhinus ursinus. Next base: position 781,641 of record NW_027397115.1, read on the forward strand.
TCTTTGGGATTCTGTCACTTTCGATGGAAAAAATTCTGGCTGGAACACTACCAGTCCTCCTGGGCTTTAGTCTATGCAGTGTGCAAAGGAAACAGACAGCTCACATGATTTGATGGTGAGCTGATGATGAGGGTTTTAATCATTGTTTTGCCCTTGTGACAACTCAAAAAATCTTGTGCTATCATTATCCCTATTTTCTAGATGAAAAAAAGGTTAACAGTTACAGGGTCTCAAAAAGGTTGGAGTGACCGGTTCGTGGTCTCACAGCTATTAAAGTGACAGTCAGGATTCAAATTCAGAATTATCCAATCCCAGGGACAGGGTTCATAACCACTAGGCAGCTGCCTCTCAAACCCATACCCTGGGTCTATGATGATACTCTGGTTCTTCTGTGTATCACTGACGAGTGCTCACCTCTCCATCTGTCTAGCTTCCTTATTCCCATAATCGCCGATGCCAGGTCACTTGAAAGACCATGTCCCCTCTGCAGCAGACAGTAAGTGGCCTCGCTCCTCCTCCTTGATCTCCCTTCACTGTCCCGCCATCAAACGCACCCAGCGGAGGAGAGATGTATCGGGACACTTGTGGGCCTCGGCCGGGTACACGGCAGGGTCGTTCTGTTTATTTTCCAGCTACTTCTTCCAGACTGGCAGATGTGCGGCTGTATCTTTGTAACTCTCACTTAATTTTTGATTCAAAATCCAGCCGTTAAGAATATTGTGATTTATCTAGAGAAGCACCGCCTCAAGTTGCCTCTTCGTGTGCTTTGTGACTCTTTTGAAGATTGTTTTCTTTTAAATTTAAGGGATTTAAGTAAGAGTAACATAATACATTATGTACTTTTCCATTATCCTGGAGTTTCTTCCTCCCACTCAACCTATCCCAGCGGAACCCTGGACTTGCTCAGAAACCAGATAATTAAGCACTTTTCTATGTTATCCAAGTCCTAGCTATGCGCCTTCTCGTCAGCATGGGGCTCCATTGTAAGACACACTGCAGGAGGTACAAGGCTCCAGATTCCTTGCTTTAAGAGTGACATAAATTGTATATAAAGTTCCCAATGAAATAAAATTATCACAATGCATTCCAAACTTCAGCCCTGCCAATTACATGTGTTGAAGGGCTAAAAGAAATTGGGTTGATCCCAAAAAAAAAAGAATCTGACAGTGAGTCTAGCAAAAACTGTTGACAAGAGCTGCAGAGTTTCTTCTGTGTTAGCCCTTGCCACCCCCTTCAACATCCTGTTCCTCCAGGTCTGGACTATATCTCCCCTTGAGAAACTATTTCTCCCCACATTTTGTGTAGCTTGTGTGGGGCTCCAGGGCCAGGCTTATGTCTGTGGACTAACCAGAGCATCGCATCACCTTTCAAACAGGCAGACCTCCATAATTATAATAAATTTGCATGGTTTTGAGCCATTGAGTTTGTGGTGGTTAATTACAGCGGCTGAAGGAAATTAACACAACCTTGAATACAGTGATTTGTTGGAGGATGGGGCTGTGAGCCAAGCCTGGCCCCATCAGAGCAATAAGATTCGGTTCTGGGACTCTGAATGTTTTTCCACGGAGCTGCTGAGAGGACCAGAGGGACTCGTGAAGGTGCTGGCAGCCATCGTGTCCCCATGAGGGGAAAGTCCGTGCGACACAGAGAGAGCAAAGGTAGAAAGCAGCAGCAGGGAGCGAGACTAAGTGTGGAGCCCCTGCCCTGGATCCAACATGGCACCCTGGACTTTTCATATCCACCCACCAGTAAGTACATTCCTATCTTCGTCCGAGCCAGTTCAAATGAGGATTCTGGCACCTGCGGCCAAAACATCCTGATGTTTTGGCTCAACTTAGGGTGACGGCGGCTGGTGCAGAGGTAAGGGGTCGCAGTACCCACTCGTGAAAGATGCATCTGTTGGTGGTTGTCTCCAGAACAGCAGCAGGACGGGCATGCTGGCTGACCTGGTCAGGGGATGGCAAGTGCTACCAAAATAAACGTTTAAACTTTGACCAGAAAATTAGAGGTTCCATGCTTCTCGCAGGCAAGACACGAGTGCTCTTTCAAAACCATTTCTTGTAGCAGCAGAAACAGCACAGCATGGAGGGGAGGGAGGGCCGTCCCTGAAGCAGTATGTTAGACGGCCTTCAGATGGGACGTCAGCCTGGAGCCTCACGGCTGCCTGGCATGGCGACACGCCACAGAGGGACCGGCTCCCGAGGGAAGGGCGCAGAGGCTCTGTCTTCAACAGCATCAGCCCTCGGCGGGAGCAGACTGAATTTGAGAATCTCTGTCCTACACTTCAGGGCCTGCCTTTCAGGTTTTTCTTCAGTGATGCCTCCAGCTCATTCCTTTCCCAGCCCTCCCCCCAAGGTTCCCCCAGCCAGACCACTCTCACACACACACACAGACCCTCTCCACTTATCTCCAACATGTGTGCTTTTAGCGGGCGCCTTCTGCGCTTCCCTAAGATGGGAATGTCAGGCATCCTAGCAGATTCATGGGAGAGATGCTTTTGAGCAAGTTAAGTCAACACGCCACAACACACCTGCTTGTTCTACCCACCTTGAAGTAGTCTTCACTCTTACCAGAGGAATTTTTCACAAAGTGTATCCTTCTAGAGCTCCTAACGTGGTGAGATCCTGTGTCCACCAAATGCAACCAGCCACTGGATTTGGGAGACTTGGTTCCAGCCGCTATCAAACAGTAGCTTGATCGGCTTGCAGAATAAAAATATTCACAAAAGCACTCCTCCATTCCCTCCACCTCTGCATGAGTCCTATCCAAAGCCACTTCAAAACCCAAATGCTGCCCCCTTTCTAGAAAGTTCTACCTGAGCTTGTTTAAAGGAAATACCTCCTAGCTCTCTTATAGCCGCTTATAGCCTCTAACACTTGTAGTAAAGCATAATGGTAACACTCACAGGCTTTGAAGCCAAACAGTCAGGATGGAAAGCCTGACTACCCGCCCCTTGTAGCTGTATGACCTTGGCCAAGTCACCTCACCTCGCTGAGCCTTACATTTTTTATCTTTGAAATGGGGATAATGGTAGTAACTACCTAGTAGGGTCGCGTAGGGATTAAATGAGAGAACGTAGGTAAAGTATTGACCATAGGGCCTGACACAAAATCAATAAGCACTGAATAAATGTTACCCAGCTATGGTAGTGGTTGTGGTTGTAATTGTACACATACTTTTCTCTCCTGATGGATCGGAAGTCTTTGGGAGAGGAGTGTATTTGTTATCTACAGCCACAATAGTGTGCATCACAAACATCCCCCAAACCGTACCAACAGTGAATGAGAGCATTTGTTGGCTAAGCAGCTCTGAGATCTTGCCGGGCTTGCTGGCAATCAGCTGGCTGCTGGGGGATCCGGGTTGACTTTGGGCAGGACAAAGAAATGACTCAGCTCTGCTCCATTTCTCATCCTCCAGCAGGTCAGCCCAGGTGTGTCCTTCCCATGGCAGTGGGAGGGGCCCCAGAGAGAGAACACCCAACACAACAGACCTTTCTCAGGCCTCTCTCTGTCCACACTGCATCTGAGAACATCCCATTGGCCAAAGCAACTCCCGCAGCCAAGCTCTTGGGCCTCAGGGGGGCACAGCAAGGTTATGGGGTTGAGGGCATGGTGGGGGAGCTGTAAAGAACCGGGCCCATTAAAACCTGCCCCACGCAGCGACTGAAATCCTACCACGTGCATGACGTGGCACCTTGATCCCAAGGAATCTGTACACCTTGGCTGACTTGAACAGGAATTGGGGCCCCAAACCAAAGCGGCAAAACATCAGAGTCTGCAGCAATCAATTCGTTGTCATTGAGGTTTGCGGCAACGGGGGTGGGGGTGGGGGGGGAGGTGTTTCCTCACGCGACTTGCTTCATTCCCTTACATGGAAATATTCAAGCTTTTGTTCCCAGGGTTGGAGAAAAAATATCTGTTGGGTCTGCCTACATTTTGTGGTGTGTCCCTCCCCGTTCCTCCCTATCTCGGTCTCTGTCACACCTGGGGACGGTCCAGACTCGGGGGAGAAGTACAGAAACTAAGTGAGGGAGAGAAGTGAAAACACATGGCGTGAAGGAGGGGCGACGGTCGGGGAGTGGGCAAGGGCAGGGCAGAATCCTACTCAGGATTCCCCAATTCCAGAACTTTCCAGAAGTTAGACCAAGGAAGGGATTCCTCAGAACCTCCCGGGTTGTAGCTCAGATGCATTTCCTTCTGAAAGAAATTTCACAATCCGGGTTTTTAATGAGCTCCACATTTTCTCATGTAGGCGAGATTTCTTTCTAAGAGACAAGAGAAGCCCCCCAGCAGGACACCAGTTAAACAAAAGAGCAATGCTGTGGGGTCTGGAAGTCATAACTCAAGTTCAGAAATGCACAGAGGGCAGGGTTTGACCTGATAACTTCCCAGAGCCAGAGAGCAGCCAGCTCTCCTGCCCGAACGCGGGGATGGATGGGGGAAGAAAGAAATCGTGGGACTTTTTTTTTTTTAACCTTAGGATTCAACTCTTAGTTTCCAGGAATGTCAACTGGCAGCACAGAGAGAATACATTTAAAAGGGTTCTCAGTTTGTTCCTTTATTCACTCCACAACTTTCTGATGAGCCCCCATCAGGAGGAGCCAGACTCTACCCCAGACACGGCTGCTAGCACTGTGAGCAAGGGACATGACTCTGTGATGCCCACATGCTGTTGGCGGGCAAGACAGTAAGTAATAAAAACACAAATAATTAACTAGTGTGACTGGGGGTTGGGACAAGTGCCATGAGGAAAAATGCATGAAGGGAGGGCTAGAGAGTGACAGGAAGGGCAGGGCGAGGGGCCCCATTTTGAACGGAATGCAGAGGGAGGTTAGCCGAGGCCCAAGGAGCTGAAGGCAGCCAACCTGCACAAAGATGGTGGAGGTTCCAGACAGAGGGAACCGCATGCAGGATGAACGTGGTGAGGCCCAGGGACAGCGACAAGGCCAGTCTATCGGTTACTCTTCACGGAGTCATTCTGACCTCCCTTAGACCCCAGACCAAGGCCGGTTCGCTCTCCTGGCCTCTCAGGCTGGAAAGACCCAGGACTGATCCTTTACAGCATTCTTCAGAATTGTGACAAAATGCCTATTTCTGGGATGATCCAGTGAGTGTCTGTGCCACACAACCATGACATCGCCAGAAGGCATTGACCAGGTCCCCCTGCTCACTGCTGTGGCCCAGTCCCTGACACTTAGGAGATGCCCCACGGGCACACTCATGCCTTCCCTCCATTCTCTCATCTAAATCTCACAACACCCCTACCCAGCCGGTACTATCATTATCTGCATTGCACAGATGAGACTCAGGGAGGGGAAATGACGTTCCAAAGATCACATAGTTGGGGTGGGGAGATTCAGAACTTTAATTCCAGCCTGTTTGACTCTAATTTGTTCAGGGAGGGCACGGCACCCCGTCAGAGCTAGTGACGTGCCAGACAACATTTGCCTTGGCTTCTGGAAAGAAAAGCCATCGTCCCTCGCTGTGGAGACTGAGGTTGAAGGCAATACCACAGAAGACAGAATGGAGACAAGACTAAGAGAATCAGGTCCACAGTGACATCATCTGAGGCACTGGATCAAGCCCCACCTGCATCAGACATGCATCTGGACAACCAAGTCTTTACGTTCTAAGACAACGCCAGTCTGTGTCTTTCACTTACAACATCAACATTTTCTAATCGGTCATCGCTATCACTACTGGGTTATTGTTTCACAGAAAAAACTAAGACATAAATATGCATACATCTTGCCAGAGCTGGTTACACTTCATTTTCTCTAGAAGGGTCACTACTGCTTGCATCCCCTCCCATGTTCTCCAACCTTAGCAGCCCAAAGTTCCCCAGGGTAGAGCAGCCGTCCCCACTCCCTGCTGTGGCCACCACAGCCCCAGAAGGGATGCGATGCCAAGAGATGCGTACAATAGGAAAATTCTGAGTCGTGTTGGCCTTTTTTCTCAAATGTGTGAATAAGCGGTTAACTCATGCCAACTGCTCAAGCCAGGTACTGTCGAGCGATAGCAGTGACACCCACAAGATTGAGACCATCAATCACCAGCAACCACGGAGCGGTATGCTTGGTGCCCACGGACATGCAGAAATGCAACGCAGTCTTTGCCCTTTAGAAACCTGTGACTGGCCGAGGAGATGAAGAAAGAGGCGGGGAATCGCTAGAGCACAAAGCCAGCCAGGTGTGATGAAGGGCTAGGGGTGTCCTGTGGTCTGTAGGGTGACGGGCATTCACAAGAGGCGAGGCCAAATCCGAGCATGGCCTGCGGACCTGCAGTGCAGCAGACCTGTCACACACATCCTTCAGCCCAGAGCCTGGCACTCCTCCACCACTCACTTAGTATCTTTTACTCCATACCTTTTCTCCTTAAAATTCTTACTTTAGAAAGAGACGATGCCAGTTACACAAATGGAAGCCAGTTTCACGTGCCATAAAGAGAAAGTCACTATAAATTTAAATAAAGGAAAGTGCAAAACACCCTCATCAGAATCTAACCAGGTATGATTGTGTGCCAAAGGCTCTGAGCTCTTGGCTCTCCCTCTCTTTATGCAAAAAAAAAAAAAAAAAAAAAAAAGTTAGTCATCATTAAGAAGGTGTTCAAGGTATGTCGTCTGCAGAGAGACTATCCTGGAGGCGATCAGGATCAAGGCAGAACTAGGGAGTGGCCTTATCATGATGGGATTAGTGTCAATACCGGGGCCCCGCACCACCTGAATCGTCTCCCGTGCGGCACTGGAACACGCCTGCGTGGTTGCTACACTGCTACGCGCCAGGGCACCCGCCTCCCAGCTCAGGTTCAGATTGCCTCAGCGCACTGGCTGTGAGCACCCGCTCAGCTCTCCAAATCTCTGTCCTCCTTGGAGAAACGGTGACAGCCGTGACACCCAGGTGGCTCACCGTGCTGTTGGGAGGATTGTAAGTGAGACCATCTCCGCAGTGATACACACACCTTAACTCAACAGCTCTGTGCTGGTACTATTTTTGCTGCGATTCTGATGATGTTGAGGGTGACCTTGGAGCCCCTCGAGGGGAGTGGCCCCAGCTTGCTCGAGGCTTATTTATCCATCACAGACTCTGAGTGCTTCCATGGCCTCAGACACTGTGCTCATAAGCCACTGTCTCTTCGGTTCAGCTTATCCTTTAGCAGGGGAGACAGCATGAGCCCCAACAAAGGTAAGGTGACGGCTGTGACAGTGGCCACAAGGCTGAGCTCAAGGTGTTGGGACGGGGCAGTCCACCCATGCCTGAGAATCAGAGAAAGCCCCCAGAGAAGGTCCCTGGGTGCTGGTGAGGGGAGAGCAGGGAGGAGGAAATGCATGCAAATGAGCAGGTCTGGGCAGCCGCTGGGAGAGCAGCTACAAGCACCTGCTGAACCAGGTCTCATCGTCGGTTCTGGGGAATTCCGCCCAGCCTCCCTCTGGGCAAAGGCTGACGGGCCTCCCAGCACAAGTTGATCATCGGTGAGGGTGTGGCCAGACTGGTCTGTGGGCTGTTCATTCCAAAGGGCTGCCTGGGTGTCACCCAGCGGTTGCCCAGGAGAGGTGCTGCCTCTACCCTCCACTCCCCTCACCCCCCGAACCTTGCTTCCCCCTGCACAGGCTCTTCACTACTGCTCAGCTACAGAACCTGAGGCCAGGCACTCCCAGACACGGACCATAATGCAGCCCCAGAGCCACTCCTTTTGCCAAGTGTAGGAATTACTGATAACGTAAAAACTTTGATGTATCATGTCTGCTTCAAGGAGACTTGGGGCCACTGCAGGAGACAGTCTGGAGACAATTCTGGAAGACAGACCAGCTATAAACCAACAACTTTGGCTCCCCAAATGCAGTTTGGAGCAGCTTTCCGCCACAATACTGTGATGCAAACACGGGAGGGATGCGGTTTACCCTCCACATGGCCAGATATGAACCCCGGTGTGTGGGTGTCTACAGAATTCTATACAAATCGTTTGTTATGATTAAAAGCTATCATTTATTGTCTCCGCTGTGTGCCAGACACCACGCTAAGCTCTTTCCGTATCTCATCTCATTGAATCTTCCCGTCAACCAGGGAATAGGTACCCTTATGATCCCTTTTCACCATCAAGGAAACTGGGACACAGAGAGACTAAGTAACCAGCCTTAGGGCCTAAAGCTCAAAACAAATGGAGGTCCTGGGCCAGAATTGAGCTCTGTCTGACACCACATCCAGGTTTCCAAATCACATTCTCGTGCTTCCTTGTCTATGGTAGCACATCCTTGCCCTGGCGTGTCCCCTGTGATAGAAGGGGGGGCTCCCTGAAGATGAGAAGGCGAGGTCCATGTCATTATCACCTTCATATCCTCAGCCTCTCTCAGTACCTGGCTGGTGATGGCATCCAACTAAAGCTCATCAAATGAGTTTGCTGAAGTGAGCTGACATCCACCAACATGGCAACGAGGAATGGCTGGTTTGGGAATGTGCTCTAATATTGAGGGTTTATGTCAAAGGGAAGGGAACCCAACCTGTGCTCTAGAGGAGAAGGCAGGAATCCTCTGGCCTTGGGGACCTGGGTGCCTGTTTCCACCGGGAGCTGATTTGCCACGTTCACCATCTTGGGAGCAGAGGCTGGGACCGTGCCAGGTGGGACCAACGGGACCCTGTGGCAAGGCCACCAGGCCTTATGAGGGGTCTCCAGCTTCCACCTCCTCCTCAGCTCCCCGGTTTTCTCAGAAGCGAGGCAGGCCACCCGGGGGGAGCCACAGGCTGGGAGCCAACGGGGAAAGCTGAGATGCCACTGGTTTCTACGCAAGCCCGAGGGTCCCTCAACCACCTCCCCAGAGTGAGGTCTCTCCAGGAGATAGAAGGTGGGTGAGTCACAAGTTTAGATAACCTAAAAAGCATGCACATGTTCTCTGCAAACAGCCATGTTATTATTTGCTGGGGCTGGTGGGCCTGTTGGTTCATCTAACACTCACGTGTGTGCTCAACACAGGTGCCTAACAGCAGCCCACCCACTTCAGAGCTACACGGCCTGGGAGAGAATGTTCCTTGATTACTGTGGGCTTGTTAAGTAAGATGCTCTGGACTGGAAAGAAGAGAAGGGACAACGGGAAAGGGAAGGGCAGAGGCAGGACGGGGCAAGGGGCAGACCAAGGAAGCATGAGCTCACCGGGCCCAGCCAACGGCATCCAGGCACCGGTGGGTGACGGGGGCACAGCACAGCCAGAGATCAAGCAAGATGGAAACCCCAGACCCCTGAAAAAGAGTGTCCAAGCAGAAGAAAGAACGGAAAAGGGCAGAAGTCTTGCCAGCTCCCAGGGTCTCACGGGGTGCACTCTGAGTGCTGTCATAGGCTTGCTGGTGGCCTGGGGCCCCCCATTTTCTCCTCTGTTCACAAGGTGAGAAAATATGAGGTCTGCAAGACCGGGGGCCTTCTCTGCCTTTTATCCATCCATCTACCCATTTGTTTGTTCAGCAAATCTCCTAAAGACCATCCAGGACACAGGGACTGTCTTTGGCACTAAGGAACAAAGTCCCAGCCCTCAAGACACTTATAGTTCTGTTGGGGGAAGACAGAGAAGAAAGAAATCAATAACAGGGAAGAACATAATGAGACTGCGGAATAAATTGGAAGGAACCGCGAGGCGATACTGAGTAGCTCGGGAGACCATTCACATTGGTGCTGGCAAAGGCCACTCTTGGTAGCTAGCTGATTTTGGAGTGGACCCCCGGACTGGGGGGAGGCAGATATTTCCAGACCTGGGGGAAGGGTGTTCCGGGAAAGAAAAGAGCCAGCGCAAAGCTCCCAGAGGGGTGGGATCGAGCTTGGCATGTGACAAACAGAAGGAGGGACAGAAGGATGAAGGAGAGCACACTAGGTTTCTGTAGCTGCTGTAACCAATTACCACAAAATTAGTGGCATAAAACAACAGGAATTTATTATCTCACAGAATTCTGAAATGAAGCTCTGAAGGCTCTAGGGGAGACTCCTTCTGGTGCCTTCCAGATTCTGGCAGCTCCAGGGTAGGGCAGTGTAGCTCCCACTGGCCTCCTTCTGGTGCCTTCCAGATTCTGGCAGCTCCAGGGTAGGGCAGTGTAGCTCCCACTGGCCTGGCCCTCACTCTGCCCTTCTCTTCTGTGTCCACTCCCCCCTCTCCTCTCATAAGGCCACGCGGCATTGGATTTAGGGCCCACCCTAATCCAGAATGAGCTCATCTCTTAAGTATATCTGCAAAGATCCTTTTTCCAAATAAGGTCACATCCACAGGTTTCATGTGGACCTATGTTTAGGGGAGGGTCACCATGGAACCCACTACAGTCTGGCCCCCGGCTCCCCAAATTCACATCTGTCCTATATGCAAAGCACACTCACCCCAACCCAAATTCCCCAAAGTCTCAGCCCATTACAGCACCAACTCTATGTCACAAAACCTCATCTAGGGGCGCCTGGGTGGCTCAGTCGTTAAGCGTCTGCCTTCGCCTCAGGTCATGATCCCAGAGTCCTGGGATCGAGTCCTGCATCGGGCTCCCTGCTCAGCGGGGAGCCTGCTTCTCCCTCTACCTTCACTGCTCCTCCTGCTTGTGTTCCCTCTCTCTGTCTCTCTCTCTGTCAGATAAATAAATAAAATCTTTAAGGAAAAAAAAAAAAACCTCATCTAGATATCATCGGTTCAAAAGGCCCCCCCTCACGATCTACGTCGTCTAAATCAGGGATGCGTGAGACATTGGCTATGATCTATCCCGGGGCAAAATTACTTTCCACCTGCAGATGGTGCCCCAGGAAACCGGTTATCCGCTCCCGGAATACAGTGGTGGGACAGGCACAAGGTGGACATTGCCACTTCACAAGGGAGAGACGGCGAGAAGTACAGGGGTTGCTGACTCCATGCAGGTTAGAAACCCAGCAGTGCAAGACCATTCGGTTTTAAGGCCGGAAAGTAACCCTCTGGGGATCTGGGCTCTGCCCCCGGGACCCTCTCGCGGCATGTAGAGAATGGACCGTAGGGATCACGATCAAGCAGGGAGAGCAGTGGGGATGCCTGTATAGACCGAACAGGACATGCTGGTGGTTTAATGGGGGTCATGGTGGCAGGAGCAAAGAATCGTGATCAGATTCAGAAAATGTTTTGGGGGCAGAGCCAACTGGATTTTGTGATACAGGAATCCCCCCTTATCTGTGAGGGATGTGGCTCTCTTGGGAGAGCCCCACTGGATGCCTGAAACCGCAGATAGCACCGAATCCTAGCCCCGCCTTTTCCCATACATACGGACGTACGACAACGTGTAACTTACAGACCAGGTGAGAGATGAGCGGCGTCAGTCAGGAAATGGACCGGTAACAACAGCATCCGTGTGTATGTGGCTTCTCTCCTGTGCTGTTGCCTCCCTTCTCGCAAGGATGCGAGACAAGGACCTGCCTCCATGATGAGACGGAGCAAGGTGAGCGACGCAGGCATGTGACGCAGCGCGGGGCTTCTGACCGCCGCACGGGGGTCGCCCACAGGTCACCGGCCCCTCGAAAAGCGAGACTGCGGACAGGGGCTCTGCTGTTCTGAATGGGAGAGAGGGAGGCAGAAGCATGATGGAGAGGACACAAAACACCTTCCAGGATTTTGGCCTGAAACTCAGTCCAAGGGGACGGGGGTGGGAGTGCTGGGGATCCAGGGAGTTCTGAGCGAAGGGGATGCCACGCGCACAGGACCCGGAGGGTGGGCCGCCCCTGTGCCCTCCGGCCAGAAGGCCTTTCCTTGAGTGCTCAACCACATCCTCTTTTATTCCACACTTCAACTTGGTTTCAAACTCAAAGCACGTTTCCCAGACAAGAGTCCTGGGGATGAAAGAGAGAAAAGTTCTTCTCGAAGGTTGACCCCGTAACCCTGAGTCCTGAGAGGGCCTACCTCCAGCTCTGCCCGCCCCCACCCTCCGGTGGAGGCGCTGCGCCAGGCTGGGCCGCTGTGGCCCCCCTCCGAAAGCCCCCCACACGGGGCCCAGGCATCGGCCCCGTGACCCCTTCGTTCTCACCAACACTGTCTCTCAACAACACCTCGGTCGTTAACGACTCAAAACCATCCTGGAGTCTGTTAACATCCCTGCTCTGAACCGACTGAAGACAAAAGGAAATGACAAATGAAAACCTTTGGAAAAACAGATTAACAAGAAAAAATACAAACAGTACACATACTTCACACTTCAAGGAGACCAGGGGTGGCTCTGGGCTGCCTTCCCTGCATGTAGAACAGCCAGGAGATGCTGGGATCTACCATAGTTTAGTTCTTGCTTTCATTTTTTCCCCAAATATTCCTTATTAGGGATGTCTGATAATGTAAGTGATCGCAGGAGCGTCCTATAGCAGAACCTTAATAAGATAAACTTTCCACTTCCTGGGCACCTGCAAGACATTGACACGTAGTATCTATAATACACAACGGTAAGGAAGGTCATTTTATCCCCGTTTTACAGATGAGCAAACTGAGGCACAGAAAGTCTCAGAGACTTAACCATGGCCTTACAAAGGGGATGGCTGGGTCTGGAGATTTGAACTTGGGAGTTGTCAGCTGATGGGTTGCATTATAGCTTTTGGGATAAGCTTACCTTGGAAATAAGTGTGGATTAAGAAGACACCCGGAGACTGAGATGTGAGGTGATCCAGAGTTTAGAGCTGGAAAGAGGAAGGAGATTCAGAAGAAGGGACTGAAAACAGAGCCCAACTGCAATCCCCCACCGGGCCACTGACCCCCACTGATAACGGGGGGGAGGGTCCAGAGACCCATGGTCATTCCCATATTCTCCACACCATTTATCCACAGGCTCACCTGTCTGCTCAACACTTGAGAAGCAAGCAGTGGACAGGGCACTACCAAGGTACGTACAGGCCAGAGAAGGAGGGTGGCTGTACCAGGTCATTAGGACATTGCAAAGCCAGCCTTCAGCATGCCCAAGAGCAGCAAGTTTCAAAAAGGGGTCAAGGTAGACCCACCCACCATGTCACTCAGGTATATGCACACCTGACTACGTTGGTCAGAGAATCCCAATAAATAAAAAAGAAGGCCACCAGGCAACACCAAGACACAAAACAATAAGAAAATCTGGGCACTGTTCTGGAGAAGTTTCTAATCTAGTGGAACAGCCAGACAAGAACCAAAATCACCCAGACGCTGTGAAAACATGGCAAATTCAAATTATGCATAAATATGGTAAAAGTTACTAATGACAATCCCAGGGGAAAAAACCTCCTATATATACTCAAATGATTTTTGGCAAGGGTGCTAAGACCATTTAATGGGCAAAAGAGTCTTTTCAACAATGCTGGAAAAACCCGGATACAAGGGAATAAATCTGGACCCTTGTGTATCACCACGTACAAAAACGAATTCAAGATGGTCCGAAGACCCAAACAGAAGAGCTAAAACTGTAAAATTCTTAGAAGAAAGTATGAGGGAAACGCTTCATAGCATTGGGTTTGGCAATGATCTCTTGGATATGACACCAAAGGCTCAGGCGACAAAGAAAAAGCAGACAATTTGGACTTCATCGCAATTAAAAACATTTGTGCATCAGAATACACCACCAACAGAGTGCAAAGGCAACACACAGAACACACAACACAGAAAAAAGGGAGGAAAGATCCTCGAGTCATGTCTCTGATAAGAGATTAACATCCAAACCATGCAGAGAATCCTCAACTTGACAACAAAAAAGCAAACAGATTCAAAAATAGGCAAAGGACTCGAAGAGACATTTCTCCAAGCAAATATACACACAGTCCATAAGCACATGCCAAGATGCTCAACATCACTAATCATTAGAGAAACGCAAACCAAACTCACGAAATATCAATTCATGCCCATTAGGAAGGTGACTATCAGAAAAACCAGGAAATAAGGATCGGAAGCCGGGATGCATACAGATATTTGCACACCCACGTTCATAGCAACACTGTTCACAAGAGAAGAGCCAAGCAATGGAAGCAACTCTAATGTCCACGGGTGGCTGAACGGATGAACAAAATGTGGTCTACACAGACAAAGGAAGGTTACTCAGCCTTCATGGGGGGAGGGTCCTCACCCCGCTGCAACAGGATGAACTCTGAGGACATAGCACTGAGAGAAACAAGCCGGTCACATAAGGGCAAATACTGTAGGATTCTGTTACCATGAACTCCTTGGGGTCGTCAGATTCCTGCAGACAAGAGTGGAATGGTGGGTGCTGGGGTGAGGGGGGGCACTGGGATGCTATGCGGGAGGGGCAGTTAGTGGTTTAAAGGGGACAGAGTTTGTTTTGCAAGAGGTGGGGGTTGGGGATAGTCGTACAGCAACATCGATGTACTCAATTGACCTGTACACTTAAAAATGATAGATTTTCTGTTCTGTCGTTTTCACCACAGTTTAAAGAAATACGTTTTTTAAAGAGGAGGAGAAAAGCTCCCCTCCCCCACAAAACAAGTTCCTGCAGTCAGTAGTGACCAAGTGAGGGGGTGGGAACCCTTCAGTCCAGACTAGAAGGGCAGAGAGGGAACTCCTGTGAGTCTCTGAAAGAAGGGGCGAAGGCCCATCACCCCTTCTTCTCCCAGCCCCTCTACAAGCATAGCTGGTCTGCAGTGACGAGTCTTCCTCCCACCCACTCTTGGAAGGGCAGCGAAGCCCAGAGTGTGACCTGGGAGGGGCCCTGAAACACGATCCGCAGCCTGCCGCCACTGTGATCTGGTCACAGGGTGCCCGGTGCGGAACGGGACACTTGGAAGGTGACAGTAACCCCTGTGTGAGCGATGGGCCCGGTTGGCTGCAGTTTCTCCAAAGGCACCTGCAGGACCAAGGTCGGACGGAGCAGGGGGCTTCAAGATAATAAAAGTTTCAAGGGAAAGAGGTGCCCTGAACCCCTAACATATACTAGGAGAAAGGACCAGGAAGGGCAGTCACGCAACAATGTCATGAGCAGGGATGAAGCCGGGTGTGGCCAAAGGCTGGACAGCCAGCATCGGCGCTCCAGAAATGAGGGCGGAGGCAGTCCAGACGTGGCTGCGACCCAGACGGTCTGAATGACACAATTTTTCTATAGAATAAACTCTTTCTTCCTCCAGGCAAAACATCAAAAGCCTGGATCATGTCTCAACGATGCTCGGAGGCTGGCTCCCTGGGAGGAGGGGGTCTCTGTACACGGAAGTGAGGAAGCTCTCCCATTGCCCCCCACGCCTTGAAAAGAGCAGCATCCACGCCCGTTTGTGATGGAGAGTCTCTCCTTTGTGTGGGGTCACCTGAGTTACTATGTGCAAACTTGCCTGGCCTTTGAACAGAACCAGGCTCTTTTGGACCAGTTTCTCTGCCGAGAGGAGTTTTAATGTCAGATCCCAATAGTTAGATAAATGAAGGCTTCCATTCCAGCCTGGGCTTTGTTTGGAAAGAGATGCATTATTTAATGACATTTTGGAAAATATTTCAAATTAAAGATTCTTGTGATGTTCAGATAGAATAAAGAGTAAATTCCCCTACAGAGTCATCAGTGACAGGAAACAAAATTATTTGCTATTTGCACAGGTTTTTTTTTGTTTGTTTGCCTTCAATATTTATTCTGTATCAGTCTCTTAGATTTTCTTTAAAAAATCAGTTTTTAGATCCATGTTTACATGGGTTCATCCAGGCAGGACATCTGGATCATCCATCGATTTGATCAAATCAGTTTAAAAACCTAGCATATCTTATTGGACAATTGGTCTTGCTTGGATTTTTGTTTTTCCCACATTGGCTAATTAAATTGATTTGAATTCAACCTTCTTCTGTGTCATTGAGGAATACACAATTGTCTCCTCTTACTGCGTGACATAACCTCGTGACCACCGCCCTCCTCCTGCCCTAAAGTCTGTGTGTTTGGGGAGGGAGATCAGTCGGGGGAATCCCTGAAATTGTCTCAGGGGATTCAGAAAAAAAAAAAAAAATCAAAGGGCAAAGAAGAGGTCATGAGATTAAAGGCAAAACTGAGGAAGACCGCCATCCGCTATGAGATTCCTCGATTTGGTTTTTGCTGTGGGTGCGTTTCCACAACAGAGTTAGGAAGTCTGACACTTCTTCTGGGAACCATTGTGGGAAAAGGTTGGCTGAGGACAGTGTTGCCTCTTACCTCTGATGAGGTCTCCTAGACTTGGGGCCTTTGTTCTGCATCACAACAGAGTCGTGAATGAGATTTCACGGTTAGAAGTAGCCTGAAACACCCAGAGAAGCAGGCCACGGATGGGTCTCCGGAGAAAATACTTTTACATAAACCAAACGGGAGGCCAGGGGTTGTCTAAATAAGCTTTGGAAAAGAATAATTCTGAAATAAGCCGAGACCAATTCTGTGGTATAATGGATGTTCAAAGCTGTCCAGATTCAACAGAGGAGAAGACTGCATCATCAGGGGGCCGCCCAATGTCAGAAGCTGGGGGGCCATGGGGCTGGCCTACAAGGCCCGGTCCCCTCGGGCTGACACGTGCTGAAGCTTCACCTTACAAGACCATTTCAGAGATTTTTCACACCTGCAAACCAAAGGAAAGGGAAACATGCATTTTAGTGACAGAACCCAATTAATTACAGGCTCTGCTATAAACATTCAGCTGCGTAACTTTGACAGAAAGCAAATTTGTCATCTCGAGGGGAATCTGACATTGTAAATAAATAAGCGTGATTAGGATGATAAGCAAACTTCTACCCACTTGAAACCCCTTCATTATGAAGAGAGAGAAAGACAGAGACAGGGTGTAAATTTGAGCAAGACAGGGAGTGTTCAGCAAGAAATTAAATGAGTCCCCAACAGACCAGCGGGTGAGCGGTGGTGGTGGGCCGCCGCGGGCGAATGACACCGATTTATCTCCCAGAACCTCCCAGAATATAAATGGCTTGGATCAGCTTTAGCACCTGCATTTGGAGATGGCAAGTCTTTTCTAAACCGTAAGTAACACGTTTCGTTTCATTTCACCTTATCTTATTTTATTGTTTGGCGTTCTTCTTGCCCAATCCACGTGGTACTTTTTATAGGAGACGTTCAATGAATTCTTCAGAACGAGGCATTGCAGGTTTGTCTGCATCGGTGGTTCTCAGTCAGGAGCAATTTGCCCCCCCTCCCCCCGGGAGACATCTCAGCTGGCAGTGTCTGGAGACTTGATTGCCGCAGGTTGGGGGTAGGGACGTTGGCTACTGGCATCGAGTCAGTGAAGCCCAGGAACATCCTACAAGGTACACAGCAGCCCCTACAAAGAAGCCCCTGGCCCCAAATGCCAACACCCCAGGGCTGGGAAACCTCGATCCAGCAGACCACACATTTTAAAGCATTCAGTCGGTTGGACAACAGACCCTTACTGAGCATTCCTTTGCACACCAGGCTCTGCATTTAGAAATCAGAGAACTCTTTATAGATTATAAGAGGCAAAACCCAGCTCAGATACACTCAGGTAGAACAGGCTCTAGTAACTCAAATCTCCGGTTAGAACATTTAATGGATTTGAGTGCAGTTGGTGCCTTCACACAAACTCTGATCAGACAGACCAACATGTCAGCAAACCAAACATCGAGTGTACGTTCACTGCACCTGCTTTGTCCTTCTGAGGCCACCTGCCTGACCCAGGCAGAGCGTCTGTTCCTTGTCAGTGGGGGTGGAGGAGGGGGAGCCCACAGACCTTTGATTTTCTGTTGTCTTCTAGACTTCCTATAGAACTGGTTGGCATCTCTCTGGGGTCTGGACTCTTTCCTGGAAAAGAGTCGTGAAAATAAGTGTAATTTATACATAGCTGGAGCTTAAGCACATGCCTTGTGCAATATAACGCCACCTCAAGATGTTTTGTGCAGCTTTGCCCATCAGCACTATACTGAGAGGGTATCTGGTAAGTTCTGGAGCATTTATAAATCCTAAGGAAGGGGGCCAAGCCTCATGCTAAGCTAGCATCTTCCCCTTGCCCTCAAAAATAAAAAAAAAAAAAACTTGTTTTCCCCAGTACCCATTTTTTCACCCATGATCTCAAAAGTGCCATGAGCTCTTTAACAACTAGGGCAATATGATTAAAATGTTTTGATAGTTGTAAAGAGCAAAAGGCAAATCACACACAAGCCCATCACTGCTTCTTCCTCAACCAAAAACTTAAAAACTCATTTGGGTTCAGCTGGACATTTACAGCAACCCAAGAACCCACGAAAACCAGTGCTAGGGTATTTTTAGATATCCCTCTTAAAGCCATCAAGCTTGCAGACTTGAAACAAAGTTGCTGAACCATCTCCCACGAGATTTTCAATAGGGAAGAATGGATGGATTGAGTTTTGCCGAGTCCCACTGACCAGGTTGGGATGTGGCTGAAAGCTTGTCATTTAAACATTGCCTGTTTCTGGTGGAAGATGGGAGATTTTCCCTCACCCTGTGTGGCTGGCCATTCAGAGGCAAGAACTTCCATGGTGTTGCTCTTTCTGCCCAGAGATGACCCTGGCGGCAGTGTCCCCGGGCACTCGGGGCAAAGCAACAGAAAGACAGATGAGGTCCTTCCAGCCTATAATTTGAGACCCTTACCTCTGTGTTGCATTTCCTATTTAAAAGCACCTGTGATGTGTTTTGTACCTTTGAGTCTCACAGGATTCTAACACTGGGCTTTTTGGGGACTGGGACTTTTTCGTCTATCTACATGTGCCCAAGGCTGATGGGCTGTACTCGAGGAGAACCGGGGGAGAAAGGCCAGCCAACTAGTGCGGTCCACACTGTACTACATACAAGAAGGCCAACTGCAGGCCACTGTGGAGGTTACATGGGAAGTTTGTGGAAGAGCCACCGAGAAAGTGTTCCTTGTGGCCACGAGGTTCTCCTGGGAGCTGTTCAGAAAGAATCTCCTCCTTCTCGCGGCTCACTGTCCCCACTACCTGCTAAGCTGTGGCTTGTGAGCCTCTGTCCCTTTGTCTGTTTGGGCTCTTCATCCCGGGCCAGAAACTGCTGTGCTGGTTCATATTCGGGTTTCCACAGACCCCAGCCACCGGCAGCCACAGCCCTAGTTCGGAAGCAGCGGAACAAAGCAAAGTGAACAAAGCATTATGGATTGGGGGTGGAGACCGCTGTCCACCCACCAGACTTGGGGTCCCGGAGGGCAGGAATCAGGGCTGATTCACCTTTATGTGAAACAGACATACAACCTGATAAAGTGAAAATCCTCAATAACCAGTTTTTCAGTCAGCCCCCGTGTCTAATCATCGTGTACCTGCTATGGGCCAGGGATTCTCCTAAGCTTCCCACAGGCGTATCACTGAACCCTCAAAACGAGCCTGTGTGACCAAGGTAAATGATGGTGTGCACTCTTGAGAGGGCAGGATGAGAAGGGCACTTCAGCCTTGTGGTCTTCTTCCCCCAAACCCACCACCACAGCCTCATCACGAGGAAATCGGATGAACCCAAATGGAGGAAACTTTACCAAACACCTAGCCAGTCCTCCACCAACTGCCAAGGTCATCAAAACCACGGGCAGTCCAAGAAACTGGCACTGCCCAGAGGAGCCTAGGGAGGCAGGGCAACTCAGTGTCATGTGGTGTCCTGGGTCCTGGGGACCTGAGAAGAGTGCTGAGATCTGATTGAACCGTGGAGTTTGTTACTAGTAACGCACCAACACGGGCAGTGTCGTCCTAGGTGTGTCGTGGAAATGTAAGATGTTAGAAATGGGGAAAATGGGTGCCATGGAGATGTAAGATGTTAGAAATGGGGGAAACTGGGTGAAAGGGTTACAGGAATTTCTGTACTCTGCAGCTTTTCTGTAAATCTAAAACAATTTAAAAATTTTTTAAAAATCACTTAAATTAGAAAACTTGCTAAAAAAAATCTAACCCTTCTACATAGGCACTATTAATTGCCCAGTTGGATGGGCGAGGGTATTGTCCAGAGGGGTTACAAATCATTGTCTCCTAACCTGATTGTCATTCTAGCAACTTCTCAGACCCTGCTCTAGGCTCCTATTTATACCGTAGAAACCCTCCCAGGGCTCCTGAGAAGTAGATCATGGGAGGGGATCTCAAAGGGATAATTTCTCTGCTAGGAAGCATGAGCAACCCAAATTGCTCTGAAGGTAAGCTGGCGAATGAGTCTGCACAGTCTGGGTGCTGGGGGCTTGCACAATAATTGAATCGTTCGAGCACTCCCAGGGAAAAACCCTGCAAGATTGATTTAGAGGGATGCTCCAAGACCTCCTCAGAAACCCTGTAAGTATTAGATGTCCAAATGGTTGAAAAATAGTTCCAATTCAGCGGGGCCCGGGCGGCAGGAAATCATCTGGAGTAACCTCTAACACCATCAAGGCACCAAACTTTCTGCCTTTCTAGAGTCAAAGGCCCACAGCTGCTTCCAATCAGGAAAAGCAAACTTTCCATCTTGGAGCACCACGCTCTTGCACATTCCCCTTGCCGGCTCCTCAAAGCACCGCCCCCTCACCCCAGTGCAAGGAAGGGAACACATACCCTCTCAAGATGCAGACGCAGCGTTCCCTTCCTCCTGCTCTCCTCGAGAACACTGGCTGTTTGCTGAGTCCTCAGTGGCCTCCAGTGTCCCCCGCAGGGATTTCCCAGAAGGCACTCTGTCTTCCAGGCTTTTCGATCTGCCATTGGATTTCTCCCAACAACATGCAGGCATGTAGACTCCAGTGTTGCAGATAGGCAGTGGGGTGCAACGGAGCCTGCTGGTTTCATAGTCCCAGCCTCCACACTCCCTTCCTCCCAGAAGAGTTCTGGCAGGGCTACGTCCCCAAGCACTGGCTCTTGTCCCCGAGCTTCTGATAGAAGAGGTCCCCACCTCCCTCATCCAGGCCTGGCTTAATCATGGTCGCAGTGAATGGTGGGCTCCAGGAAGGGAACACAAACCCAGGGGGCTTGACCTAAATTTTGTCTCCATCAACCGAGAGTCTTGAGTGCTCTCTGTCATGGAGGACAACTCCTAGGTGGTGCTCCAGGTGGCTTGCATGGCTTCAGGTCAGCATCCCTTTCCCCCTCACAGCACCCATGTTGGCCAATTAGTTATATGACTATGTTACTTATGGTGCCACCTTCCCACTGAGGAAGTCACCATCAACTGTCCGAGTCACATTCCAATCACTATTTTCTTCTACACTCAACTCGAGGACAGTGCTGCTCCTTGCTCATTCTTACACAAATGCAGGCATCCTATAAACACTGTTATAGCCTTTCCTTTTAGGACTCGGTCACCCTCTCCTGTCATACTTATCCATCCACACCTTCTTTTCAATGCTGTGGAAATCCACCGAATGCTTGTACTATGGTGTACTTCACATTGACTTGCTGACGGGCATGGAGGTTGGTCCCACTATGTCGCTGCTGCAGACAGCACTGCCTTCTCATAAAAATGTCTTGGTGGCCTCATAAATGTGTTTTTATAGGACAAACATCTAGCAGTGGACACATTACTTGAAAGGGAATGCGGGTAATGACCACACCATGGGCTGACCTCAATGGCTCATCGTTGCTCACCATGGCCCCGTTCTCTGTGGCTGGCTACCACCTGAGCAGAGGGCTCATCTTTAGTGAGCACCTTCTGGCGGTTGGTTTCTGATGCATCTGTCAGCATTTAGAATTTTTCTGTTTATTTAACCCTGAGAGGTAGGAGCAGTTCCTACCCCCACTTCACAGATGAGAAAACTAAATCTTGGGGAAAGTAAGGAATTTACCTAATTTGGCTGCAATCCTGCCTAACTTTGGAGCCTGTGCTTGTCACCCTCCCTGCTCCCTCCCAGTGACTGTGTGTCTTGGAGCTGGGAACATTTTCCTAGTCTGTTCTGCTTCCTGAACTCTGTTAATGCCGTTTCCACAATAATCGATTAGAAATCAGAGCGATTGGGGTGGGGTTGGATATGAAGTTCTCTTCATCTGGTTTGAATTATTATGAAATCAGGATTATGTTGATATTTTTCATGCTACATCCCGGAGGAGAGTGATTATTTTCTTTTATTCATTTATTTTCTTTTTCTATCAGCTTCAGTGACTAAATCCGCCTCAGTATAACCTTCCGGATCTTCCCAAAATTGCACAGGATGAGGAGGCTTTACTGTGTTCTAAGCAAGTCTGCTCCGTAGGGGGGGTCAGGCGGCCCCCCAGGCAGAAGGGTGCTTCCAAGGCCTTTGTCTTTTGGACTATTTTGTCCATAAACTTTTGGTTTCCAGAGGGAAAACACGTTTCTTCAACACCCCATCTACAAACCTACATAAACTCTTTCCAAATGGAACACGTCGGAAGCCAAATGAAAGCAAGTTGTGTCTTGCAGGGCTGGGGCTGCCATGTCCCTCGGCTGCTGGTCGGACATAACGCAGTGGGTAACAGCAGACGACTCCACGGACAAAGTAGCTTTATGGTTCTCTCACTCTTGCTTCCCTCCCACGGCTTCCTCCAAAGACTTCGCTTAGAATTTCTGGGCTGGCAGGCAAGAAGGGTGGGTCTCATGGAATGACTGTGGGGTCACCACAATCACCAGTGCCACTTTGGTGTAGCTCAGAGGAGGAGGTGAGTCCATCGGCGGGGGGGGGGGGGGGAGGTGAGGAGAGGAAGGTTCTACACCTAGAAAGGATGGCCACATCTCCCAACAAAATCTTGTCTGTCGGGAGGGAGGCACTTACAAATTTAGCAAAGGCATCAAGGACATAACATATATAAAAGGTTCACCTTGTAAGCCCTCATCCTCCCATCCCGGGATTTAAAACCTGACCTTCTAAAATATCAGCTAACTAAGAAACCCAGTACATTCCCATGCATAAACACAATGGAGCTATTTATAGTGCCAGCCCCAGGAGTTGAGGCAACCTGGAGGAGTGGGTAGGGATAGGCAGGTAGGGCCATCCCATTAAGTAAATATATGAGTTAAAAGTGATGGGTAGGGGCACCTGGGTGGTTCAGTTGGTTAAGCATCTGCCTTCAGGTCAGGTCATGATCCCAGGGTCCTGGGATTGAGTCCCGCATCGGGCTCCCTGCTCAGTGGGGAGTCTGCTTCTCCTTCTCCCCCCACTCACACACTCTCACTCTCTCTCTCAAAAATAAATAAAAAATCTTAAAAAAAAAAGTGATGGGTAAGGTGGATACCTAGCAACATGGATGGATCTTAACAACATAGGACTTAATTTTAAAAATCAAGAAACAGGACAAGCTATATAACAAGATCATCTCTATAAATTGGAAATACATGCACCACCAAATTTATTTGTGGTGATAGAAGTTAGAATAGTGGTTCCCTTGGGATGCAGGGTGGGGCAGTAATTGACTGGGAGGAGCATGGGAGAGACTGCTGGCTGCTGGAGGTCTTCTGTACCTTGATCCAGGTGGTGGCTATGAGTATAGAAGTATGTGAAGTCCATTGAGGAATACACTTCAGACTTGTATTTTTATGTGTGTGTGCATATAAAGTAATAATATGTATTTTGCAAATAATACAAACAAAATGATTAATACATTTGTCTGTTGGTCAGTGGGGTCGAAGTGAAGAGGAGTGCAGTCGGGTGGTAAAAGAGAACCAATGGCTAGACGGATGGAGGGGTGGGCAGGAGAATTAAGAGAAAGACACAGGGATGGATTTGGGTAGGTGAGTGGAGAGATGGAAGGGAGGACTGATAAAGAGATGGCTAGAAAAATGGGAGGATTGACAGATGAATGGATGTGTAGATGGATGGACGGACGGATGGAGGGGACAAACTGACAGATAAAGCTAGTTGATGGGGAGGTATAATGTTATCCTCCTTGATCCACCACAGTAGACACAAGTAGCAGACATCAGAAGCTGACTCCAGCTAGCTTAAGCATTGAACAAACTGATCAGAAGGACATTGGTAGCTCCCAGAACTGGGAATTGGGCTCAGAAAGCAGGTCAGCCCAGAGGGGGCTGAGAAGCCACAGACAGCTTGCCGCAAAGACGACCCGGCTGCTGGGTCCCAAGCAGGCAGGTTTTAATAACCCTGGAGACTGTGTGTGTCTCCTTCAAGACTCAGAGTCGTGGTGGGGAGCATTCGGTTGGACAAGCGAGGACACGGGCCGGAGCCAGAGTCCTGTGGGGCGGGGAAAAGGAACCAGCTTCTCCATTGCCTTTTTGCTCTTGTAGTGATGAGGAAGGCCACACTAAGGGGACTCCCCCAGAGAAAACACGTGCTCCCATTGCAAGTACCCACTCCTGCCTCTCTGCTCTGACACAGCAGGGGAAGCAGGAGAGGAGAAGAGCAGTTCTCCGGGTTCAGGCTGTGAGCCCAGTTCCGGCCAGTAAGACCAAGGGCACTTCTGGAACATTAAGTTCTGAGCAAGCAGGTGCCGGGAGAAAAACCACAGAGAGGAGAGGGTGGAGGTAGGCTCAGAGTGTGTGCCGCTCTGTGGGACGGTCCAATGTAGGGTGCCCAGCTGTGCTGCTGTGCCCAGGCCCGAGGGGGACTCTGGACGCTGGGCTTTCATCACCCCCAACCGGGAAAGCCCCCAGGAGAACCAGAACAAGGTGGCCCCCATGGCAAAAGGCTCCACCCAGTTAGCACTGGGAGAACAGGGCTCAGCCTGGACCACTCCCCAAAGCGGGGCCCGGATCTCTCGGTTCTGGAAAGCAAGTTCTGAAAAGTTGTGTTGAGTTTGAGAATACAATAAAAAAAAAAAAAGTTAACTATTAATGACTTCCTCCCCCCTGACTCCCTCCACCCCTACCTACCCCTGCAGGTGCTTTGGATCTGGAGTGTTTATCCATGATTTGGGGCATGACAGTAATGAAGTAAAATCCCTGTCCTCTCCAGCCAGTTCCACCCAGGGCAGAATCTCTGTTCCACGCAGCTATCAAAGTGAAATCCATGGGGTATATGACAGGGACTCGTAAACTGTAAGGCATTATGCAAATGTAAGTGAGATATCATTATTATCCTGGGTTGTGAAGGTCCCTTGTGGTATTGATGACTTTTTATATGACAAAGATCTATGCTTTTTCTGTGCTGAATTAATAATTCACTTATGCTAATAAAACAAAGAAATCCAGTTGCCAGTGTCTCAAAAACAATCTTATTTCTTCCCATGAATTCTAATGTGGCTGGGTTTTGTTTCCCCCTCATCTTTTTTTCTTTTTAACTGGCAAATGGAAACAGGTGAGTTGCAAAGTCTTTGGGGTATTTTGAGCCACAAAGAGTAAATGATCCGTGGATTTAAAAAAAAAAGCGGGGGCGGGGGGAGTGTGAGAAACACATTCCCCTGCATTTGCTTGGCCTCAGAGCTGCAAGGGCTCTGGGCCTCCCCTCAGCTGCAAGCCCTTTGATCAACGACCCACCTTTCCCGTTAAAGTGTGAGAGACTTGAGCTGATGTGACATTTTTGCCCCTGCCCATAAAAGAGCCTGCCTCGTTTGTCCTCCACGAATGAGTGGGGTGGGTCGGCCCCACTACCAGGTAAACCACGGTGGGAGAGAGCTGCTCGGACGGCTGAGGATTTCTAACACTTTCCAGATGATCTGACAGACTCTCTCTGTGAGCGACTTCTAGTCCCTGGAGATATTCTCGAAAGGATTCAGGTGTTTCAGGGATGGTCAGAATCTTACTATTTTCCAAAGCCTCAAATCTCGAGATTCCAGTGGCCTTGCTCTGTCCGCTTCTCCGAGCGCTGAGATGAACTGGCTCTTGGGGGATGGGGTGGGATCGTCCGTGCCACAGAAGAATGTCACATGCTTCAGGGCTGTCTCAGTGACCCCATTTCCCTGAAGCACCCTGTGCCAGGCATTACTCTGGGCTTTCTGCCCCAGCGGTGGTAGTGGGAAGTCCCTGGGGGCAGACAGCTGGGGGCAAATGCCAGTCTGCTGCTTCCCTTGTGTGGCATCGGGGAGGCCCCTTTAACCCTTCTGTGCCTCAGTTTCCTCATCTGTAGAATGGGGATGAAAATAGCCCTTGTCCTGGAGGGCTGCAGTGAAAGTCTAATGACTTCCCACCTTGGTGCCCATGGTGTGGTCTGGGGCCCCCCAGACCCTTTCAAGGGTCTGACCCTATTTTAACAGTAAGACTCAGGGGTGCCTGGGTGGCTCAGTCTACCTTCAGCTCAGGTCATGATCTCAGGGTCCTGAGATCGAGCCCTGAGTCCGGCTCCCTGCTCGGCGGGGAGCCTGCTTTTCCCTCTGACCCTTCCCCCCACAACTCGTGTGCACTTTCTTTCAAATAAATAAATAAAATTTAAAAAAATAATAATAAATAAACAACAAAACTCAGATTCTGTTAGGACCACACAGGGGAGTTCTCTGGAGATTACATGCAGTGTGATATTGCAACAGACATTAAAAGAGATGTGCAAAAATGATGAATAATGTCCCTCTTTTCCCTAATATTCTGGAAAATATCACTAGTTTCCATTAAAAAATACATAATGGGTTTATTATTGCTATTTTTAAATGAGTTAATAAATAATTCTGCATGTGTTCAGTGTTAGTTTACAATACAATAAATATCTATCACTATTCTATAATAGGGATTTTGTAACAAAACCTCTTCAGGGTTCTCCATCATTTTTAAGGGTATCAAGGAGTCCCGAGGCCAGAACCACTAATACAAGTAAAGCGCTCACCTAATGTAATCGGTCTGAGTGGTGCTCCCTCCTGTCCCTGTTTTATAGGAGGGGAAACTGAGGGACAGAGAGGCCTCCAAGCCAGACAGAGGTTCAGAGCAGAGGCAGACTCTAGCCCAGGTTTATCTGAGTCCAAAGACTGTGTGTTTGGCCAGATGTTGAGCTTACTCTCATTCAATCTTCTGTGTTATCGAGTGACCAGTCGACCATGGCTCCGCACGTTGTAGGCACTCTGGAAAGTCTTGTCAAATGAATGAGCCTCCCAGCTTACACAGTACAACTAAACACATCTTGTTTTGAGCCCACCACATGCCAGCCATGTACCGGGGCTAAGACAGGTTTCCCCAGAGCAGGAAGAAGCCTGTCTTGATCTCTGAGTCTTCCATGTCCCACACCAGTGGGCTCACAATAGCTATTCGCTATGCAAATCAGCAAGCCCAGGTGAATTGGGGGGGGGGGTCTATTCTCAATGGAAGCAAAAGACTTTCTTGTTAAAGGAAACCAGCGTCCATACTAACAATAAACCCCACCACAAAAACCTTGTCTTTTGTTTGAATATTAGAGGAAAACTCCAGAAGCTTAACAGAAGAGGGCCTTCTAAACTCAGATGCTAAAGAATTCATATTAATTCAGAAAAGACTTCCTGTCTGTCCCTCATTTTATTTCAACATTAGTGAACTCCTGAAATATCACTGGAAGTCAGACACAATCTTCCTTTTGTCTCTCTTTCAAGGGTAGAAAATGGCTGAATGCATCCAGAGGTATTTCTAATTCAAGGCAGATCTGAAATCTATTCAGGCCAGGGCCATTGCAAGGGCTTTGCAGGAAGGAAAGTAACACATGCTTCAGCAGACTGGCAAGGTGGGGCCCTTACAGATTGGGGCTTTACACCCCCACAGTGCTCACCCCTAATACCCTAATTGCATCGTTTTATGGGGTGGCGTGGTTCTGTTCAAATGCATACACACATGGGTTGCAGCTCCCCATCCACGTGAATTCCCCTCTCTGGTACACCAGGTAGTCATTTGAAATTCATATGTATGTAATTGAAAGCTACATTTCCTCCCGCAGCACAGGAAACCACCAAGCAGTGACCACAGTGGTGATTAATAATATAGCCTCTCCCACCCATCCCCCTCCAAAGCTCCTAGGTTTAGGGTAGAAGTCAATTAGATTTCCACCTTTAAGTTTCCTGCTGCTCTAAAGCATATTATTTTATTCAATCTGTCAGTAATTTCCAACAATCTGGTTATAAAATCAAAGTACAATCTGTAGGGCTTTTTTTTCCCTCCATCCATCCTCCTATAGGTTCTTTCTTCCCCAGATGAAATAGTGATGAAACCTGCACAATGAGGCTCTGATCTTTGGTCGTGCGTGGCCCTCGCACATTCCCGAGGCTGTGGGCTTCTCCTGGCAGAGGGCTCTTACTTCTCCAGCCCTGTTCATGTTTTGTGGCAGACGTGTCCCGCAGGAGGGGACTGCAGCTTTACTTTCTTGGGTACTTGTGAAAATTGAGTTGTCACAGCATGAGGAGCCTACTGTGGCTTGGTTCTAATCCCCCCTGCTGGGCGGCATTTAGCTTTGGGTCAGCGGCACAGACCAAGGCAGGTACCAGGACACAGCTGGGACAACAAGCCCATCTTTGTGACCCAGGGGATCCATGCGGCCTTTAAGCCACCGGTGGTTTAAGAAGTTAAATGTTCTTCATGCTCAACAGTTTCCTTAATTAAAGACCAATATGCACCTTCTGTTCCCAGGCTCCCAGCCTGATGTGGGATCTGACACTTTGAAGACAGCGCATTTTGAAGTGCTTTTCCCTGATGCACTCCTTGGCCGATGTGGACCACTTTTGTAAGTGCCAAATAAAAGACGACTCATCTACACGGACCCAAGAATTGGTTTTTTTAATTGGATGATCTCTATGGGGGAGAGCTCAGCTACTAATTGAAAAGGTTAAGCTTTTCAAACTTTATATTAAATGAGGACTCAGCCTGCTGAACGCAATAAAGCAGCCCCGTTTGGCAGGGGAGGGGGAGGGGTCGCTCCCAGAGAACCCTGAGCAAGACCACAAATTCTTACAGCCTGTTCTTCCTCAAGCCCAAAATAGGCTTGTTTTTCAAATGCTTCTCCACCATTCTCTCTGAATGAAGAGAGAATGAGGGACTGAGAGGGAGCCACAGACTCCAAACATGAGTCCCTTCTGGAATTTTATCAGATTCTAATTGATTTTGATTCTGTTCCTACATTAAGTCAGAAGGGAAACTTCTCACTCCATGAATCCCACAAGACACAACACTGGATGGCAGACATCTGGAATCTTCTGGATGTTAAAGTGACCTTTTTCTTTCATCTTTTCAACCAGATGAACACAAAAATTGCAAGGCGATTCAAGCCACCTACTCCTTCATTACAAGGTCTGCAGACTGCAGTTCTCAAATCCCATGGTTGACTGACCCTTTAAGTATTTCGTTTTATAGCTTAGATGATCCCATGTAGATGGTCTGTTGTCAAAATTGCAGTGGCCTGGGATGACAAAAACCTAAACAGGTCTCTATGGAATTTTGCACAGTTCTGCACAGCGCCCCCTTGGGCCACACTAAGAGAAGCTAATTTATTCTTAGGTACCTCCCATTCTCAAAAACAATACAAACTTTCTGGGCAGGACTGCCATTCACATTTTAAACCAATTTCCAGCTTTCCAGTCCCAGAAGAAATTTACTGGATCCCCAAACATGGTGTGGAATTTTAGGTCATACTGTTCAGGATAAAAGAACACTGCTTAACACTACCCGTAGAATCCTCCAGATCCAGCCTCGCCCCACAGTTTCATTCCTGCTTCCCTGTGGCCCACAGGCCACACCTGTCCTCTCCTCCTCCAGCTCAGAGCTCCTTCACCAGGAGCACCATTACCCTCATCCCAGCTCAGCCTTCTGGGTTCAGCCTAAAGGCTCCTTGATTCTGTTGGTTCCCCCAGATTATTTTCTCTTTTCTCACCTAGCATAGTCCCTTGTTAGCGTTTGTTAAGTTGTAAGTAAATAATATATATTTTGTTTGACATCTTCTTTACCAGGCTGTGCTGGGCAGATGGCAGATGCTCAGTACATATTTGTTGGATAGGAAGGAAGGGAGGAATGAAGGAAGGAAGGTAAGAAGGGAGGGGAGGGGGTGAGGGGGGGAGGAAGGGAGGGAAGGAGGAAGATGGGACTGCAGTGGAGCCTCACTGCAGTAGAGACCGAGATGTGCCACCCCAATCCCCCTAGTGAAGGGCTGCTGCCCCAGCTGATGGAGTGCTGTCTGCAGGCAGCCTTTAGCTACTGGTCCCTCCAAGGCCTGCCTGGGCCACAGAGAGCTGCCTCCCCCAAGGGCACAGCCCTTCTCCAACGCACCCCATGGGTTGGCTAAGGCTGTCTTTGCATTAGAGCTCGGCCCCTCCCTCTGCCCTTTCTGCTCCCCTATGCTACTTTACACAGGTGTCGGTCGTCCCAAGGGCCCTCCCAAACCAACCTCCAACACTAAACTCTGTTTCAGAGTCTGCTTCCAGGGAAAACCAATCTGAAACTCTCATAAAACTCTCCTTGCAAATGGATGCCCCCCAAAGCCTAGGAGGAGCCAACCCCTAAAACTTAGGTTCCAGTGGGGAGAATCCTAGGTGATATTCCCCAGCTGTACCTCTAAGTTGAACCATAACAGTTTTGGCAAAAACCTTAGAAGAAATGGCCTTTCTGGAACCACCCCTGGAATCAGCAATGAGGCATCTAGAGGTTTCTTTCACCTGATTGAAAGTAATTTTAAAAAGTAGAAAAAGTCACAGAAAGTGTAGCCTGGTGCCTGGCAACATACCAAATACCCAATAGATGTTTGTGGAAACAATGAAAGCTTCTTTTTTTTCCCCTTGTTCTCTGTTTCTCCCCTAAGAATTTAAAACCAGAAAAAGATAATAAGACTAACACATTCAGCCCCATGCAGTTATTTTCTTCAAATCACTTGTTTTTAGCACAAAAGGGATAACTACTTGTGATGTATTTTTCCATTATTTTCTTTGTGCAGGAGGTTTTTAAATTAATTTATTCTCTCTCTGCATCAGGTTGTCTTATAATTGAAGATGCGAAGTGTTTGTCTTCCACAGGCTTTCTGGTGATGTCTTTCTGCTGTTAGCATCTTCTTTGTCTACGTTTGTGATCCCTGCCAAATTGCCCACGGAACAGCAACTCAAGTGCATAAATTATAAGACCACACAGGCGCTGCTCACATCTCTGAGTCTAAATGTCTTAGGACAGAAGTTTTCTTTTTGCAAAACAAACACAATCAAACCTTGATTAACCAGAACATTTGGGGAACGGAATATTCTGGATAATTTAATTGTCTGGGTAATTCCCAGTTCACCAGAAATTCATCAATATTTTCAAACCCTGATGCAAAGAATCTTTATAAAATGTATTGTTCTTCTTTGCATTTTTAGCAAGGATGGTAGAACATAATGGAACATTTCAGAGGCAGAAGGTGATCGTGTCATGGCAAGAATGTTGGACTTCAGGGCTGAAGCCCAGGTGTTAGTCATGGCTAACTCTGACTCAAGCCAGGACAAAATCCTCTGGTTCTCAGTTTCCCCTAAAAAGAAGAAAGCACAAGCCAACAAACCGCTCAGCTTAGTCAAATCCGAAAGCTTCCTGGTGCCTAAATCAGTATCCTGTCTCTTTCCTTCCTTTTGGATCTGGAGATCCAAGGAGACTGTATGAGAGTTTGGGCTGCATTCACCCTCACAGTAAAATCCAAGCTCTTGATCTAAAAATATTTCCTGAATATCTACTCAATACTCAAACACCTGTTCACATAGATTTACCTTCCCAAGTCCTGGTTATTTCTCCTCAAGGTGGAATGAAGAGTAGGAAAAGCAAATGAGATTCAGGGTAAACTGAACCATAACCAACCGATGGCCTACTGTGTGCAGGCTCTGGAAGCATGTCCTCTTGGATGTGTGATGCTGTGGAAAGTGTACTGGCCTGGGACATGGAGCCTGGACTCTACTTCGGGTCCAGTGTCATCACCAGTATGAGAAGCGAGCTGTTCTTGGGTCTCTCGTGGACTGTAACCTCACCTCCTGAGCCCCAGGCTCTCGACCTCAGGACTGGTGGCTTGGTGGACTGGACGTTTTGTGTGGGGCCAGCCTGTGCACACGGTAGGATATGATCGCAAGATGTCATGCGGCATTCCTTCACCAGAGGCCAGCAGCACCCCTCACCCAAAGTTGAGACATCAGAACTGTCTTTCAGACACTGTCCAATGTTCCCCTTTCGTCCAATCACCCTCTTCTGAGAACCACTGCCTTTAAGGGTGATTGCTTAACCTCTCCTGAGAAAAAGAATCCAGGACTGAGATCACCAAGGCATCAAATATTTGATAGCTTCTGTCAAGGGAATTAGGTTAAAACAGTGCCCACCTGCTACTGTGGGGTCCAAGAGGCATGCACCCCTAAGTGCTGGGGTACCTATAAATCAGCATGAAGTCACCATGCTTGGGTCAGGATATGCCACTAACACTTACTGAAGCGACCAAGAAAGTAAGGAAACTTATAAGCACAAGACTCATGAGATCACTCTGCAACATTCTCTGCTTCAGCTGAGAAGAACTGGGGTGGTTGGCACAAAGTGGGATAGATCTTAATGCAGAGGATGATTTCTCCTGCTTTACTGAGGACAGTAAGAGAAAAATGTTTATTTGCATTAGACGTTTTGAATTAGGGTGAGATAGATACTCTCTAATACCCCCTTAGCACCATCTGATATTATATTGTTTACATATTTGTCTGTCTGGTTGGTTAATGAATGGACACTCCCTCCTCCCAATAAAAGCTCCACAGATCCTGTCTTTTTCAATCCTATATCCTCATATGCCTACTACCTACTTAACAATCAGTAAATATTGGTTGAACAAACAACATGGAGAAGATAATGGGAAAGTGACACATTCTGAAATTGGTGGACAGAAACTTCACTATATGCTTTTGCTCATCTCTGATAATAAGGAACAAGGCTGGGCCAAATCATTCATCTTAGAGTCTTTCTTTCCTCTCCTTGACTAGCAGTGAGCCACTTCATCCCCTTACTTAACAAATGTGCATTAATACCTGCTGGGAGCCAGACACTGTTCCAGCTGCTGAGAACACCCAGATGAAGACACTATGGGCCCTGCTCCAAGGAGATCCCTCCTGGACTATATATGTGGCCATCTCATTTCCTAGCTCACTGGCCCCACTCCACTCAGTTCTTGAACAAGAAGAGGACTTTTTGCGTAGGTCCTCAATGTATGGCCTCTACGTGTGTGCAGGAATCCGTAGAGCAAACGTGTCTGACTGGAACGCTAGCATATAGAAAAAACAAGCCTGGATAGCCAGCCTTTCATTTATAAGGGAGTTGAGGCCTCATTTCTACCGAATTATATCCCATTTCACACTACGTACACACAGAAGGCAACCAGATTTCCACTGTGGCCAGAGACAGGACTGGGTCACTCTGCCCCAGATGCTACATGTACAAAACCACTAATTTCTTATAGGAATCCATTCACTCATGCATTTACGCAGAAAAACAATTCACTTACTTCTGGTCAAAAATCACCAAATGCTCAATCATAAAGGGTGTTGAACTTGCCTCTGGGAGGGAAACTGAAAGCAGATGTCTGTCACAGCTGGAGACAAAGGTCCTAGACGCCACAGAGCAAATCCTTCTGCATTCACAGCCTGAAGATCAACAGGCTGTCACCAAGCAGCAGACTGGAAAGCTGCTCTCCATGGTTCTTGGTGCAGCCAAATCCATTTGCTTCAAATCCAAAAGTATGGAAGCAGGTCCTTCAGCAGAAGCAGAATTGATGGTAGTCCTTGCGGTTGGGCATGAATCCTTAACTGTGTTTTCCTGTATATCACCTGGTACTCACCAGCCAGCCAACTGATCAACCAACCCACCAACCAAACACCAAAAAATGTGCTTATATCACAAGACATTATGTGACTATCCTTTGCAACTGAAGGATGTGATAATCCTTTGACTTGGAAGGTTAATTACTCACCTATGAAGTTTGACTGGTGAAAACTTATCTGATAAACCTACAATTCTACTTCTGGTCACCAGTTCTTTTGGCTTGGAGAAAAAATGGGAGAGAGCTGTGCTTACCAGAAACTAGAATAATTAAAGAAACTAACAATGCATGTACCTTTCAGACTCACTCAATGCTTCTGCAAGTGTGAGGGATATACCACTGGTAGTGTAAAGATGATATTTAACTGGTACATGGATGAATACTTTTTTTTAACAGTTTAGTTTACTGCAGATCAGAAAATAAACAAAACTATTACATTCAGGTTGAGATTTCACAGATATCATTATTTAGGGCAATACTCACTTCTTTAAGACAGGGATGATAAAGATGTAGTAAATACACACAATGGAATATCACTCAGCCATAAAAAAGAATGAAATCTTGCCATCTGTGACAACATGGATGGACCTAAAGACTATAATGCTAAGTGAAATAAGTCAGACACAGAAAGAAAAACACCATATGATTTCACTTACATACAGAATCTAAAAAGCAAAAACAGATACTCTAAAATGCAGAGAACAAACTGGTGGTTGCCAGAGGGAAAGTGGGTAGTGGGAGGGAGAAATAAGGGGATTGGGAGGTAGAAACTTCCAGTTATAAAAGAGTAAGTCACAGAGATAAAAAGTACACCATAGGGAATACAGTCAGTAATATTATTATAATGTTGTATGGTGACAGATGGTGACTACACTTAACATTGAGAATTGTTTAAAACTGTTTAATCACTATGTTGTATACCTAAAACTAATAAAACACTGCATGTCAACTACATTTCAGTAATAAAAATTTTCTTAAATAAAAGCATGTGGAAAACAGGATGAGTTAAACAGAAGTATTAAGTAAATAATACACCCATATGTGGACATATATGGCAAAAAGCATTAGGATGATTTTCAAATGACTGAAGTTTGGAAATAATGGGTTAATTTATTACTATTAGAGTTTGACGAGTTAGCAAAAACACATCTCAGACCCATCAGTAAGTACATCTGTGCCTTATGTTTTTCCACTTGAACTTTTTCTCCCGATGCATTGTGTCTCCATTGACTTCAAGTGCCTTCAAGAGGTGTAGATGTAGAAGACTAGTATTGTATTGGTATGTAAAAGAACTCTACTTATTCTTGCAAAGAATACATGAACTATCTTCATAAGGAGGCACTGTTTTGAATTAAGAATGTTTTTTCTGTTGATGAATAATATTAAATACCCAAGAGACATCAATTCTAAGGGGAAAAGTTTTAGATTATTGCACTGTGGATAGTGCCCTCATGTGGCTTCAAAACTTAGCTACATTTAAGAATTTAAAAACACATTTTTTAGTTAAGAAGTCTAAAATATGGCAGACAATGACAAATGAGACACATGGGAAACGGAAACAGCACAAGAAAATGTGCTAATTTGCCATTACCCAATCTTTCTGTTGAGTGGAATGGGATACCAATATGGCGGACAGGATGTCTGGTTCACTACTTGGGAATGATCAGGTATCGTATTCATACAGGATACTGCCTGCGATAGTTTTAGTTAAAATGTTAACAAATCACACAAAACATTTTTTTCAGTTTTATTTTTATCAAAACAAAATAATTTAACCATATAAAGAAGGAGATAAATTTCAACAAACAACCAAGAGGCCAATAGCTTTCCTGATCATGAACAATCAAGAGAGTAGTAAGTTCTGAACGGTGGGCTGCATATAGGAGATGTTGAGTCATCCTCTAGGGCTCCAAGGGACAGAGATGGATTATTTTCCTGGCTCCTTTTCTTCCAATGGTGAAGCAATACGCTCAAATGTTCCTAGACTTCTTCACATCGAATTATGTGCCCACATAAGTACAAAAGCATGGGTGAAGAGAACTGTACAGGTGCAAATCTAGCACACAAGATTCTCTGGGTCCTGACACCTATATTTAATGAGTTCTGAAAGATAAAGACACGAAATTGTGCTTAAATATCAAGAAATGTAGTGTTTCAAAAGCCAGAGAGAACTCTGGGAATCACAACTGAAGTGAGGAAGAATACACAGGTTCTCTTTGCTGCCATTGTAGAAATCTGATCGCCATGGAGTCAGGCAGACCATTTTCTCCTCACCATATTAAATTATGTCTGGGGAGCTGAGCAGCAGCACGTTCCAATAATGATGACAGTTTCCCTAACTATAAAAATCTGCTGCACCAGGCAAATTTTGTGCAAAATGCAAATTTCTATGCTGGGGAAAAAATGAATAATGTGATCATTCTAAGTAATGAATGTAAATGCAAGGAAATACTTTTTGGCATAAGGCTGCAACTCGTTCATCTTTCATGCCAAGAACTGTGGTCACAATGCATTCTTGCAAGGCTCTTTCCATCTGAGCCGTAGAAGAGGGATTTTAGGAAGAGAAAGTGTAACTTGCCCTCAGTTACCCATCATGCTATTGGCAGGGTTTGATTAGAATCCAGAGGCACTCCTCACCCATCTCTTTTTAATCTCTCAGCAAATGAACCATAGGTTCTCTTGGGTTGTGAATCAAAGGGATATTCAGTTCATCCAGAATCTCCAAGGTTATACATAACAGAAGGGATGAGTTGTCCTCCATCATGCCTTACAACAAAGAGGATCCAGGTTGTCTGTTAAACACCATGTGACTTCAAAAGTCACTTAACAGTATAGGTTGCCAAGGGGGGAGGTGAAACCTCTCTCCACGCATCTTTAACAAGGGATGTCTGGCCAGGTGTAGGTACAACTGGAGAGAAACCAGGTGGTAAGCCTTGAGCATTACTGGTCATGGCACTTGTATACCTTGCCCTGAGATAAAAGCAAAGAATTCAAAGTGCACTTGACTTTAGTCTATGCCAGCATCCCTGGAGTGGAAGAAGCTGAGCACCAACTGGTTAAGACCCTTACCCGAAGGTACAATAAAATTAACAGCCCTAAGGAGAGGGAGGAATCCCTGATCGGTAAACTCCAGTTTGTCTTGTTCTGAAATAAATTTGTTTTCCCTTAACCACTACAGAGTGCACACCTGAAGAGTAAAAGCTGCAGCAATTATCAATTGATAATATTGAAATTTTATTTTCAATAACCCAAACTGGGTTATAGATTGCTGATAAACATAGCCCTGGGACTGCACTTCTCTTTAAGAAGCCCCACAGGAAAATTAAGATTTATAAAATCAGGGAGTATTTGTTGCTTTATAAAAGGATTCTTCATAAAAAAAAAAAATTATACCTTAGGATGATTTCCAATAGCCAACTCCCCTAGAGTCACTCATAATACTTTTTTTAAAAAAATCCACCAGAATATAGCTTTTCACAAATTCATGCTGATATAAAGTAAGGTACCCTTGTAAACATTGCTACCCATTGCTAAATGACCAGCTGACAGGATGGCTTGGCAACCTGCTTGCCTTGGTAAGAGACACAGGGAGTCAAAGAGATGGAACCAATATTCCACCATATGGGATCCAGGTTGGGATGTGGCAGCCAGCAATGGTGGCTCTTAGAAGGACAGAACTTCCACCACCATCTGGAGGTCAGTGCTATTTGGAGCTGTGACTTACTGATTTAGATGAGCGATCCTGCTGACAGCTTAGTAGCCACCAGGAAAGAAGTATCTGGAAGAAAGTTTTCTTCCCCTAACCAGTGTGTCCCCAGACAAAGTAGTCAATTCAGCCCACAGACATGTTGTCTTCACCTCACACGGTAGTGTTCTGGTTTTGCTTTCAATTTTTGAATTATGAGCCAAATGTATAAACTGGATGACTGTACCCCCAAAATCTGGAACTCTGAAGAAAAAAAAATCATACAGAGCTTCTCTGAGCTCACGTTCTTCATGGCAATACTTGGCTGAAGATGTTCACGCTTCAGTTCTCCACGGTCCCCCTGAAATGTCTTGTGTGGGGGGCCCCTCCCCATGGGGGTCACCTCAGAGCCCCCAAACCTCCTCAGGTAAAGGACAGCTCATCTGACAAGGATTAGAGCCTGGAGATGCATCCAGCTCATCTAGTCCAACTCTGATTCTCAGCTGGAGAAACTGAGGTGTAGAGGGCATGTGTGTCTTACCAAGATTTCCCAGCTCAATAAGGACATAGTCAGGACTTCTCTCTTCCTCCAAGACTCAGCCACTTTCCTAGACTTCCTCTCTCATTACAGGGGCATGGGTCATTCAAAAGTAGATAATCACCACATCACTTTTGTTTGGTTTAAAAAGTACACAACGAAAAATAAAGTACACAAAGTGAATACCTATCATCCTTTTACCTCCCTCCTTATGTTTTATTTGGCTATGCTTGAAATCACTTGAATATTTATGAGCGCATCTCATATATGCTAAGTCACCAGGGGAAGCTGGTCTTGCATTGAAGTTCCCTGTGAATAACTCCAAAATTGGAAAACTCACATGACGATACTTGAAACTTGCCCATCCTTAGTCCCAGGCAAGGACACATTAAGTGTGTTCACGTGTGCGAGATGCTAGGCATTGCTCCTGCTTCTGAAGGTACAAGATGTCATATGAACATCATCACGTCAAAAGCTAAGCCAAAAGAGCTCAGCTATAAATTTCAAATTGTACAAAATCTACCAAAAGCAAGTATAAAATTTTATTGAAATGCAGCAGTGTAAATCTCTGTAAGTTTTTCCTCTCCCATTTAAGGAGAAGGAGAAGAATGCAGTAAATCTGAGGCTTCGCTCACTGAGCTGGCTGACGTCGATCAGCTATTTTCTCCTGCACAGGGGCGCGCTGGCTTGGAATACGGGGGAATTTTATCTGTACTGTTCTGACTTGCACAATACAGAGGCTGATTTAATTTGACAGCAAAGTAACACCAAGCCCCCAAAATAAAATTACTGAGATGTAAAACAGCGTCAAAACTCCAATTAGTTTTGTATCCTTGAAGCTTCTGGAGGAAATCTAAAAGGCTCCCGTCACGATGAGCAGGCATCAATTTAAGCTGTAGAGATTACTAAAATGTAACCCTCTAATTGAAATTGCTCAGAGCACAATATGACAGAAAGAATCAGAGAAAAATAAGTGAATTTTTCCCCCTCAAAAAATGACTCATTACAGAGACTGTTCTATTAACTTTTAACACTGCGTTCCTTTGCAAGAGCTAAAAAAACCAAGGGTTTCAGAGGTCTCAAGAGAAAAGGCACCGGGCCTAAGAGCAGTACATGCTTGTGTCGTTGGATCATACGTAAGCACTGACCACTGGTGTAACATTTAAAGATAATCAGCATTTTACTAGATCATAGGCATTTTGAAGTATATTTACAACTTCCACTAAGGATGCAAGTTATTCTAACCAAACTGCAGTTTTTTAATGAATCTGGATTTGGTTTCCAGAATGAACAGATGTATCTTAATGCCCCATCTCCTCTGCAAGCTACCCCAGTTACCCAAGTGTGCTTACCACCTTTGAAGCAAACCCTCAGCTTACTAATGGAGGAAGTCGGTCGACTTGACTCTACCGGTTCACTTGCACATAAATATGTCGACTGCGGCTATCCTGGTTAATGCCAACGTACGGAGGAGGCAGTGGGGGCCGATGTAGAAGACATGGTTGGGAGGTGAGTGTAGTCATTGTGCGCCAAGCATTCTTAGACTGGGCTCCGTTGCTGCCTTTGCCTGCCTGGCACCTGGTATACCACAAGGGCATCTGGGGAATAGGGGGCTAGAGTTCGCTGGGGATGCCTTGGAAAGATCCCCAGATGGCTTTCCTCATAGGTAGGTGCTTGGTGAAAGAGAGTTCAACTGTCTGCCTGTCTGACAGCATCTGGTCTCCAACCGCAGGCTCAGAAGCGTCACATCTCTATCACTAACCGGTCTTCATCGTCACTGCTGGTGTCACTGACCTCCACTCGGGTCTGCTTTCTCAGTCCTTCCAGACCCCTCCTTTTGACAGTTTTTGAAGGGGATTCAGGGGATTCTCTGGGCTGCCCTGGGTTAAAAGGAACCACACGATCTTTTAGAGCAGTTAATCCAGAGCCTCGACATTTCCCACTTTCATTTCCTAAAGGAGGGCAAGGGACTACCATCTCTCCACGCCCCTCCTGTACCCCAGTAGGAGAAAACATCTTGTGCTCCCCTTCCTCTTGGTATGAACTAGCTGAGCCTGCTCCTGATGCTGGTATTTCAAGACGAGTTTTTCCAGTTGACTCCAACAAAACCAAACCTGAAATTCTTTGCTCAGATGAAGGTCTCCCTGGCAGGACTGGTGGTGACATGCCCTCCGCTTTAGCTTTTCTGTCTGAGGAGCTTTGTGTCAGAGCCTCCCCTGCAGCTCTTTGGGCTTGCGGCTCCGCACTGTGAATTCCCAGGGTTGTGTGACCTGCTCTCTCCCCCAGAGCACAAATGGCAGCCACAGAAGGAGCAACATCCTGGCAGGGAGAGGTTCCTTTGGACTCAAAGGAAGAAGGCTCCTGAGCATCGGAGGAAATGTATGGTTTCATATCTACTGAGACTTGCTCCTGGGAGGGCAGCGGCCGGGTCTCCAGCAATCCCAGGCTGAGACTTCTGCCTGGAGACAGAAGCCTGTCGGTACCCACAGCCACGCAGGAGCCGGGGCGCTCAGACTGTCCTGACCCAGCAGCAGTGTTCTGATGGTGGCAGTCACTGCAGCCACCGGCAGCTGGAGAAATTACCTGCAAAAAAGTGCAAAGGAAAACAAATGGGGGAAGAAAGGTTAACTGGTACAAAACAAAACAAAACAAAACAAAAACAAAAAAAACTTGTGGTCAGAAACGTGGTCCTCAGTAAAACTAGGTCTTGAGTTCTTAATGATTCTTTACCAAGCGTGAACTTCAACAGGATGCCCTCAATCAGTTCCCATTAATAACTAATTGGTGCATTAACTCGAGGAAAACTCCTTGTTGCCACAAAATAGGTTGCTGAGATTGCTATGTGTTTTTACCTGGCTTTGTGAAAAACCAAATCACTCAATTATCCACCCCGTTCTGAGTATCCAATGTTAAATTACCACTGCTCACGAGGCAGACAAATGTGCTACTTTATAGTTACCTTGAACTTAAGTTTTTCCAGAGGAGCACTTTTTGAAGTGTGGTCTGGATTAGCATTTTTGTGCTTTTCAACCGACGCCCCCCCCCCTTCCTGCCTGGCAGTGAAGTCATGTCACAGTGATGTCTGCAGCATGAGAGCATCTCTATCCTACTCAGGTACGAATTAAAAGCATTATTTAGGATTTTTAGTAATCATCCCATTCTTTCAGCACACGGTGTCTGGAGGCGTTTGTGCACCTACTGGGCTGTGTGTGCTGGGTGGTGGGGCAAGTTCTGCCACCTGGGACACCAACAACAAGCAAAAGAGAGCCATTAATCTAGACAGCCCACGAACAGAGACAGCTCAGAACCGTGGTCCCCACCTTCATGATTACGGGGTCTATTCCACTCCTGGCCCTTGAACTTGTGCTGGGAGAGAAGCTTCCCGAAGTTTGTCTGGAGCCCTCCTCCTCCTTCTCTCTGTGCCCACAACCAACAGGTGATTCTGAAGAGGCACGAGATGGTTCCTCTTGCAGATTCAGACCTGAAACGGGGAGGCACGCTTACACACACCGGAAGTGATAACATCAGCAAATGTGAGTTCCCTAGGACTTTGTCTTCCTCCACAGCTCAGGGCTCATTAACCCGCGTCTCCCACAATGTGCACGGGAACCCCGCTTACCTTGAATCACTTCACACAGCTCAATAAAACGTCTCCACTTCCGCTAAGAAATGGTAAAACCAGTTCCCAAGGCAGAAAAATCCCTAAGTCACATACATTTTTTAAAAAATATGTCACGTGGCTATTTTTCATCAGAGCCATCTTCCTGGCCACCTTTAGGCCAGGTTAGGTTAATTTCAGGTTAGCGTGAATTCTCTGGCCATTCAACCAGGGTCAAGGGTAGACATTTCCGTCTCTATGGAAATGAGGTTTTGTCTCCATTGGAGCACCAGGCAGCAGGAAGCCAGGGTGGTTTTGGTGTTGCTGTTGTTTGGTGGTGGTTATGGTTGTGATCTGGGAGGGGAGGGGGCACCAAAGAGGGAAGTTTGACAACATCCACCAAACAGCAGCACTCTCTCAAGGGAGCAGCGGCTTCCCCTCCCGCCTCACCCATACTTGCTCTCCTTTTGTCACAGTGGCCTGGGATACAGGTCAGAAGGCCCACAGAATTGCAGAGACGATGGATTATATCATGAAATGAAATCAGAAAAAATTCTAGCATGGCTATGCCACCAGAGAAAAGCATTAGATCCCCTTTCAAATTTGCTTTCATTTTGATTAAAGTTACATATGCACAGAGTATCAAAAAGTCGAATCTTTCTACTTATTAAGAAAAATAGCAATGCCTGCCAACCCACTCACCTTTTCCCGCTTTGGATTCTTTTGATATTTATCTCCTTCACTTTTAATAACATGCTTATAGCACTACTTCTTGATTTTTTTTTTTTTTCAGTTTGGAGAAGAGCCTGTGACTTCTCATGAGGAGAGAGGAGCATTCACCTCTTTCTCCAGCACCCCTGGATCCAGAACCTTCATTCCCCCACCACCACCCACCACGTATGCACACTTTTCACCCCATCTCCTCGCAACAGTTATGTAACTATGATGTCATAATTTTGTCTAGAAGAATATTTAGTGTTTACATGTTTAGGACCATGTCTCTCACTGCTGAGCCACGTAATGTGCCATGACTACATGGTCTTTCTGGCCAACACTGTTTTCCCTGGAGTTAACAACTACCTCGTTTTTAAATTTTGCTTGGTTGTCCGTAGACCTAGCACTAAAACTAGCCTCCCACCTCCTTCTCAATTGTCTGAGGTTTTGTTTCCTTTCCTTAGAAGGATCGCTCTTCAAATTCTCTGATCTGCCCCCAGTGGCCCGCTGCTCCCTGGGCCTACTGTGTGGCTGTGCCCCCGGATCCCCTTCACCCCACTGTGGCGATTCTCCTCACCTCTTTGGTTCCTGGAGCCCCCCACTTCTGTTTCCTTGCTTTCCTAATGCAAAGCTTCCCGCAGCTTCGTGAGAAAGGGTGTGTGAAATAAAATTGTTTATAGACTTCAGTCTGCCACTTGTTGGGGTATAACATTCTGAATTAGAAATCATTTGCTTTCAGAACCAAAGACACGACTCTGTTGAGTTCTAGTTGTTAGGAAGTCTGGAGCCAACATGATTTATGATTCATGATCCTTTGGGCAAAACCTTTTTGTGTTTTGTCTCTCTGGAAACTCCTAGACTCTTCTTTGTTCAGTGTCTCCATGGTCCTGGGTTTATTTTCATTCATTGTCTGGGCATTCAATGTGCCCTTTCAATCTGAATCATGTCCTTCGGTTTTGGGAAAACATGGTGCTGTTTCTTTGATATTTATTCTCCTGTTTCACCTTTTCTCTCTTCCTCGCACTGCTCTTAGTAAGTTACTGGGCTTTTCCTTGTCTATTCCTCTTTTTCTTATCTTTTCTCTCCTATCTCCTACTTGTCTTTTTATTTTACTTTTGGGATTTTCTATTCCAACGCATAATTTCCTATTTCTGCTATCATGTTTTTCATTTCTAAGAGCCTATTATTATTTTCCTCTTTAGAGCACCCTGTTGTTACTTCATGGCTCCAGTATTTTCCATTGTGTCTCTGGCCATATTAATAATGGTTTGCGGCCACTGTTGTTCTTGCTGAAGTTTGCCTCTCCCTACACAGTCTTTCTTCCCAGTTCCTTTTGTTCTCATTTGTTTTCATCTTTCCCTTCCATATTAAAGACGGTCCTGCGGTATCCAGCAAACTTAAATATCCGCCCACGTCTAGGAAACAGGCACTACACAACGGACTGGGAGCTCTTTACATGTGCACTTTGTCAACTGGGGCCACCCTGCGGGGTTATCTGCTTGCCGTATTTAAGTGGGAAGCCCTGAAATAATTCTCCGGGTCTTCCACGAGGACTAGACAGCTTCCGTGTGAGGAGTCCTCCAATCTCCTGCCTGGAAAGTACAGACCTGCTTCTTATATCTCGAGGGGTAGGTGACTAGATTAGCAAGTGCATTAATCCTGAGCAAATCAACTCTGAAAATCCATAGGAAAATGCAACGGTTTGGGAAAGGAAGTAGTCATTTTTCCTTTAATACAATTTTCACTTGAGCACCTGTGTATCGACACAGAACCAGGCTTTTGGTATTCCATTCATTTGCTCGACAAACATGACTTGGGCCTGTTCAGTGAGGCAGGTGCCATGCAGCTGGCCCCCCAAACACTGCAGAACAAGATGGAGGTGCCCTGGCCCTCGAGAGCCTCTGCTTCAGTAGGGAAGAGAGATGAAGACCAGTCAACTGATAAGATCATTTCCAGTTGTGCCAGGCATTGTGAAGGAAATGAGCAGAGGGTGGGGCTATCGCAGAATGTAAATAGCAGCAGGGGGCTGCAGACAGAGACTGACGGTAAGCAGGGAGGGGAGCACGTTCCTGTCACTGTAAACAGGGGCTCTTCCAGAGAGTCACAGTTGATACGGGGCACATGACACAGAGTGGTAGGTACGTGACTGCTGCCCATACTGAGGAAGGCCTCTCTGAAGAAGCAACATCTGAAATGAAACTTTCAGGGTGAGAAAGAACCAGCCCTGGAAGGCCATTCCAGGTGAAGGAGGAACAGATGCAGAGACCCTGCGGTGGGAAGGAGCCTGGAGGGGGTTGAGGAACCCAGTGGGAGGCCATGATGGAGGAAGGGCAGTGAGCAAGGGGGCAGGACACAAAATGAAGGTGGGGAAGCCAGCAGGGGCTCAGGTCTTGTCAGGTG
Organism: Callorhinus ursinus; assembly: GCF_003265705.2. Lineage (NCBI taxonomy): Eukaryota > Metazoa > Chordata > Mammalia > Carnivora > Otariidae > Callorhinus > Callorhinus ursinus. The sequence continues at coordinate 825,992 of NW_027397115.1, forward strand.
CAGGCAGCTGCGGAAAGGGGCTTAGATTTTTTCCACATTCACTGTGAAGCAACCATTGTTTCCAGCAGGGGGTCCCCATCTTCTCAAAATGCATAGATGACTGCGGTCCGGACCCTGGGGCTTACCAGGGCAATCCAGTGGCCAGATGAGACGGCGAGCAAAGGCAGTGGAAATCAAAACAGAGAAAATGGATGGATTCAAGCTATATCCTCATTCCCCCCACGAAGAAAAATCACAAAAGATAATATTGACAATAAACGTTTCTATAGCCCCCCAGCTTACCAAGCACAAGCACCTCACTCTAAGTGGATTAAGCTGGGTCCCCACAGTGACAAAACAACCAGGCAATTCATTCAATTCAATGAAGAAGGAAAACCAATTAGTATAGAGAAAATAATCAGATTGGCCAAATGTCTTCTCAGCAGGTTGTTTGGGTTTTGAAGCTTAACGGAAAGGCCATGTGCGCATTTGACCAATACTTTCTGACTCATCTGAGAGCAGGAAGGGAGAAAATCCATTGATTTAATTTGCTTTTGACCTACAGTCTACAGAGAAAAGTGAGTTTTCTTTAATAATTGTGAAAAATGCCCAAATAATGTCACTGAAGTGTGTTAAACTAATTTGGATTATTGAAGAAGGATGCTAACTCGCTTTTAAATGAATGGCCCTTTTCAAAAAGTAAGTGGCGCCCTGGCCGAATGTTAAAGCACAGAATGTGATCCTGTTTACGGCACAGCGTCCCTCTGTGAATCACTTCCTACATCTCCACAAATGATGGACTCTGCCATCTTCATGCAATCTTCAGAAATTTGACCACTCTCGCACAATTACGTGAATCTTCTTAAGAAAGCACCTCTCATCTGAGCTCCGCATGCCACTCTGTTCTCCCCCTGATGAAAGGCTGCGCTTTTAATCATTTCCCTCAGAAATAATTGCCAAGCCACACTGAGAGAAAGAGACTGCTTAAAACGTTGTAGCAAATTTAAATTTAGCCATCTTGAAAAGGCTACCAGAAACTGTAAAATAATTAGAAAATGGAGTGAAGCAGGCTGATGAAACTCACAGAACTGTCAACCTCTTCAGAGCCAAGCCTCCTCCCAAGCCAAAGCCCCTCCTGGGCTTTATGGAAATGCTAATAGACATATTATATTACTCAAATATCATTATCGGAAAATGTGTAAATGGATACATTTCCTTCGGTTGCCCCAATATACCAAAAACTCCATTAATTTGGAGACTAGAGACTCTGAATTATATATAAGGAAGGGGTAAAAATGAGTCTACCATGTTGGCCTTCTAAGCAAGCTACAAACATAAGTAAGAACACAGGAGTGATCTCCTAGACTATGAACTGATCTGAGATTAAATTGTTTAGGAGCATCCCTGCCATTGAAGGATACACAATGTGTTAGCGAGAAAAATTTGCAGTTATTTGAGTCAAGGTTGGGTAGAACTTGAAAAGTAGTCACTATATTGGCAGATGTTTGCTCATTTGTTCAAATGTTTTCTGAACCCATTTTTCTGAGTCCCTATTTGTTGAGCCCATTTATGTGCCCATATTTTTAAGCCTAACTATCCACTGAGCCCATATTTACTGAGTACTGAGTACAGCCAATACTCTGTGCCAAGAACCGTGGTGAACACAGGCAATTCATTGAGTGGCAAACGAGACACCCATTACCATCTAATGGGGGAGAGATGCAGCCCGCAAATAATGACGCAGAAAATTCACCAAGCAAATGTGGTAAACACTATGAAGGGAAAAGTGGAAGGAGCCATAAGATGGTGAAAATGGGGCCCTAACTCCACCTAGACCTGTGGAGGACAGTAGAAGCATACACTCTGCAAGAATGTGTGGACACTGCACCTGTGGGGGCTGGTTCTCTCTCCAATAAGTGTCAGCCATTCACTCATGTTATTATTCAGCCAAGATTTTTAAGGCTCTGTTTCATGCCAGACATTGTACTAAAATATTTTTGCAGATAAATTCATCCGCTTCCTTGATCGTACTATAAGCTTCACTGGTGAGGACTCTGTGGAAGGGTGACAGGACTTCTTCCTCTCAGGCAGAGCCTGGGGGACTTCGATCCTAATCAGAAAGTGATCACGAGCAGCCGGAGACCTGAGTCCCACGGACAAGGGGGATGGGAGGAAGGACCACAGGACGCCTTCATCAGGGAGAGTCCCGGTGTCTCTGTGCCACCCTAACGCAGTCTGGTGGGAGCTTGCCTCTCAGTAATCACAAACAAATCTTTTACTTCAGAAATTGCTTTTCCTTGTGGTTTTCATCTCTTGTCTATATCTTTTTTTTAGAAGGGGGAGGGGCAGAGGGAGAGAGAGAAACTTAAGTAGACTCCATGCCCAGCACAGAGCCCAACATAGGGCTCAATACAACGACCCTGAGATCATTACCTGAGCTGAAATCAAGAGTCGGACACTTAACCAACTGAGCCACACAGGGGTCCCTCTTGTCTATATATTTGATGAAAGGCAATCAATCAGGACAAGAATTCTCCCCACATGGAAATTCTTCACTTAAACTGTGTTTAGTGCAAAGTGTGCTTTAAAATCTTGCTTTCAGGGGCACCTGGGTGGCTCAGTCAGTTGGGTGTCTGCCTTCAGCTCGGGTCATGATCCCGGTGTCCTGGGATTGAGCCCCACATCGGGCTCACTGCTCCATGGGGAGTCTGCTTCTCCCTCTGCCTCTCTCTCTATTTCTCATGAATAAGTAAATAAAATCTTTAAAAAAGAAATCTTACTTTCAGTTAAAAGTTTTATCATGTCCAGGCAGGAGTGTGACTTTAAGACACACAGCAAAAATAGGATTATGAAATCACATAAGGAAAAAAGAAGATTATAAAAGAAATGCCATTTGGAACATTATAAATGTCAAGGCTGCACCTAGCTGATCTACTTCATGTATTGTTATTCCAGAATTTTCCTGTTGCTAAATGAGAATTGTCTACACAACTCTCTTCTCTAGAACATAACTGATACACCTGCAACATCCTCTCATCTTTTCTCAAGATTTATACCCTAGAATGAAGGAGGAATTATTCTGTTTCAGCAATTTCAGAGCACTAAGACTTAACTAATGGCTTTTGGGAAAGAATTAATGCTTCTCTATTAATTCTAATGAGAAAAGATGTAGAGAAGTCATTAGCTCCTGTCAGAGAAGGAGAGAGAAGGCACCGGGGGAGAAGGGCCCTGGAGAGACCCCTCTCCAAACCCTCCTGTGTCTTCCTGACACTCGAATTGCTTTCCAAGGGGCACCCGGGTGAGAACAGGGAGGGGAGAGGTTAGCTCCCGAGGTGCCACCATGAACTCACAAAAGGAAACCACTGCCAAGCGCCCAGTGAACAAAGGCAGCATCTACCTTTATTCTAGGGACTTATTCAGCCTCTTCATACACTAGTTAGAAATTGTACCTTTTATGTGTGTGTAATTAGGTAAAGCTTTTACTTCAGAAACCACCTGTAATCACGGCATCTCTACATTTCTGTTCCTGAGATGAAAGGAATGTGTTTTGATCACTTTCTCCTCTATTTTCTCTAAACTCTGTGCATGGGGCTGGTTTGAAACATTTCAGGGACTTTAAAGCTTGGTCGTGTACAGAATTCAACAATGTGCCTTCAAAAAGTGAAACATAGGCCTACAGAATAGAGAAACATAATGAAAATGGCTCAGGCCCACGCTTTGAAAAGTTTACCTCAAAACTGGCCGAGGAAGATGGGCTTTGTGATCTGTCTGAAGCAGTGGTTCTTAACTGGGGGTGATGTGCCGAGACTTTCTGTGGTCATCCTGACTCGAGTGGGGCATGGCCCTGGCATCTCATACAAGGAGGAGGCAGCCAGAGAGCTGGTGTCCAGGATGGCCCCACAGGGAGGGACCCGGCCCCCAGGTCAGCAGAGTCACACTGCAGATGCCCCGCTTTAAACCAAGAGTCACAAACTCAAATGCTGTAGGGTCAGGCAAATAACATAAACGAGGGATGCTGCCTGGGGCTGGGGACTGTGGTGAATGGAGGGCATGCCCAGGTTTGAGGGCACAGCTGACTCCCAGCTCCGCTGACTGAGACTGGGAAGGACCAAGTTCACCACATCTATTTTCCAAGAGAAACCAAAAAACTGGATTCTATGTATTTGTAAACACTGATAATGAATTAATTTTCAAACAACAACACTGTGCTAACCAATGTGCCCATGGCCCGAATTTGGCCAAGGAGGGGTCAGTTTGTAACCCCTTGTTAGTTACGAAGCTCAAGTACTCCAACAGTGATGGTAAGGCTTGAGGCCTCACCCAGGCCTCTGTCTTTTTTTTTTTTTTTTTTTAAGATTTTATTCATTTATTTGACAGAGAGAGAGGGAACACAAGCAGGGGGAGTGGGAGAGGGAGAAGCAGGCTTCCCGCTGGGCAGAGAGCCCGATGTGGGGCTCGATCCCAGGACCCTGGGACCATGACCTGAGCCGAAGGCAGATGCTTAATGACTGAGCCACCCAGGCACCCCCAGGCCTCACTTTTAACGGGAGCCAAGTTTCTTTTTAAAAATGCTGTTGAAAACTATGGAAGAATAAATGTGGTTTTTTAAAAGTACTTTGGTAGTATCTTATATAGTGAAATATATAATTATAAAATATAAAACTGAGCCAGAATATTTCCTGCAGCAATAGTTGGGATAGAAAAACAACAGCAATCAACAGGAACATCCATGGATATTGGAAGGGTTGAATTAAAAAATTATGATACAGCTATACCGTGGGATTTTATGCCATTATTAAAATGATCAATCTATAATATAGGCCTAGAATTTTATACAAGATAGATGAAGAAGAAAAGAGTTGCAGATTTCTACATATGGGATGACTCTATTTGTGAAAAAAACAAGAGACTGAAGTGTCTGTTCTTATTTGTATGTACACAGAGGAAGGTGTGCAAGGAACATGAGCTGAACTCTGGTAGCCGTAGGGAACCACGAGGCTGGGGACCATCAAGCTCTCCTCAGATATGTCGATGTTGCTCTCTTTGTTGCAACAAGCATGATATTGCTTTATTCAATGAAAGAAAACTAAGAGACAAATGATGGCACTGGCCCTAAAATTCACACTGAACATAATAAGGAAAAGCCCCCGGGTGTGCCCGGCGTGTTCAGGCAAAGCTAAGGGTCAGAACACAACACAACTGCTGATAGAGGGATTGAAAGCCTCACACTCTGGTGTGTAATGAAAGTTCTGCTTCTCAGACAAAGAACAAGGAAGACTCACCAAAGAAGAGAAAAATACATTTTTCCATCTCTAACCAAATCTGGAACATTTCTGCACTACCTTAATTTTTTTTGAAATTTTGCCTCTTCTGAGCAATCATTTTTCAATCTCTTTTTTTCAGAAACCACTTTTCTCCATGGTTTGAATTTCTCTTCTCTTTCTCTGATGAAAGGCAATCAGTTTGAGAACACTTCACTTACCATTTCCTCCAAAAAAAACATATTTAGTGGGAAAGTATGCTTAAAATCTTTTGGTAGGTTGAAACTTTAATCACACTCAGACAATAGGAGAATGCTCTAAAATGAAGAGAGGACAAATTGTGGGGGAAAAAGAAAACTAAATGGAGAACAAAAAATTGCTAATATTATTTGAATTATTTAGTGCCAAAATTGAGTCAAGAGAATCCATTTTATGGACCATTACTTTCAAAGTTTCTTAACTCTAAATGAAACTGTAGAGAAAAAAGTTCAGGCTTTGGAATATAATTGATGTGTTTAAGCAATTGTCTCATCATTTCTTAAGATTTACACCCTGGAGAAGGAGGTGTTATCCTGTTTCAGCAATTCTGTAAGCAATATTACTTAACTAATGGCTTTAGGAAAAGAATATCTCCCCATTAATTCTGACAGGAAAAATAATGGTACAGAGCCATTAGCTCTCGTCAGAGGGTGGGGAGGGAGTTCGTGGATTTGGAACCCTGGCGTTCAGGCTGCCATTTTGTTTCTCTTAGGAAAACACTCTGAGGTGATTTGTGACAGAGGGAGCAGGGCACGACCAACACCAAGGGAGCCCTACCTCTCCCATTCCACTCATGGCAGACTAACAAAAGTTTAAAGGCTAAAAAGGAAAAAAAAAAATTGAATCTGCTTAATTTCAGAGAATTACATCACCAAGCTCACATAATATTTAGCTATTCTACCTCTTCAACACGATTAGGTAAACCTTTTATCTCAGAAAGTACCTGTCAGAGTTCTCTTTACCTTTTCTGTTTTTTCAATGAAAGACAGCTGCTTTGATAATGTTAGCCTCAGAGGCATTTTCCCTAAACTATGTTCATGGGGAAAAAAAATCTAGTTAAAATATTTCCAGTCACTTAAAAGCTTAGTTAGGTGCAGAATTCAAAGGATGAGATTCCAGTGAGAAAGAAAGTAAATGAGACAAAGAGAAAGAACAGAGTGGCTCCCTCACCCTGGAATTAAATACAGGTTTACTGTCAATGATTGAAGAAGCTCAATTCTACCTAGTTGATGCAGCATATGCGTAGCTGAAGAGAAGAAAATTAGAACATAATTACCCAATGATTGGTATTGTGGTAAATGCCACAAAGGAGATGAGTTATGAATCATACCACAAGGACTTCTAGTCTGGCTTGAGCCTCAGGAGCGGCCGGCCTACAGACCCACTAAAATGTCACCTCACAAAACCATCCAAGGAGCCAATGTGATGAAGAAGGCTCAGCCTGGTTCTTCAGAGAGAACATGGCTGAAGGGCCCATCAGAGGGACAGGAAAATGCATTTACTGAAAACCTCACGACATGCCTGAGTATTTCCTTCTCCTAATGCGATTTTCTGAAAGTTTGTCTCTTCCAAGTAATCATATATTTCAGATACTACTTTTCTTAGTGGTACTCATTTCTTTTTTGTTTCTTTGATGAAATGCAATCAATTTAAGATTTTCCTCTCAGAAAATTTTTCTTTCCCTGAAGGATGTTTAGTGGAAAGTCATGTTTAAGATCAATCCTTAAGTTAAAAGTTAATGCCCAGACCATAATCATGTACCTAAAATTTACAGAACAAATGCAGACAATGAGGTGAAGGGGGAAAAATACAACTATTGGAAATACCATTTGAAATCTATAATGCCGAGATTGAAATCAAGAGTATCTACTCTTTGAATTATTTTCAATGCTACTCATTACTAAATGAGTCTATAAAAGACAGTCCATTTCTCGAAATATAATTGAGGTATTTGAGAGAGCTCATTTTTCCTCAGGATTTGCAACCTTAAAAAGAAGAAATTGATCCATTTCAATGATAATAGCTGGAAAGAAAGATCTGCCCTTTTCTACTTCATTAATCCTGATAAGGGGTAAAATGGACGAATTTCAAACTAGAAACAAAGACAAGAAAGAAAATATTGGAGTTGGCCTCATCAATTTTGGTTTTCCAATCACCTTAGGAAAGAAAACATTCTCAGCCCAGTCTCTGTGAAAAGATAAATGGTCAGGGAGAATCTAGCTCTTCCCTCAATCCTAAATTGTAGACGAATAAAACCTAATTTGACGAGAAAATCAGGTAAAGAGGAGGAGGGAACACTCTTCTGTTTCCATGGCATGTTTAGCTACGCTACCTTGTGTGTCACAGAGGTCATTTCTTACATCGGAACACCTGCCAGTGCAGTGCTCTTTGCTTTCTTGAGGAAAGGCAAGTGTTTGGAAAGCTGGAAACCCTCTTCCACTCAGATACTTTTTCTAAACAACATTAGTGGGAGAGCCTGTTTAAAATATTCCAGTAATGTAAAGTCCCGCACACGGACAGAATTCAATAGCATTTCTTACATACTATTTGAGGGCATGGGGACCAAGATAAAGGGAAAAAAGAGAAGTGACATCCAAATACTCGTTAAAAACTTTCATACCAAAGTTTACTCAAGAATGTGTGGTTTTTTTAATAATGGCAGAACCCCGATTGAGTGGACTATGGCAGTCACCGAAATACTTGCAACTTGGCTTGATCTTTTCTCAAGAACCCCACCTCAAAAGAAACAGAACTCCTGTCACTGCAATCCTGCAGCGACGCAGCTCAAGTAGTGTTTTTTGAGCAAAAGCCTCTATATGGTTTCTATGGATCCTGACACAAAAATACAGGGGGATGGTCAAAGTCCTTTCAAACCCCAGCGGGGAATGAAATGTCAAGAGTTGCCTGTGTGGGCGCCTGGGTGGCTCAGATGGTTAAGCGTCTGCCTTCGGCCCAGTCATGATCCCAGGGTCCTGGGATCGAGTCCCGCATCGGGCTCCCTGCTCCTTGGGAGCCTGCTTCTCCCTCTGCTTCTCTCTCTCTCTCTCTCTCATGAATAAATAAATAAAATCTTTAATAAATAAATAAATAAATAAATAAATAAATAAACAAACAAACAAACAAACAAACAAACAAACAAAGAGTTGCCTGTGCCCTGCTTGGGAAGATCGCAGACACTTGCATTCACAGATTCCCTGTCTGTACCTCGGAAGCTGAGACGCAGGCAACAAAGGGGGAAGGAGGAACAATGGGCCAAATTCTCACAGAATTCTATGAAGTCACTCTTTTGTCCTCACACCAGCTTTAGAAATCCTCCCTTTTATGATGTGGAACTTGATGTACTTTTTTTTTTTTTTTTACTTCAGAAACTCTCTCCCAGACTCAGAGTAGAGCTTTTAGCCGCCTCTGAACTTGATCATTCTGGAAATTCAAAAGCTCAGGCACACGTGCAACCAAAAGACTAGCTAGAAATAGGGGTAAGATCACCAATGTAACAGGAAGGAAAGACAGAGAATACAAAAGAGAGAAAATTGCCCCAGAAATCATTCTGAATCCCAACTAATCAAGAAATTGAATTTCTAGATTTTTTCTTAAGTAGCCTACCACCGACATAGTGGAACCATCTAGAAAGTCCAAACTGTGAGGCATTTTAAAAATCTTTACACCTTTCCTGAAGACTTCTTCTCCACCACCCCTCAAAAAGGTGTTTGTTTTGCAGTTCTAAAGCAATATAGGAAAAGAAATCCGTGGTCTGAGAGAAAGCGGGAGGTGCCCTTCAACTTCTGTCTGGAAAAGACTGTAAACAACATCGTGCACCCAGAAATTCCACCGGGAGAAGGGGTGGAGAGTGGAGTGGGAGATGAATCTTGAGGCAGATACACAGTTCTGTAATAATGACCTACAGGAGCTGAGGGGTGTGTGGCAAGAATGGAATTTAAAACACTCAAACCCGCTAGAGGGAGAGGGGACAATCTGTGGGAGCTCCTGCCTTGGAGCAGCTCCCAGAATGCTCCCCAGTAGCAGCCCTGGGCAGGCGTGGGGTGAGGGCATTGGCACCCCTTACCACATAGCTGTCCACTTGCTCATTCTCTTGAAGGAAAGACAGCTATAGGTTGGTAAGACTAGCTCTCCAAAATCTTCTCCCCATAGAAGGCACAGGGTCTGTTTAGAATGTGCACAGAATGAGATGAAAATTCAATTAAGTACAGAAAACGAGGGTCTAATGAAAGGAGACTCAAGGTGGGGGGGGCGCTGTCACTGAAAAATCATTCAAGAAAGCCTCTTGACTTGTCTTTAAAAATATGTTATTACTAAATTCAAATCAGAGAAAGAATACACAGCTTAAATTATCATGGAGTAAACTAACATAATGGTTTTGAAATAAAGTAGTTTACACTGTTTCTGTGAATGCTGACAGGAAAATAATGAGAAAATTGCATGAACATCCATCAAAGAATGCGGGCTGGAAGCACCAAGAGTGGGTTCTGGTAGACTTGCTCACTCAGGCCCCTCATGAAAATTGAAAAAAGTCAGTGAGGAGAAAGCAGAAGAAAAATGGCAAGTGGGCTCCAGCCCCAAAGGACACTGGCACACAGAGACAGAGAGCCCACAGCAGCCTGCCAGGGAGAGGGAGACACGTGATTATGATGTCCCACATGCATTCTATCACTTCAAGGAGTTTCCAACTTCTCTATGCAAGAGCAACCTTCGAAACTTCTATCTTGAGAAATTATTAGTCTATTTCACCTCAAATATTTCTCTCATACAGAGGAAAACGAGGCTATCCATTTTCCTTGCAGAATACCCTCCAATCCTGTATTCACTGTGAGCAGCTTCCAAGTACACTTCATTATTATGAAGGTTCTCTCAGGGAGAGAAATCCATACCCAGTCTCTAATAAATACAAGAGGGAGAGGACACGAGGAGGTGCCATAGCACGAGGCAGATAATAAAATTTAAAATAGGTTCTAGTGCAGAAATATTACGCTGTACACAAGACCATAGCTTGCCACCGACTACGGCTTCCCACTACATCTTCTGAGCCAGAATGGCGCAGCTTTGATGCTTTTTCCCTCACAAATTTCAAAGAGAAGAGAAAATTAACCCCTTTCCTTCGATGGTTTAGCTTTGCAAAGAGAGGAAGTGAAGGTGGCGAAGTAATGGGGGAAGTGGGGCCCAGGAAGACCTCTCCACCTATCTGTACTCTGGTTGGGGTGTGTGGCTCAGAGGCCTCCGGCCCTGAGAAGGAGGAGGAAACCCTGTATATTAGAGCCAAGGACCCAGAGGGAAGACTGGCAGAGACACTCAGAGAAGCAGAGAGACCGAGAGGGATCAAAATGGGCTGATTACGGGGGACTCCAGAGGATCCAGAGGCTGGAACCAGCCTCCCACTCCTCTGACGACGTAATCAAGAGTCCCACCACCCTGAAATCAACCCAGCTACAAGAAGGGCTCCAGGCAGACAGGGCAGGAATGAGCCGGAACCCCCAAACTGATGACGATTCAGAAGCAAAATCAGATCTGAAAGAGAGTTGAGGGTAAAATTTTGAAATACATGGAATCCCCCAGGTAGGCCGAAGCCAGAAAGAGTGCTCTGAGAGTCTTAGGGAAGGGTTGCCAGATAAAATAGGGATGCCCAGTTAAATCTGAATCTCAGGGCAGCAAAGGATCGTTTTTAGCATAAGTGTGTCTTATGCCATGTTTGGGACATACTTATGCTGAAAAAATATACTCATCGTCTGAAATTCAACTTTAACTGGGTGCCCTGTATTTCCATTTGCCATCTCTGGCCACCCTGCCGTAGGGTGTGGGAAAGGGGGAGCTGGCTGGGGCTGACTGTGCTCAGAAACATCTCACTGAAGGTATGGGGTTGGGCAGCCACCTCTTCCCCTGACCTGCTCCAGGCACCGCACGCTGTTAATCCGGGGATGGCTGCAGAGTCTGGTTTGAGCAATTATTATCAAGCAAGACATCTTGTGACGGGGCACACCACGAACGTCCTGACAGTCAGATGGCCCCAACTGCTTTTTTTTTTTTAAGATTTTATTTACTTACTTACTTATTTGAGAGAGAGAGAGAGAGCACATGAGTTTGGGGGGAGGGGCAGAGGGAGAGGGAGAAGAAGACTCCTCACTGAGCAGGGAAGCCCAACATGGGGCTTGATCCCAGGACCCAGGGATCATGACCTGAGCCAAAGGCAGATGCTTAACCAACTGAGCCACCCAGGCATCTTAGCCCCAACTGCTCTTGATTGAGAAACTGCTTATGGGTCCAAAACACTCAGGAGCCAAGCCCACAGGAAAGGCCAAAGCAGGGTCTGGCGTGGAGAGAGCCAGCATCCCACAGCCCTTCCCCCAATTTTAAGAATTTTTTTACCACCACCACGAGAAAACAACCTTCAGTCTATTTTGGAAAATTATTAGTCTCTCTGATCTCGTTATTTCCCCCCTTTCTTGTGTATCCAAGGACCCCAAGCCATTCATTTTCCTCCCTAGAAGGTCCCCTAACCCACACTCACTAGAAAAGCCATTGAATAGAGTTGGTTATCAGGTTTTCTGGGTGAGAGACCGTGGCTGGCCTCTAACAAACACGAGCGGGAAGGACAAGCCGAGCAGAAATGGCATGATGCAGGTAACAGCACTGGGAAGGGGCATTCTGCAGAAAGGCATTCTAGAGTTCCCAGCCAGGTGGCCACACTCCAGTAATGGCAGGTGCGGGGACACTTCCTAGACGAGAGTCTTATTGTGCTCATAACTTCTCCTGCAAGAGCTTTAACTCAGGCAGAGGGGAGAGAAAAAGAGTAAACCTCTTTTCCTTCTCTTTTTTAAGCCAGAAGGGAAAAAAATTACAAACTCTGGCTCTTATTAGTAAACTTGCCAATGGCATCTACTTCAGAAAAGGACAAGAGTTGGCTTTTTTCTGCCAGCAACATCTCTTTTCCCCTGAGGGCAAAGGGCTCATAGGAAAATGAGCCCCATCCAGAGGAGGGGACTCTGCCCTCAAGGAGGGCTCCCTGAAGGGACAAACCGAGCATCCCAGAGAGACGCTTGGGTATTCTTTTCCCCTCCTGCACCTGCTGGAAGAGGAAGAAGGAAGCAAAACGACACAATGGAATGTGTGATCCAAGCATTCACTTTTGAGTTCATCACATGGTTACACGGAGCAGAGAAAGGCACCAGCCACTTCATGAAAACATCTTGACGCTACAGGGATCTGGGCAGGCCCAGAAGGAGGAATGAATTTACAAGGACTTCAAATGGACCCAGAAGAGGCCACAATACACAGACAGAAAGTAAGGGCTTGACGGATGGCCAGGCTCAAAAATCAGTATCCCATAGGTTTCCTGTCAGTTCAAGACATTTTTAACCGTACTATGTAAAAACAGCCTTCAAAAATTCTATTTTAAAAAATTATTAGTCTATTTACCTCAGAAATATTTCTCCCCCATATATGAGGACCCAAGGCCATCCATTTTTCTCACTGAACATCGCCCTACTTGCCTGCCGTGCACTCCCTGGAAGGGAGTCGGAAGCGCGCGCTCCAGGACCAGGAAGGTCACCGAGGGCCAAAAGGGTTCTGCCCACACCTGCCACTAGATTCAAGGGACGGAAATGGGGGTCCGTGAAATAGCACAGGGTCAATAAAAGAATTCAAAGTAGGTTTCAGTGTGGAAATGTACCCTACGTTTATTTATTTTATAGTTAATATCTCTCCTCTGATTATAGGTCTTGTATACGTTCTCTCAGTGAGGATTCTAATGCAGTTCCTATCCAATATTTTCAAGGAAAATAAAAGTCGTTTACTTTTCCAATAACGTTTGGGTTCAGGTAAGACTACGTGAACTTGGTCTCACAGAGCAGCTCCGGGTTATCTTTGTTCAAGAAATCCTAATTACACCGTGCATCACAGGAGACAGATTCTGGTGAATGGGGAGACTCTTGAGGGCAGAGGGCAGAGTCTGCAACCAAAGGACACCCATGAGGGAAGATGGGGGAATGGGAGAAAGAAGCCAAGTTCCTGTAGGTAAAAAGTCGAAGGGTGGGCATAGGGGCCAGGTGACCTTGCAGTGGAGAGCTTGACAGACCTCAGCCGGAGGGTCAAGGTCAACATTAATGGCAGTGAGTCATGCCAAAAGCATGCACCCTTGATACAACGGGTTGAGCAGGGCACTTCACTCCTGAAGTCTTACTCCCCAAACCATCACCCCAGTCTAATTATGGGGAAAACATCAGACAAACCTCAATAGAGGGACATCCTACAACATACCTAGCCAGTGGTCCTCCAAACTGTCAAGGTCATCAAATACAGGAGGGTCTGGCAGACTGTTACTGCCAAGGGGAGCCTAAGAAGACATGGTGATAAATGCCATGTGGTGCCAGGTGGGATCCTGGGCCAGAAAAAGAACATGAGAAAAAAAAATAGGGAAATCTGAATAAACTGTACGGTTTAGTTAATAATTCTTTACCCACAGTTAACGTACCACTAATTGTAACAGATATGCCATACTAATGTAAGGCGTTAAAAACAGGGGAAACTCGGTGTGGGCTATATGGAAATCTCCGAATGATTTTTACAACTTTTCTGTAAATCTGAAACTATTCTAAAATAAGAGGTTTATTGGGGAAAAAGAAAAGGCCAGTGTGCCAGGTGCTGTCTCCTGGGGGCAGAGCTTTGTGGCAGAAGGGGTGGTCTTCCCTTCCATTGCTCTAGATGTCTCACGACCTAGACAAAATCTGAGAACCTTCTGGAAGTCTACACCTTCTCCCTTACTCTCCAGGGCTTGTACAACTTGACGCGAGGGCCTCTTTCCTCCCAGATGGGCCCTGAAGCAAACATATGCCTTGCCGCCTTTCTTCTGTCCAACCACTTTCCTCAGCAGAATTCGGGGTACCATGCTGTCCAGACACATGGCCTCATTTGCAGGCCTCATGCAAATGAAAATGCAGGCTCTTGTTCAAAAGGATTGAACCTTTCAAGCCTTCTAGCAGAGCCCGGGTCACAGCGTGGGGCCCTCTGAGTGGCCACATGGGTCACACACCATGAGGACTGTGGTAGAAGGTATTCACAACTTGTCAAGAAGCTGTTCTTAGTACCAGCACTGACAACCCACAGAACAGTGCCTGGAAGACAGAAGCGAGGAAGAATGGAGTCTTATAAAGCCTGATGTGGAAGGAAGTGGGGTATAGCAGCTGAAGGAGCCACACACCTCTGTGCCCTATAACTCCCCAGGGACCCCTAGACCCCCACCTGACCTCAGGAAGGAACTGGAGAGCCCACAGTGGGAAAAGCCGCTCATGACCAGAGGTGGCAGTGAGGGTGGGATGGTGACCTGGGTTGTTTTCTCTCTGACTCTTTCCCGGAAGGTGGGAATGGAGTGGGGGGCGGGGGTGTTGGGCTCACATTAGAAAGGGGATTCAGAGAATCCCTCAAGGTGTCTCCCCGATTCTTGTCATGTCTTTGGGATAAAGCAGAGGAGTGGCTTAGGTCTGATAGATAAACCTTTCATCCAACCCAAGGCCCCAAAGGGGCACATGGTACTTCAGCAGTTACTGAACCGGAGGGATCTGGGTGGGGGGCGAGGCATGGGTAGCCGCTCTTCTTCCTCTGAAAGGATTGTTTCCGAGGCCTTGGCTTTGGTAGAATTTAAATTCTTCGCTGTTTCCTGATCAGATTTGGGGGGGGGGCGGTTTGTTTGGTTTGGTTTGGTTTTGGTTTTGGCTGTTTGGCTCTCCCATTGTCCATTGTGCGGGCAGATGCCACCTGAGTTCCCGCGTCCTTGCTACACACGTGGCCCCCACCACAGCAGAGGGGCTCAATGGCCAACGCTGGGGGGAGACCCCTGGCCAAAATGGCGGCTCACTGAGACAGCCACTGCCCATGCCCAGAGGGAGGAAGGAGAAGGTGACAGCCAGTGAGCCTGGCCCCTCAGAGCTGTGAAGGAAGGTGTCAGCTCCCACCTCCACTCTGTGCCTCAGTGTCCTCGCGTCCGTGATGGGACGATTCTAGCCCTTCCTGCAAGGGTGGTGGAGAGAATTCAATGAGCCGAAAGCACACACACCACGCTCAGGCCTGGGACGTCACACCTCAACCATGTGGGGCTGCTACGGCCCTTAGCGCTGCCAACACCGTCACCGCCAAGACATCTGTGTGTCATCCGACTCACGGCTTTGTGGCTTGGGCCCATCTCCCTCCGGTACAGTCAGCTCCAGGAGTGACAGCACCTGGTCTGTCCCAATCGTAGGTTTTTCCAGCACCTAAAACACTGTGAGCATCTCATAAAAGGTACTCAATAAACAATCTGTAATATAAAGTTGCTGAGTGAAAACTAGTCTGACTCCAAACTCAAACCATACCCTGCTTTTTCACTTCATTCTTCAAGATCACAAATATAAATCTGCACAGAGACTTTCCCCTCTGATGTGACTGCAGATCCTGGGGGAGGCTCATCAAGGGTTAACTAAGTGTCCAGCATCCTGGGGGGAGGAGGGGGGCATGTCCTGCAGCGGAGGCGGACCCCAGGGAGGACTCACAGTTGGATAGGCTTTCCAAAAAATCTCGTCTGATTAATTCACAGCAGTTCCTCCCTCCCACCCCCACGAGTGAGATCAATAATGATTTGACTCTGCTCTACTATTCTCACTGATTATAATCATATTTAAAAACCCTGATCATTTTCTTAAACTCCATTTAGTGTCAATTTGCATTCATCAAGGGTTTTTCTTTAAAGGGGTAGTGCTCTTTAACAGCTAAATCTGAATTTCGAAGGTGACAGGCCCTGTCTGAAGGGAACTTGAAGAAGATTAAAGGTGTCCATGTTTTTCAGCCATGTTCCCACAAGGAGCCTCACCATGCGGGGAAGTACAGCATCCTTGGTTACGAGCCAGCTCCAGAGCGTCTCTCTCCTCCCAGTTACACGTGATATTAATTTCCTTTTAGAGGGTATACAGGTGTACCCATGGGCTCTCCCTGGGTGATCGGTGGGGGGCACCAGGAAGGAACAGTGGAATATGTACAGATAATGCAACGCTCTCCTGCAGTTATGACAGGCTCACGCCTTGTTCTGTGTAAATAACAGCAAGGTGTTTCCACTACTGTGAGCTACTGCTGAAGCTCACTTTAATTTGAGATTTCTTCAGTGGGCAACGGTGGGAAACAGCAAGGACTGAATGGAAGTGACAAGGATGAAACCAACCACCATCAGGTGCAGTGCCTAGAATCTTGGGGATAAAGGAGGAAAACGTGTTCCCTGTTTTACGATCGGGGGGTGGGGGGGAGCATGCAAAAGGGGTTCAAAACAGAAGCATCCGAAAGCATGCGCTCAGGAAAGAAAGGCACGTCCCCAAGCTTGTAAACATGCACATGGCTGTTTAGTAACAAGACTCTTGAGCAGGATCGCTTGCCTTCTGCAGATAATCGGACAAAAACATGCTCTTCTCTAACGAGCATTTCAAAGTTCTATCTGTAATTTTTTTTTAACTCGACTTGTTATTGTGATAGAGAATATAATCACGAACAAGATCTTACTCCTGCCTAGGAAGGCACATGGTCAGGGCACAGAGGGAAATCTAACCATGTAAACAGAACATGGAAGATGGCATTACTGCATGAGTGTTAACTGAAATTTCTCTTTATAAAGAAAAGATTTTTGGACTTTCAGCCTGTCTGTATCTCTAGCTCATGTGGCAGAGCATGTAAGTTGCCTCCTTATTCCTTATCCTTTTTCTTAGTAACAAGAACCCACTTTCTAGGCGAGGTGCACTGCCACTCTGCTTAAAAACTACATTTCTAAGTTTTTCTTGCAGACAAGTATGACCAGGTAATTAAGCTCCGGCCAAAGAGATGTGAGAGGATGTGATCCATGGAATTTGCAAGGCATGCCCTTAAAGGGGGGGGGGGGTACACTCATATGTGGAATTTAAGCAACAAAAGAGACAAACATATGGGAATGGGGGAAAAAAAGAGAGAGGGAAACAAACCATAAGAGACTCTTAACGACAGAGAACAAACTGAGGGTTGTAGGAGGGAGGTGGCTGGGGGCGGGCTAGCTGGGGGATGGGCGTTAAGGAGGGCACTTGTCGTGATGAACACTGGGCGCTATATGTAAGTGATGAATCACTGAATTCTACCCTGGAAACCAATATTGCACTGTATGTTAACTAAGCAAAATTTAAAAAGTTTTTTTAAAAGATGCATAACTGATAAAAATAAGACATATGTATATATTTATGATTGATATGCATATTTTTGACAACTAAAACTCTTTTGGAATATTTGTTTATAAATCACAGAGGTAAACGCACTACACTTCAGGGCTTCCAGTGACAACTAGGAAAGTTTAGAATGAGCAGCACAGTAGTTCATGACCTGGGACGGGGGTCACACTGCCTACATTCCTGCTGCTTGTTTGTCGTATGACTGCCAACCAGTCAGTTACCGACTCTGTGCCTATTTCCTCATCTGTAAAATGAGGATAATTACAGCACCTGTGTTTCTGTCCAGAAGCTTCCAGTAGATGATAAAATGGCTCAGAATAATGACTAGTCCATGGTAAGTGCCCCAATGATACAAGCTACGATTATCCCTATGATGATTATTAGATAACATAAAACTTTATGAGCAAATCACAATGTGACTGAGCACTGAGCAGAACCAGAGACTGGGAATAGAGATGTTCACCCTAGAGAAGGCTAAAAAGGGAGTGACTCTCCACAATAGTGCATGGAAAGCTAGAATTGACGCGAATGTCCCCATCTGACTGACTTATCACTCAGATGTTGGGTATTCTTCTGTATCTGTTTGTACTGAAATACTGTGCCTTCAGAATATCACATCTGAGTCGGGCAAGACCCGATGGTCCTACCTCGGCCCCTTGCTGAACACACAGAGGGCACGTTATGCTGAGGACTGCACAGGCCTGACTAGTAGAGGCTGCCCCCAATTCATCCTTCAGAAAAGATGGAGCTGCCTTATGATCAAACCTTACGGAATCTCCCACTATATGAAGAACTCACCCAGTTACTTCATGTTTAATTACAAAATACTGTTCAGGAAGGCGCACTGGCCTGATACCGTGCCAGCCCCTCGCAGTCTGGGTCACTGACAGGAGCACTGATAAAACTGGTGACAAAGGCCATGGGAGGACAGAACTTTAACACCAATCTAGTCGTTATTCTTGGGCACTTGGGACAGAGTTATAAGCACTGGATATTGTTGTAAATAAGTCTCTTGAGGATTGCCTTAAAAAGCAAAACAGTCCCCACTGATTTGGTGGAAACTGCAAATGGCATGGGCCAGGAGAAACGAAAGGGGAGGTGGGTAGACGGCTGGGACAGCATCGTGCTCTGATTCTGGAAGCACCAAGTCACCAGGGGCCCAGGTGAAAGTGCAGGTGTTGCACCCTGGAAACTCTTGCCTGACTCTGGCAGGTGGCTCTTGTGGTGACAAGGGCCACACAAAGACACATGCCGCATGTCTGGCTAGAATGGCTCATGCAATGGGAGCAGAAGACACAGATGGCTAAGTTAATAGTTCACAGCATGGCCGGTTTAAATTGAGTATGGTAAGGACAAACTACCTGCTTCATCTACATCTTTACTTATTATATTTCAGGTTGGGTCCCAAACTTCTTTTGATCTTTGTGTTGAGAAAACAGGGTGGCCTGACATTAGGGCATGAGTGGTGGGGACATGCATCACATGATTTGTGGGTGACTGCTATCTTGGGTTCTTGTGTAAGTGATTTCTGGAGAGGGTGCTCCCAGGAGAAACTTGACAGGAGCTGGAGAAGCAGGAAGAAGTTAGACAGCACTATGACTTCTGGAGAAGTCTAGCCTCTGCCTGAGCCCACAGGGAGCTCTGCAGTGTGAACTGCATTTGCAGTGTGTCCCAGTGGGGGGCCAAGGGCTGCATGGCCTGACCCCCATCAGGCAGTGCCCTGTGTTTGTTGACAGGAAGGCAGTCCCATCAGCCAAGGGCAATCCTCTGCAGAAGGGTATAGATAAGAGCAGGAAGCAGCATGTGGTGATGGGTGGGTACCTGGCCTGAAGGGGGACCTGGGCAGGCCACCACTGCCACCACCATTAACTTGTAGCTCTCCGCACAGAGAACAAAGCTGACCTCTCGGTTCTGACCTCCCACACCGCGGAAGCAAGAGAAGCTGTGACAAATATCTGAGTTCATTCTGAGTTCAGCGGCCGGTTCATCCACCTTAATTCTCCTTCGGAAACATCCCTTCCCAATAGAAGTCGGCTGGCTTATGACCACCTCTCCCATCTCCAGCTGCGGGCATGTTCTACCCATCTGACCAAACAGAAGGTTCAGGGCCAGGCGCAGGACCCAAACCTCACTAAATTAGAGTCAATGCCGGGGCTTCAGTCTGAGTGCTCTTTTTCTACCACGAGCATTAAGTGGGTAGGATGGAAGCTAGGGCACCTGGGGGCCAGCAAATGGGATGAAATGGGATGAAAGCAACCCAGAGAAAAGCCAACTCCGATGGGAAGATGGAGAATCGGAGCCCAGGGGACATCCCTGGAGTCCCAGCCAAGGCTTTGCATTATGTGAGCAAGGCAAGTCTTTCTGGTGCTTAAACCTTTCTGAGTCGGGATTTCAGTTCTTTATTACAAAGAACCGTGACCCATATGCAAATGTCCTCCTGACTCGTACAGACTTATTCACCTTCTTTGTGCCCCAGAGGATGAGAGGGGCAGATGCCGTGAATACCTGCTGACCCTGAACACCCTCTTAACCATATTAAAGGTGGGATTACAGATTTACTTCACGTTACCTAATGACAGATTTAAAATTCAAACCTTGATTGTCTGCTCCCAGCCCCTGGAAAACCATCTAATGTGTTTGCCTAAGAGCCACAATCATGACTTTGATGAAAGAAGCCAGTCTTTTTTACAAAGAGACATTTCCAACAGACATTGATTAATCTAGTTTCCCATTCTTCTAAGCAAAATAATAGAGAAATCATTTTCTTCCTTATCTAACTACACAGATGCCTGCTTCGTGACTCCTCAAATTTATTGAGGGGCAAAACCGGAAGCAAAGAAGAAATATGTCCTGTGTCCTCAGAAGCATCGAGAGCCTCAAGGTGTCAGGACCAAAGCAAGCGGGGCTTCGCCAGCTGAGGTACATCTAAGCAGAGGCGGGGACAGGCAAACACACATTAGAAAGAGCCTCTTCCTCCTCAAGGAGGCTCTGGAGCAAACCAGGCTAAGCAGGTTTTCTTAGCATTAATGCAGAAATTACTTAGAATTCGCTAAAAACGTTCCCCATTTCTTAATTAAAAAAAAAAAAAACCTATGCATTGATCTAGAATGAAATGTTACTTAAATGAATCCAAATTAGTTGAAATTAAAGACAACACAGACTTTAAAAGGCAAAGCGGATCTAAATTAATAAGTGGAAATACACGCCCCCCTCCCCTGAGCAGCACGCAGCAGCGGTCTACAGGGTGGAAAGGGTGGGGAGCCCTGCAGACACGGGAAGCAGTTTTAAAAAAGGGAAATAATTGTTTTCATATTAAAACATACAAACCGATTTCTTTTGAACCACTAATGTGTGGATTTTTAAAAATCAATAACATATTACATTTAATCCAGTTGAATGAAGGTAAATGAGAACGCGTGTCCTTGGTTCTCAGCAGTGCTCACTAGAAGGCTCTTTGGAATCACCACAGCATGCAATTTCTGTTGTTTCCTCTATTCAACTTGGAAAAGCTTGGAAGTCTCAACGCTTTAGGAGCCTGCAGGAACGCAGTGAAGTGTGCTTGATCTGCTCTTCGGGAAACGGATGTTGGATGCGCAGTAGATGCTCAGTAAACAGCCACGAGCACGTGAACGCCCGAGGGAAGGGAACTGCCTCTGCCAGGGCCGGGCCAGGCACAAGAGCAGCCAGACTTATCACAAGGACAGGGCAGCAAGAGTGGATGGGCAAGAAGGAATCAGGGAGGGACCAAAGAAACCCAGAGGGGCTGCAGGCAGAAGGGGCAGCCCCCATGTTCTCCTCTCACGGTGGAGGACAGTTTTGCCCCATGGAACTCAGGGAAGCCAGCCTGGGAAGAGATACCACTGACGGAAGCCAAGAGGAGCCTTGAAACACCAAGGTGTGTGGGCTGGCAAAAAGCACACACCTGTCAGGAGGAAGGGGTAGAGTCTCCAGGGACGGGGACGAGGTCATACCATCCCATTTCCATAGTGGCTCCTGAAGATTTCCTTATGCTCTTGTACTCACAGTGGGTGCCCTCCATATTCTCCCAGGGGGAGTAGAGTGGGCCCACTTCCCCAAAATCCATTCACCCCAATAGAAGTGTGACCACACTGGGTTCAGCATTTGGTTCAAGTGCCCTGGAAGCCCAGGGTGGTAGATGGAAGCCAGCACCCCCTCCCTTCCTCCCCGCTCTCCCTGTTCCTCCTGGCAGCCTGTAAGGTAAAGGTCTCAAACTACCTGAGCACATGTGGGGTCCAGACCAGCGTGCCCATGTGTTTGAATGTGAATTCATTACCACCATGTAAAAATTGGGAGATTTTCTTTAATGGAAAATTCTGTGTCTCTGGCTTCTCTATGAAGATAGATTAGTAACACTGAGCTGGCATGCTCACCATATAGCTCCATTTTAAATTATATGATTAAATTATAAATTATAATTATTAAATTTTAAATTATATATATGATATAAATGGTAACTCAACAGCAAACAGTTACTGCTATTCTGAGCTTCATGTTACAGATGGGTAAACTGAGATATGGAGGAGCTAAGACCCGTTCCAGAAAGCAGACAACGCCAGGGGTTGGGGGATGGCAGGGGGGCGGTGGCCACCAGATGTGACCAAGGGTGTCTCCACCCCGCCCCTAGGTTGCCCTCCTCATTGCTCTGGCACTGTGGCCCCTGCTGGGCAGGCTGCTGCAGCCTCTCTCCTCTCCTGCATCTCTGTTTTAGAAGGTTTGCTTTTAACATTATTGCATGTGCTTTTTAAAAACATGGCCAACTCTGAAAGAGAGCCAGTGTGTTTCCTAGTTGGGAAGGACAGAAACATCTCCTACTCGGCACAGAAAACTTTGGAGGTCCTGCTCAGTATACAAAGACAGGGAGCTTGAGCTCACAGCAGAATCCTGGATTCTGCATCACATGCCTCAGGACGGTCCTTGAGCCCCAAAAAGGACCTTTCGGTGCGTGAGTGCCCAGTGCGGTCCTTACCCCCATCTCCTCATGCTCTCCCTTTCCTCCCCTCTCCAGCCCTCCCGTTCTCAGCTGGGGCTTCTGCCTCCTCTCCTTTGGCAATCATTTTTGTTCTTGCACATACAGAACCACATAGAAGAGTGGGGGGTCTTCCTGCTCTGACAATGGCAGGAGTCCTTCTCCAGCAGGGGTCCAGCCTGTTTCCAGAAGCACCAGGGCTTCCTGTCTCTAAACCCGCCTCTCCCTTTTTCTGGCTGCAGCCCTGCACATTAGTTCAGCCACCTAAACTCCTAAGAGCATGAGACAAATTGTGGTGAGGGGCCCCCTGGTATTCAGAGCAGCCCCCCACATGCCCAGGCACCCCAGTGAAGCGAGGTCCAGTCCATGTCCAGACCCGCACCTGGGTGCCATCGGGCGTCGGGCACCGGGGCAGAAGCAAGAGCTGCAAACATTTGCTGTGCCTGCCTGTTCCTCGCCGACCAGCGCTAGGGGGCTCCCTTGAAGTTTGGAAGACGGTTTCACATCAAATAAAAAGTCGTGCTTCGCTTCTTCCGGGTAATAAATTCGCAGAGCTTGTTTTTTAACCCCCACCAGAGGTTAAAATAGTTTCATAAAAAGTTTTGGTAAATTCATGGGTAACTTTGGAGGTTATATGAGGTTGTTGTCAAAAGAAAAAAAAGAAAGAAAAAGAAAAAACAGAGCCTTTCTCTCTGCTCATGTAAGAACCCGAATCACGGAGCCTGAGAGGGCGGATAGGCGGGGGGCTTTGGGCTTTCTTATTCCTTCTAGAAGGGTCCACGCAGAGATGTGGTGCCCCCCGCCCTCTAATGTCAATCAGTGGGGAGGGGGGCGGGGGGAGAGCAAAGGCAGGAGATCAGCTGAGCTCATCCTGCACCGGGGCTCAGACCACCACGAGCCCCTGCAGCCCAGACTGCACATCCAAGGCTGCCCGTGCCGCCTTCCTGATTTTTCCACTGCTCTCGCCCGCAATCCGGGGCAAGGGCTGGTGGGGGCTTTTGCACCCGTTTCTTCCTGGCAGGTAGTCAGGAATAAAGCAAAAGTTTCAGTCCCCGAGTAGGGGTTAAAAAGAATAAGAACTTTATCGGATTCATAAGAAATCAAAGGAGACAAGAGGAGGCAGAAGGAAAACAGCGCAGTTAAGGGAGGGGGCGTCGCACATTATCTATGATTCAGAGACTCAAATGCTCTGAGTTCATTTTTCAATCTGCCTTTAGCTAGGGGAAAAAAATAAGGAAATTATAGAAAATTGAGAAACAAACATCTCCGAGAGTGCTTTGCACCCGGGGGTGCTTAATGAACACTTAATAATTTCAAATGCAAGTACTTAGAAAAATGGCTTTTGTCCATTCCCAGCACGCCAGGTGCCTCGTAGCAGAAAAGGGAGAGCTGACAATGACTGAAAATGATCACTAATGTCTATGTGGAGGGTACAACAATTACTTCTTCACGTCTCTGGAAGTTTATGGAAATAAACAAGCCAAAATTTTTAGAGGTTTAGCAAAGGAAAAACCTTGGAGCTAAACTTGTATTTCTTGTCCTCTATGTCTGAACTTGGGCAGGACTCCTAATTGGGATGGAGAACAGCCACAACGCCCCCCTCCTGACCCCACGGGGCCATACTGAAAATGAGATGAGGAAAAACACTTGGAGGAAACTCTCCAAATGCTCAGGCAGAAAGCAATGCTTGTTGCTGGAGCAGATTTCCTGTGCTCTCTGCCAGCATCCAATGTTGGGGTGAAGGCCAGTGTGGATGCACTTCTTCAGAGGAAGGCAGCACCCCTAAGCAGAGCTGGGGGTTGCCAGGGAGATGGGGTAGGGCTGGGGCACAGAGGGTTTTTCTGATCCTTCTCGCTTTTCTATCTTCAAAGGGTCTCGCCTGGGGCAGGAGGGAGCACCTTGTGGCATAAAGTGCCTCCAAATATCTCCCCAATACCAATGAAATTCACCATTCACTGACTCATGTGACTTGTAGAGGTCTTCTCCAGATCTGGGGTGGAAATTTAGCACACAGCCCCCCACTGTCGGTCATGATAGCCACCATACCTACAAAGTCCTTTATGGTTGACAAAGCACCCTTCTACTCACCATCACACAGAGTTTGAGCCTCTCAACAGCCCCGTGGGCAGATTCCCAGACCAGCTTCATGGGGTTTTCAAGGGTCAGGTGAAATGAATCAGTACTGGTGAACACCTCTGAGATCTATCTACACCCCCATTTTACAGATGAGGATCTGAAGCAAAGAGGAGGGATGATCCTTGCCCAAGAAGGCAGTAAGAGGAAAAGTCAGGACTCAAACAAATTCTTCTGAATCCAAAACCAAAATCTCTTCCCCTGTACCAGTCTTGGCCTAAAAAAGGCTAAGAAGAGGGTATTTAGATTATTGGCTTTCTAAGGTCTTTTGTACAAGGCAGCTGGGTAAGAGAAGATGTCTGGCATAAAAGGGTACCTATAAATATGAATAAAATAAAAACAGAACTGTGTTCTCAAATTCTAGCTAGATCTGAAACCTAACCTCTCTCTGTTTAAAAGGGAGATTAGTAAAGAGTTGGTTAGGCAAGCATTAAGTAGTAGCATCAAAACAAGACTTTCTCCGTGATATAATCAAGAGACTTGGGAATTAAGAAGAGAATTACCTTCTCATTAAGATTGAGATATTTTAATGTTACTCTACATATCACTCAGGATTATTCCTCCTCTAGGCTCACCATTGGTGCCTCAACTTGCCACTAGCACCTTAGTTAGAATTAATCCTAAAGGATCAACTGGTCTCCAAAACCCACCCCTCCTGAAGAGCAGGTATGACGTAGAAGTGGGAAGGGAAAGACCCAACAAGGTGAGCCCTGAATCCTTGATAATTTTGTACCCCATTTGGAGGTCTGTTGAACACCATGCCAGAGATCATCACTTCCCATTCTGCCTCATCCTCTGACTCCATTTGACTACTGGCTTCAGCACTTCACATAGAAAATTCTAGAACAAGATTCAGACTCCTTTTGTGGGATCTGCTAAGAAGGGGCTCTTCCAACTCAAGGTTGAGAATGGTTTTCAGAAGTTCCTTCAAAAGCAGAACAGTTTCCATTTCAGGTTTGGGACTGATGTCTCTCTCTCTCTCTCTCTCTCAAACTCTCCATATAAACACAAATTTATCTTTCGAATACCCCATATTTCTACTTCTCCTTAAATGACTCTATCATCCTGCCCTCCCACCTCCCTGACTGAACCAACCATGAGTACACAAGCCACTTTTGCCTTCCCACCTTCCGTTGGTGCAGAAATCAGAATTGAGAACATGTCACTCCGTTCCTACAGGAATCTATTAGTAACTGCCAAGGGAAACACTTAGCATTTTAGATAAATAAGTAAATAGTAGTTAAGTGCTGTGCACCTCCATTCCCAGCAGTTTAGTGTATATGGCAAAATTTCTTTATGATCCAAGGAGGAAAAGAGGGATGATGAAGAGTGCCAGCCTTTGAGTCGGCCGTGTGCTGCCAGCCCTCCCCTCTGTGCTGGGGGCCCGGATGGAGGGGCCTTCGGGATGGGTGCCGGAAGCGTGGCGGCCCCTCCTCATTATGTTCTTGTTGATGCTAGCCTACTCCCCCTTCTCGCTCCAGCCGGCCTTGTCAGAGTCCCTCATTTGGAAGCTTAATCATATCAGCGAGCTTACCGCATTGCATTTGTAATGACTTGTTTACCAGTCTGTGCCGGCTCCCTCTGCCAGACTGGGCTCTCCCTAAGGACAAGGGCCGCGTCATGTTCTTATTCGCCTCTCTTCCTGCTCCCACACACTGCCTGGCACAGAGCAGGCCCCAGTAATTGCATGTGAACCTCAGGCTGTGCCACAAAGGTGTCTCCATCCACCACACAGTCCCCAAGCATCTTGAGAAGAGGGCACACGTCACCTGCCCCCTCCCTCCCCCCTCAAGGGGCATGAGGGGACTCAACTGCTCACAAGCATATGCTGAACTGCATTAAACCATGAGTAAGAGATCATCTGGACATCTGTACAGTTTACCTGCCGTGCCCCCTCCATCTTTGGGGAGACCAGCTCTCCTTGACCCTTAACTGCTGTGGCAAAGGAGGCCCCTGCCCGTCCCTCTGTACAAGGTCAGGTACATGATCCAGCCCTGGCCACTCAAATCCCCAGTGATTGGCTCCAGAGAGACACAGGGCCCCAACCGGGCCAGCAAAATTCAGTATGGGGACTTGGGCTAGGAGTCAGGCAAAGTGTGGACAGGCCGGGCAGCTCCCAGGGGGGCTGAGGACCCAAAGGTAACAGGGACCAAGCGATGGAGAGAAACGACGTCCTGACGCCATCACCCGTACCTCTGGGCCTGGCCACGCCTGCGGCCGTTGTCTTACATGAGATAGCGAAGGTTTTTGTTCAGGCCAGGTGCAATGGAGTCCCTTTTCCCTACACCCAGAGTCCTTCCGAGCACCGCATGCAGAGTGTAGAGCTCCACCTCCGGTGGCAACATTTCAGAATAAGACAACCAGGGTGTCTGTTTGGGGATAATAGAAGCTTGCAAAGAGAAACATTGCTATCATATTGGCAGACGTAATTCTGTGAGCCTTCTCGTTTTATCCTGGGAGTCTGGACTGTGGCCCCAAATCCCACACTGAACCAGAAAGGACTGAGAAATCCATCTCTCTGCCTTCTGTTTATAATGCAGAGCAAAGACGCCGCTCGGCCTCTCACTAAAGCCCTCACATATTACTGTTTGCTCTCTTGAGCTCCCGGGCGGCCTAAGCTTTCTGGGAGGTAGCTGAGAAACACTCAGGGCTCAGCAGCCTGCAAATCAATTAATCTCTTCTGCAAATTGCTAACCGGGTCTAATGAATTGGCTAGGCACAGAGGAAGTCCTGCATGGCTTTGTGTCCTCTGCAGTGACAGAGCTCTCTCAGAGCAGACTGAGACGTCGTGCCTTGACTGAGGAACAAATCTATTAATATTGGGAGAGAACATCAAATTGTACCCAGTAGACTTAAAGTTTGGTCAAGAGAAACTCACTTCTCTGTGCCTGAAAACAAAACAAAAACAAAAACAGTCTTGTCATCCCTCCATGTTTTCCCCCCGCTGGATAAGGCCAGCCTTCCACATGGTCCCTCTGGGCAGTGGCCCCCCAGTGAGTTGCTGGGTAGGGTGGGAAGGCCACGCTGTCCACGGGCACTAGAGGTAGCATCTTTTACCCATCAGAGGGACTTTTTTTTTGAAGTTGGAGAAGATCAAGGAAAAGAAAATACTCTAAAATGCTACAGCTGGGAATGTAAATGGGGAAGCAATCTGGAGAGATCGATCAGAAATGTGCAACAGAGCACCCAGAAACCTAGAGAAACCCCTTGCTCAGGCCAAGGAGCTTGAACAGCAGGTCCCAGAAGCGGGATGCAGCAGGGAAAGGCTAGCAATGCCAGCCCCCCCGATTAGCATGGCTCCATAACTCAGAGCACTCCCACCCGGAGAGGCTCTGTCCCTATCTGCAAGGTTGACATAGGTCTCTGTGTATTTATTAACGGTGTGGAAAACTATGAAATGTGATTGAGTAAAACAAGCAGCAAGTTGCACAATGAGACGTACGTGTGGCAGTTGCGTTAAGCACACAAGCACGCACATGCACAGATAACCATCTGGCAGATGCACTCCAAACAGCAGTTTTATCCGAGGGGGTACTGGGAATGGGGGGGGAGGTGGTCAAAGCAAACATTAGCCTTATCTACTGTACTTTGATGCATTAAAGGAAGTATCATTCATGCTTACACACATAATTAAAAATTAATAATTCACTATTTTATACCTCTAGGTGGAGCATCAATTTTTCCAAGATCTTTTTAAGCACAAATGTGCCCAGCCTGTCTCCAGGGCCTTCCAATCAGTCTCCTGGGGTCCACCCCATCTGCCACAATCCTTGCTCCACTCTGCACCTTTAGTGATCTTTTTAACGCCTCCAGTGAATGGTCTCCCCGCTGCCCTCCTCCTCCCTGCACCCAAATCCTTCAGCAGGTCCCCATCTTCCTCAGAAGATCAACCCCCACCCAAATGCCTGCAAAGCCCCAAAGGGCACCCAGACCCTCCCACGTCCTCTCATAGTACCTGCGCTCCCAGGCCTTTCCCACCACCCCCTTCCTCAGCAGACAGCACCACGGCAGCTTCTGGGAGACTGTCTGGGAATCTCAGAAATGCAGAGTTGGAAGCTGCCTGGGAGGCCCCAGGCAGCCCCTGCCTCCCACCCCCAAGGAGGCAGAGAAGGTAGGGGCTTCAAGGAGGGTCTGTGCAGAAGGTCATCCCATAGCCTCTGCAGTCAACTCTGGTGAACACAGAGTTTAAATCTATACAGGTCAAGGCCTTATAAAAGTTAAGAAAACACTAGATTAGGGCGACACAAGCCAAGGGAGGTCCTTCCTTTTGTCAAGAAAAGGGTGTGGCAGCCAGCAAAGTCCCAGGGAGAGGGGATTCACAGCTTAGAATTAAATAAAACTGCATCACACAGTGAGAGAGCAGTGCCCTTGGAATCCCTCTAATCAAGGAAAGAAGAAAAGTCTCAACTGGGTGCTAATGGAACTCTAATGCCCCTCAAGACTTCACACTCTCTTTCCAGCAGAGGGGGCCTTCCTAGGGCTCCTGGCCTTCTGCCCACAGCAGACTGGAGCTAGAATTTATTTACCATAGAACATTAGAGTGTTTTTATCCTGTAGCACTCTCTTAATGGCACATGATGTTGGCTTTCCATTTTCAGTGGGGAGAAACAGCTTCTCCTTAAAATAAATGTATTTGTGTTTTTGGTGAGTGAGTTTAAAGGATAACATGAGCAAACATTCACAGAGGTGACATGCAGACGCAGTATTTCTAGAGGTGGCACATGAATTATGTGAATGTAGGGAACACTGCTGACCACCAGCTTTATCACGCGGGCGGCCCCGGGCAAGTTGCTGACGCCTCTCTGGGTCTTCGTTTCTCCAGTTGCAAAGGACATGAAGAGTCCCTTTATCACTAGCTTGCTGGGAGAGTTTCTAAAATCTCACTGTGAAACATAGCCCCGAACTCCACCGTGTTTACAGTTTGAAGCCATGCCAGCTGCAGGAGATTGCAAAACCATAAACACGGTATAGTTCTTATGGCTCAATAAAACATCCCCCTCAATCAATATGACTTCGGATGTGTCATCCGGGCACAGGGCCATGCTTGGCCCCTCTTCAGTGTCCCAATTTTAGTCTGTGTACCGACAGAAGTGGCACGACTGCCAATGTGCCCAGCAAAACCCGAATAATTAACCTCAACCACATCAATGTTCCCCATTTAGTTCTGCAAAATGCATTTCTAAGAAATATATAAGAGCGCTCTTTATACCACGGAATGTTTTAATGTATCCCAGCATCAGAGTAAATAGAAGAGGTTTCAGTTAATGGAGCAGGTCCTTTTAACACAAAGGATTTCAATAATAAAAAAATAAAAACTGATATGTCATCAGCTGGAGAGAAAGGGATGTGCATATAAACACGAAAACAGGGCAAACCTAATTATGAGATTCTTTTTTGCAGCCCAGGGTCAGTAACTGTGATATTAGGAAACCAGTAATAGGGCTGCATGCTCATGGGTTTTAAGCTCCCAGAGACTAGAAAGTCCCACTTGAAATGCAAACAGAATTCAATGATGTTGTGTTCATCTCCACTGTGCCCCCCATTCTGAAAAGAAAAGTATTCATTTCAGAGCAATGACCTCATCAGGAGAAAGGCATCAGGAACTGGGTAACCACAACAAAAGAGAATCAGTAGCTGCTTTCGCTCAGGTGGTGTCATCCACTTTATATGGATGTGTGGATTTTTCAATTGCTTTTTCTAATGGAAAAATAACCTCCGAGTACAAGCACGTGCACACGTGCCTGCACACACGTGCATGCACATGCGCGCACACCCACCTGCGAAACTTCTCTCAAGACCCCAACTTGGGAAGTAAAGAAACCATTGTCCTGAAAAGGGCTGGTGGCGAACTTCCCCTTACACCAGAAGAGATG
Organism: Callorhinus ursinus; assembly: GCF_003265705.2. Classification (NCBI taxonomy): domain Eukaryota; kingdom Metazoa; phylum Chordata; class Mammalia; order Carnivora; family Otariidae; genus Callorhinus; species Callorhinus ursinus. The sequence continues at coordinate 856,476 of NW_027397115.1, forward strand.
GCCTTTGGCTGACCTACACCAGCTGGTTCAAGTCGGCATGGAGTAATTGCCAAATAGAGAACTGCCCCCAAGTCCTAAGCCAGCACCATATGAGAAACAATCCCCCACCCACCACAGCAGCAGGCTCCCACCACACATTTCACCTACACTCTGAATTCTGAGACGCTGCTCCCCGCACCACCCAGAGGACACAACTCCAATATCTCACTCCAGCAAGATGTCCTAACAGTTTTAGAGGCTTAATGCTAAAACCAAATGGTGTACGCTGCATGGCAAAGCAAGGACACTAGAGAGTTCCTCATTCCCCTCCTTAGAGGGAGGGTTTGTTGTTGATCTTAGAACAGCCGGGACAGACAGACTGCCTCTTTTCTTTCCTTCACCTCAGTGGTCCTTAAACCTCTTGTGCATGAGAATTTCTGCTCAGAACTATAGATACCAAGCACACTCTTGTAATTGAGTTATAGAATTTTCAAAGATAATGTTGCCCACAGGTTGTTTTAACTAAAGTGCTGACTTTGGCAAATCTTCCACTCAAGATTTGGTCCCAGCACTGTGTAAGAGAGGATCCCAGGTTAAAAAAACATCAAAGTGAGCTTCCTCGGGTTCAAAGTCACTGTCTGTACCTCTCCGGAGCTTCCATCTGTACACCTGAGGTGGCATTAGACAGACAGATGATCCTTAAGGTTGAAGACGGTGGTGCCACAAAACTGAGTCCAGCAAAGGTAGGGGAAGACGGAAGTTTCTTTTTGATGAAAAAGTTTCTTTTATGAAGAAAAATAAAGATAAGGTTTCTTTTATGCTGCTTAGCTCACTGCCAGCCAAACTAGACACCCACTGGACTCTTCTGTTGTTGATGTCTTTCCAAAATACAATCAGAAATGAAATCTATCGGTTGCCTGCCCCTTCCTTCATCCTCAAAGAAGCCTTGGGGGTTGATTTTGATCATCCTTTCAACTGGGCTGAGCTTCAAGGTGACTTCTTCTGTTTCTTCAGTTGTTCATTCAATAAATGTTTACTAAGAACGTGACACCGTGCTAGGCATGGGTACAAAGACAGAGATGACCCATCAGCTTGGTAAATAGGGCCCTTATTAACTGAGATCACTGCCACTGGGGAAAGGCCACCTAAAATGAATCCATTCACCATGGGGACCAAAATTGCACAGTAAATAGTGGGGAATTAAGGACTCTGAGAATTTATCTTGAAACCGAAAGCTGTGAAAGTAAGCTGATAAACCAACAAAGATAAAATAAAAATAAGCCTTCACGGCAAACTGTGAGCTAATTGTTGAAATCAACAAAGGTTAATCCAGTGCTGATGGAGGGAGAGTACATTTTTACACAAAATTGTAGAGCTATTCTGTGGCTATTCTTCAGTTTACATTTACTCTCACAGGAAGATCAAAAGGGACTCCCCTTCCCCAATATTATAGGGCCTCCTCTATTTTCCCAAGGGGCTTCTCCTAACTCTCCAATAAGCACCTCACTCTCTTGGAATTAGCCCCCTTGGATTTCTCCCCGCCATTTGTCACCTAGTCAGATTCTGTCAATGAGTTTCAATCAACACACAGTGGTCACTTCCATCAACTTCATGAAACTCTATGGCCTGAGCGTGATTTGTGGTTTCACTTGGCAATCAATTTACATTATATTGTGAAAATTAATCTGAAGGGCAGGAATGAAAGCTAAAGTTAAGGAGAGAGAGAGACAGATAAAGTGGTGTTTAAAAGGGGTCTAAATTTATAAGCAGTCAGTTTATTGGAGAATGTTCTCATCCTGTGACAATCATCGCCTCCCCGGGCAATGGCGATGGGGTGTCCCATAAAGAAAGTTTGGATTACAAGGTCTTCCCTCAAGGAGATGTGTGCTCTCCTTGGGATATTCAATGACTGGTATCTTAAAAAGCATCTTTTTATGAATCCCTTCAATGAAGAACCTTGAGCTTCTGAGATTAAAGTCACCTAAACACCATACTTCCCCCACGATGCTGAAGTGCATGAATGAGGAAGGAAGTTCTCCGGAATGGCAACACCCCTGCCGACAGACAGTCACCGTTGCTATGGGGAATTCATTGCTACTTGATATTTTAAAAAAACTTCCAGCTTCTCTGGCCCCCTTGCTGGAAACTTGGATGGGATGGACCACTGGACTCAGGTTTAAAAACAGAATCAGTTCTCAGGAGAGTCTCAAAGACTCCAATCACTCTAAAATCTGATAAATTAGGTCTCTATCCTTTCTAACTCCTCTGGCCTTCTGCTTGCAGATGACTTCACTGCCAAGCCATCTGTTAACTGCAGTGATTAGTACCAAGCTATCAGAATAGTTTAAAGAAGAGGGAAATTAAGCAGCCTTTTAAAAAATATGTTTCAGAAACATCCTCTTCCTCTCATCTTTATAAACTGTTGACGGGAAGATTCACCAAAACTGAAGAGGACAAAGAGTCAGTTATGATCCCTTCTTCCGACCCCCAGACACAGGCACTCATGCCTACGTACTTGAAGAGGTGTTACTGATTCTAGTTGACTTATAAGGATCAGGGACAAAGGACTTCCCTATCTTAATTGGGAAGTTCCCCCCAAAGACCATTCTCCATTTCTTTGTTGCATTTCATCAAGTTCCCCCAAAGTTACAGCCCCTCAAGTCACCCAAAAGAGGTGATTCTCTCATTGTCCTGCTGTGGAGAACAGGCCCTCCCCCCACAAACACCCCTCACAAAAAAAACATACACAGCTGCACGCATTCACAGGCGCACTCACGCACAGGCGCGAGCACCACACCATGGTGAGGTCAGCTCCCTCACTCAGAAGCCAGCCCTGATCTCTCCACGTAGGACCTGCCAGGTCAAAGGATATAAGAAAGTTGTTTGGAGATGGTGGGTGACCGAGGCCCATTGTTAGGTTCTTTTGAAGTAACGGCACTTTGTCTTCAATCACCCAACACTCAGAGTGCCTGTCACTCCACTGTGAAATATTTGTATGGGCAAGCAGTGGCAATAAATCCCCGAGCCCTTTTGATTTCCAGGAGGAATTTATTGTAATGCACTCTACCACCCTCCGACTTGGTGTCCATCATGACCTATCCACCCTGGGCTGGCTGGTTTACCCAACCAGCCAGTCCTATTCCCACTCTGACACTTCAATAAGGGACAAGGGGTGATTAATACTTCCTGGGCCAATGCTTAGCCCACATCCCACAGGCTCACACCTGCTCTTAATGGACATCCTCCATGTTCTTCCTAATTGCGGGGGAGGGAGCCTTTTGAAAATGGGCACCAGTGACCCAAGGCTCTGGCTCAATCCGCTTCTCAAATAATAAACATGAAAGCAGAGACATTTGTCACCACTTGGGCTGTTGCTGGGGCATTATAATACCCCTGTGTGGGGCCACATCCCAGGGGGCATTTGAACCATGGATAGCCTCTCCTTTCTTAGCTCCACATTCAGATTGTGTTCCTGATTTTCTTTGTTTGTTTGGGTCTGTTTTTATTCACCACTCACTGTGCCCCAGTTTGCTCTGAGGCTTTGGTATGAAAAGCTGCTGCTGAGATAAGAAGTAGATAGAAGTGGGATTTCTCCCAACATGGAGGGGGTCTCCAGATGCCCTCCATAAGTCCACGTGGGCGGGAGCAGGACCACCCCCCTGAGGCCAAGAGACGCTTTCAAAGGGAAGAAGGGGGTGCAGAGGACAGTGACAGGTCAGAGGCTTCCCGCCTGGTCTCTGCTCCCCCGGGTCACCTGTGCACATTAGGAAGAGGCACCCACTTCCACTGGCGGGTCGCACAGTGGAAAGTGAATGGAGAGAAGAGCCGGGGCTCCCTGCTTTGGGCTGACAGCCCCATAGTCAGAGGGCAAGGCTGGACAAACCAGATGGGAACTGGACCACAGGCCCGGGGGGAACAATCCCACACAGCCATACCTTCAAGGGCCCAACTGGGCCCTACCCCACCCGCCCCTGGGCTTCTCCCTAAAGAGAAGCTAATGGGTCCCCTAGCCCAACACACCCATCCTGGCGTTGAAGCGCCTCATAAACTCTTGCCGCAAGTGTGGAACGTGTCCTGCTGGTGGTGGGCCAGGTGACTCTTAATGATTATGTACTGGTTTGGTTTCAAATAGAACTTTCCTACCCAAACTGTGTGCACACAATAAGAGCACAGACAATGTGCCTCATCGAACACTGAATGTCCATGTGTGCCACTGCTTTTCTCATTTAGAAATACGTTTTTAGGTCACTTCTGTTGGTTCACAGAGATGGGAAAAATTGTAAAAGTGGTACAGTGATTGAACTGTGACCCCCAAAACACTATGTCCAAGTCCTAGTCTGCACAACCTGTGACTGTAGCCTTACTTGGACAAAGAGTCTTTGCAGATGTCATTAAATTAAGACTGAAAGTGAGATCAGCCTGGCTTTAGGATCAGCCCTAAATCCAATGACAAGTATACTTATAAGGGAAAAAGAGGGGGAGATCTGATTCACAGAAATACACAGAGAAGTCCATGTGCAGGAGGCAGAAGCTGGAGAGATGCAGCCACCAGCCAGGGGACAGCTGGAGCCACCCAAAGTTGGAAGTGGCAGGAAGGCCCCTTCCCTAAAGCCTTTGGAGAGAGTGTGAGACAAGTGGCCTCCGTCACCGTGAGAAAATTAATTTTTGTTGTTTTAAACCACCAAGTTTGTGGCAATTTCTTCCACAGCCACAGGAAACTAGTACAGGTGGTGGCCAAGTGGGGCCCCGGCTTCAGTGGCTATCCCCTGTCACCCACTGGTCCCAGTGCACACTGGCCCATCTGGGCTCCAGCTGCCCGCTCCAGAGTCTGCATTCTTGCCCCTGAGCCCCTACTCACCACTCCCCAATCCAGCAAGCCTCAGTTCTATTCTCCCTACCTCTGCATTTCCAGACAAAGCCCTATGTCTCTCAAGAAAACTCCCCCTAGGGGTCCCTCCCCCAACACTGACCTTGTCCTCTGCCAACAACAGAAACACTTATTACCACATGCCCCACACTCACTTGGCACTCAGCACCTGCCTGTTTTTATGCAGGTATGCTTATCGTGCTCCGCAGATAGTAACAATCAACATCTATCATCTGCAGTAGAGTCTCCTGGCGCCTGCACACGCACACTGAGCCACTGGTTAAGTAAAACCTTTATCCACAGCCTCGCTGTGTGGACACAGATCCCGAGGGGGCAGCTACCTGACCTGCTGTGATTGAGCAAAGGGTGAAGAGAGAGTCCACCAGTCCAGACTTCACCCTGTACCACAGCAGGATTATTTCTCTCCTCTTCCTAAGCACAATGCTTAGGAATATAAACATGGCAACTGCCGTGAGCTTCCAGCAGCCTGATTTGGCCCTCTTTAAGGCACTGGGGAGAGAGATGGTGGGAAGGTTCTGCCATGTGGGACAACTGGAAGCTTTCCAGTTGGTTCTGCCAGGGGGTGGGTATCACCCATGCAACCCCTTGGGCAGTTCCTTTGGCTGTATCTATTTGAGAAGAAGGAAAGTCATGGAGTTGAGGATATGGGCCACAGAAGTGAAGAGAGGATCAGCTGGGCTCCCTGGGGCCTTCGGGCTACCACCCTCCATCTCATCCCAGCCTCCCCGACACCATCTTAAACCTCCAGGGTCCTAGCAAAAACAATGCTTTTCCTGGCCAACCCACAGAGCAAATACTTACCTTGATTTAAATTCTCACTGAGAAACAAAAGACAAATCCCTGTCCTTGCCTACAGGAGGGGGGGGGGGCGCCACGGAAGAGCCATCTGCCTGCAGGGGGCACTGGAGCTACACAAAGGTGGAGGGCGAGGTGCCCTAGCCGACTATCCCCAGGGACCCAAAGCTCAGCCATCAGACACAGCCCAGGGTCAGCCCTTGAGCCAAACAGACAATAATCAGCCACAAAAGGATGGTAATTCAGTCGCCGCTGGCCAGATGGGACCCTGTAGCCTCTCCACAGATGCTCTTCATTTTTCCCAGTCAACACCTTGCAAAAGAGGCTAAGGCTGGGCCCACTGCTGCTGGGGAGGAGGAGAAACGGAGGTCCGGAGAAGTACAGCGATTTGCCCTGGTTGCCCAGTGATTACAGCTGAAAATAGTCCTTTTTCCAGGAAGCGCTCTGCATTAGTTCATCCTTGATTTATTTCTGAGCATGACAAAGCATGCACTTCTGACGCCTTCCATGTAAGCAATGTTCCCTGCAGCTCCCACGCGCACTAACTGCTCATCTTTCTATTCCAACACTGACTCTCGAGCCCCCCACTGACCCACTGCAGCCTCGCAATGGCCCTGTGGAAAGAATCAAGTGAACTTCCTTTTTAAAGATGGGGAAGAGTGGAGGCACCAAGAGTTCTGACTCATGTTCCCGAGGTCCTGGAGGAAATCTGTACCTGGCACAGGGCCCAGCACACGGCCCGGCACATGTGGCCAGGACTGAAGGATGTGTCCTGACTTCTCCAGATTCTCACCCAGTATTCTCCCCACCAGTTTGGGGTCACACTGTCCCATAGATGTCCCACCTTTGTCACCATACTTTCAGGCTCCCAAGGGCAAGGATGGCTGGCTCCCGCCCATCCTGCATCCCCAGCCTCTATGAGGGGCCCGGTGACTTGGTGTGCCCAGTTTGGATTTGGTTCCAAGAAGAACATTACCTGCCATTTCTGAAGAAGGCTGCCTGCAGGTCCCGCGTGGGCCCAGCCCCTCGAGTGGGGGTAGGTGGCGGTCTTTTCTCAGCACTCTGGGAGGCCTGCGCGGTCCACCCCCTTTCGGCTGGACACGGCTCTGTAAGAAACTCCCTTTGTACCTGTGGGGCAGAGAAGCACGTAGGCAGTCACCTGCCCAGAGAATATGTGCCCAGAAGCCCATACACACACACACATTTACAAAGGCAACACTCAGACAATAAACCCCCGAGTCCCTGTGGGGTCAGCCTAGAAACTTCTCATCCTTCCTATCTCCTTTTCCCCTGTAGGACATGGAGACAATAGTGGGACCTAACCCGCAAGGCTGTTGTTGGAGGGACGACATGCGATGGTGCACAGGAAGGGCTCTCCGTGGTACTTCGCACATAGTGCATATTCACTAAAGGCTAGTGGCTGTAACGAAATCCTGAATCATACACTCCTGGCCACTTAGAAACATGCTGCCCGGTACAATTTCCGGCAATGACAGGAACGTTCTATAATCTACACTGACCACGTGCAGCTATTGAGCATTTGAAACGTAGTTAGGGTTTCTGAGGAACTGAGTTTTACTTTATTTCATTTTAATGAATTTAAATGGCCACATGTGGCCAATGGCTACTGTACTGGACACTGCAGGCTTAGGGGATCTACTTTGAAAAAAAGGGCTTCTCCGGGTGCCTGGCTGGCTCAGTTGGTTAAGCGACTGTCTTTGGCTCAGGTCATGATCCTGGAGTCCTGGGATCGAGTCCCGCGTCGGGCTCCCCTCTGACCCTCCCCCTTCTCGTGCTCTCTCCTTCTCTCACTCTCTCTCAAATAAATAAATAAATAAAATCTTTTTTAAAAAAAGGGGGAGGGTCTTCTCCATCTAGAGAAGACCTTCCAGATCATCTGGTCTAACCTCCGAAACAGTATTCACATCCCAGTGGGAAGGCACGGCAAAGCTGAGAAAGAAAATACTGGAGCTTCTATTTATATTTACTTTCTTCTAGACTTTCTTGTATCTATTGCTGTATGCCCTTCATAATATACATAACACATTAGCAGAGTAGAACGTGTGTATAATTTCTGAGTAAACAATTACGCATTTATTAGGATATGCAACCAAATGTGCAACCAAGGACAGACCAGCTGCTCTAGTACCACCATGCTGCAGGCCAAAGAACCAAGACGCAGAGCAGCTGCTATGAGCCCTAAGACATGCAAGACCGTGCAGCCAAGTGGAGCTAGACCCTTGGGCCAGTGCTCTGTACCATTCTGCGACAGGCCACCACCAGTGGTCAGCTCTTTGAAGAGACCTTCGCACTGTTTCTCTCTGCCCAGTCAAGCCACAAGGACGCCCTTTCTTTTACAAACCTCAGTTTACAAGAATTCTACTCCCAGACGCTCTTCAGCCTGGGGGGAAGGTGAGGCGACCTGCTTGGCCATTTTCCTTTCTCATTTGTCTGAGCCTCCGCCAGCCTCCAGCTGCAGTCCCCTAATCACCAGGGTTGCTCACAGAATTTTAAATAAGACCTGCAGAATGCTGTATTCTCTTATGCGTTGATTTTTATGGCATCAAAACAATGAGAAAGTGACTTTGTGTTCATCTCTTCTGGAGTCCGTGTTTGGGAGAGGCCCCACTCACATGGCCCTGCTGCCTCCCCAGCCTGGGGCAAGCACTGTCATTCCCCAGGGGTGCCTGCTTTATTCTTTGAAGCAGTCGTTCCTGCTTGTCAAGTCCACAGGTTCCTGAAAGAGCTTTCTGAGCCAGGGTAGGGAGCTAATCACAAGCCCCTGAACCAGTCAGGTCTCCTGCTGAGCCTGGGCAGAGAGTGATTTCAAAGTGTAGAGACAAAGGGAGGAAGTGGGGGGGTGGTATGGGGAGAATTCTTCTCTATGTGCTGCTGGGTCACCTTTACCCCCAAGTCAGTGGGTGACTGCCACAAGCTCGCAGTGTTAAGAACGGCACAGTTTGAACTGCTGGGAAGTTTTGCTTTTGGAAAATGGCCTAGTGAGGGACTCTACTCAATGAAAACCGCTAGGAGACAGAGAGTCCCAGCCCCTAATTCAGGTCTTAGGAAGGTGGAATCTGGGCCCTTTTACCCTTGGGGGAGCCCAAGTGTATCCTGGTCTTGCCTTCAAAGCAGTATTTTGTTGAGTCATGGGCAGGGTCTGTTGCTGCCTCTCCCGGGTTCTCTGAGAACATTCTGCACGCAGCCCCTCCTGGAAGATCCTCCTCTGGGCACGAACACACAGGGTGTGGAAGGGGAGGCAAGTCTGTCACCATCACCAGCCAAACAAGGCCTCCTGCAGTTTAGCAGATGCCACGAAGACCCATCTCAACCGCCTTCACCAGGCTGCATGTTGTGTTCCAGGTGCTGGGGTGTTGGATGCTCATGACTCATATTTATCCCCTTCTCAAGAGGACTGCCCTTAGCTGATGGGAGCCATCCTGTCTGAAGAGGCCTGGGGGAACTTGCACATACCCCAGGAAGGGCCCTTAGCCACTGACTGACAGTTGCAAGGGGTGACAGCTCAGCCCCCTTCTCTCTGAGCAGGACAATCTCTGGTGCATCTCACACTCCAGACCTTCCCACGGGATCAGGCAGGACTGGATACACAATGCCAAACTGTGCTTAGTCCTTTCTGTGCCCTGGTCTGCTTCCCTCACTCCTGAGAGCCCTCCCTCTGTAAGTCACCTGTCCAAGAATGCCCATCTCAGGGTCTGCTTCTGGGGAGCCCGACCCCAGACACACGATTCAAGTGTTTCCCTTCTCCTCTGAGTCCCACTGGCCTATCTTCCCCAGAGACACTCACTCAAATATGTCTGACAAACATCCTTAAATACAAGGATCCTTATAAATACGTAGTGTCGCTCTTGTGCGTGACATTGTCCCACAGAGCCATTCTTTTTCTCACTGTAATTTTACTGGAGGTTATCGTTACAATCGATCTAGGTTTCCATATTTATGTCTAATTCACTGTGAGCTGACCAGTAGAGCGGTTCACAGGGTTTTTAATAACTGCCATTTAAAGTCCAGATTTTAAATATAACTCCTACACTCGGTGTACCCCCTGCGCTCTCTGTATCTCTCCAGAGGTCTTTCTTTAAGAGCCTGTGTTATCGACACTTACGTAAGATCAGCACAATGTTTTTGTTGATAGGCCTCATGGAAAACTGCTCAGAAAAAAGCCTTCTTACCTCACATCAGCTCCAGTGGTGACTGGCTGGCCAAGGTCAAGAACTCAGGAGACACTGGTTTTAACGAGAGTTCAGTGAGAAGCTCTTGAAAGGAGGCAGGGTGAAGTTTTTGTCATGTATCTTGAGGCCGGCAGGAAGTCACTGGCCACCCTGCCTACTCCAGCTGCACCCTCCCCACCCCACACACATTCACTCCTTTTATCAGCCAAGTCTGAGGGAAGGAAGGTGGATCCAAGGAGAGGGTCAGGCCCCTTCACATATTCTGCGGGGTGCGGGGAGACATGTGCTGTTATACTGTTCCTCCCATTTGATCCTACAGGGAATAAGAAAGCAAAAGGAAGCAGAGTAGAGGCATGCAGACCTTCAGTATCCCACTAAGCAGGATGTAGGACTGTGGTCAAAGCCTCTAGTGCCTTGGTGAATGTGACAAATGTCTCAGCCAGGTGTGGTGGCAGCCACCATATCTCTTATGTGTGTCTCCACCTCACCTCAGAGGTTGTGCCATCATCCCCGAGAATGCTACCTCACTGAACAGGTAAACTGTGTCATGACTGAAGTGAGCAGACACATACCTCAGACAAACATCCACTTTAGAGGGAAAGATTTTATTCCCAGGACCCAGTTTACTCTCTTTCCCCCACTTTCAATGATTAACACAGATTTTAGGGTTTACCATGCAGGCTTCTCCCATGTGACCCCCAATCTCTTCCTTGCTCATTCTGATCCACTTGGGACTTCACAACTCATTGTTCCATTTGTCAGAAGCTTCCTAGAACAAGCGTTTCATGCTTCATACAGCACTGTACACAGTTACAAATTAATCAATAAAATCCAATTCCATGGTCCAGCGCTTGCTCTGGGCACACAGAGGCATAGTCCATGGGCACTCTGAATCTCTACGCCTCTAGTTAATGTCAGGGCAATTAGGCATCCAAGTATGAATTTTCTACATTTTTCCATTTCCACTCTGAAAATGGATCCTGCCTTTTCTAATCCCTCTCCTTTAGCTCATGTACTTTCATTAATGAAAACAGCCATTTTCATTACAGTGTGGTATTTGGAGTTGGCAACAAATGGAGAGACAAATGAAATGAGATGGAGGGCCCAGAACTAAACTACAGGTATAACTGGGAAGTTAAAATATAGCAAACAACTGAGAAAAAAAGGTAAATTAATCCAGGGGTCTGTAAGCTTTTTGTAAAAAGGTCCAGATAATAAGTTTTTTAGATTTTACAGGTCCCATACCATCTCTACCACATATCATTTTATATATATATATATAAAACCTTTTAAAAATGTAAAAACCCTATCTAGTTCACAAGGGCATATAAAAACAGATCAAAAGTCAAATCTGATCCATGGTCCATAGTTTCCCATATGGACAAAAGTAAAAATAAATCCTTCCTTACATTAAGACACACAGAACATAAGAGAATATGTTTTTGTGTTTGTGACACTGGGAGACTGAGAGTAAGGGAAGACCTCTGAGACAAGACCACAAAGTAATAACCATAAAGGGAAAGGCAGCTCCACTTGACTACATCAAAACACACACCTTCTTGGTGATAAGAAGCCCATCCCACCAGTACAGTTGACTAGTTACTCTGGTTGCCTACCCCACTGTACTCACCCCTACACTGAAAACAACTAAAAATACAAATTAAAATATAAAAATGTTCAACACTTCTACATAAATGTATTGATGTTCTGATTAGAAAGTGAGATATATTAAAAATAAAAAACCAAGTGAAAACTGAAACCTGAAAAGGTAAGAGGGCTTTCTATTGGGAGAGCACCTGTCAAACCAAGTGAGCTTGAGCTTCCATTTGTATGGTCTGGTGGGGTGCAGGGAGCAGGATTCAAACCCAGAATCCACCCCAGGTGCAAGTCAAGTGGGAGACCTAACCTCTACTCCTGCAAAAGCTGAGACCTCAGAAGACCCTCAATATATAGGTGAACTAGAAATAATATACCCTACCCCCACCACCTTCCCACGGGACACTGAAAAACTCCAATCTTATCACTCAGTGAAGGGGGCAAAAGTCTCTTCTGTTAATTTTATAATAAGACAGTCTTCTCACGGGTTTGTAATCTGAATTTACAATACAGATGACACGAAAAAGCCTAAAACTAAGAATTTTATTTAAAATAGTGCCCAGTGCATGCCCTCAGGCACCTAGCAGAAGCAAAACAAATCATTACTGGAGAAACCCACCTCCAACCCAAGTCTCAAAGTTCCAAAAATCTGAGCTCACCATCAAAAATCCAAAAACAAACAAGGAAATAGGTTACTACAAGTGAAAGCTAATAATACATAAAACAGAATCAGATGTGCCATGACTTCCTTTGTTGGCATTATCAGATGTAAAATATTAAGTGTGTTTTTAGAAAAGGTTGAGAATAAGAGTAAAGATTACAGAAATTTTAAAAAACAATCCTAAAATTCATATGGAACCACAAGAGATTCCAAATAACCAAAGCCATCTTGAGCAAGAACAACAGAGCAGGCAGCAGCACACTTACTGATTTTAAAATATATTACAAAACTGTAGTAATAAAAATATTATGGCACTGGCACAAAAATAGACATATCAACTAATGGGACAGAATAGAGAGCAATAGAGAGGCCAGAAATAAACCCACTCATTTATAATAAACTGATTTTCAACAAGAGGGGCAAGAATACACAATGAGAAAATGACATTGGGAAAACTGGATATCCACATGCAAAACAGTGAAACTGGACCCTTATTTTATACCACACACAAAAATCAAATCCAAAAGGTTTAAAGACTTAAACATAAGATCTGAAACTGTAAAACTCTTAAAAGAAAACACAGGGGAAAAGCTTCTCGATATTGGCCTTTGGCAGTGATTCCTTAGATATGACACCAAAGGCAACAAAAGCAAAAATAAACAGCTGGGACCACATCAAACTAAAAAGCTTCTGCACGGTGAAGGAAACCATCAACCAAATGAAAAGGCAAGCTACAGAATGAGAGAAAATACCTGCAAATCATTTATCTGATAAGAGGTTAATACCCAAAATATCTAAGGAATTCATGTCACTTAATAGCAAAAAAACAAAACAAAAAAAACCCAAAAACCCCAACTTTAAAAAAATGGGTAAAAGACCTGAGAAAACCTTTCTCCATAGAAGACATAGAAATGGCCCACAGACACATGAAAAGGTGCTCAACATCACTGATCGTCAGGGAAATGCACATCAAAACCACAATGAAAGATCACCTCACGTGAACCTGTTAGGATGGCTATTATCAAAAAATAAAAATAAAAGAGAAAGGAATCCTTGTATTGTGTTGGTGGGAATGTATATTGTATGTCCACTATGGAAAACAGTATAGAGGTTCCTCAAAAAGTTAAAAATAGAGCTATCCTATGATCCAACAATCACACTCTTGGATACATACCCAAACAAACTGAAATTAGAATCTCAAAGAGACAACTGCACACCCATGTTCAATGCAGCATTGTTTACAATAGCCAAGATGTGGAATCAACCCAAACGTCCATCAATGGATAAATGGATAAAGATATGGTATATGCACAAGAGAATACTACTCAGCCTTAAAAAAGAAGGAAATCTTGCCATTTGCTGCAATGCAGATGAACTTGGAAGTAGAATAAGCCAGATACAAAACAAAGACTACATGACCCCAGTGATAGCAGAAATCTAACGCAGTCAAACTCATAAAAACAGAAAGGAGAATGCTGGTTGCCAGGGACCAGAGGAAGGGGGATCAGGAGGTGTTGATTAAAGGGCACAGAGTTTTGCTTGTGCGAAGTGAATGAGCCCCAGAGACCTCCTGGGCACCACAGCACACACAGCTGACAGTGCTGTACCGTATAGTTAAAAATTTAAGACGATAATCTTCTCTCGGCGTTCTGATAAAAAAAAGAAGGAAAGAAGCTTCTAGAAATTACAGATAAGATTGGGACATCATATGTGAGGATGGTTTCATGGGTACATCCTTGTCTTCAATCTCATCAAGATGCATACATTAAATATGCACAGCTTCTATGTATGTCAATCATAATTCAATAAAGAAAAGACTAAAGAGCGAGACTATAAAAATGATCAAGCAGATTTGAAAAATATTTAAGTGGAACTTTTTGGAAATAAAGCATAATATACATTAACAATCAAATTTAACACTCGATAAGTCGGTAATGGGGTAGTTAAGGGAGGGCAATTAAGAAGCCACTGCCATAGTCCAGGGGCTTTTTCTCCTGACCAAGACGGTTTAACAGTAACTGGATTTATTCTCCCAAAGAAAAAACTAGGTAAATATATAAAACAATGGTTTTCAGGACAGGAGACATCAAGTAATGAAAGCAGTGATCCCTTGAGAGTAGAGAAACAAATGAGGTAAACCCTGTAATTGCTCAGCTTCCTGGTGAAGGAATTTACCAGGTCCGGCACCATCTGTTGAAAAGATTATACTTTCCTTTGAGCCTTTGGTGAAAATCAATTGACCAAATACAAGTGGCCCTATTTCTGTACTATCTGTCCCATTGACCTATTTGTCTACTTTGCTGCAAATACCATTCCGTCTTAGACGTTTTAGCTTTATGGCAAGTCTTAAAGTGAGGCTGTGTAATCAAGGTGGTGTGGTGCTTGCATCAAAAGAGACAAATAGATGAACAAAGCGTACTGACACAATTAGATGTCCACATGCAAACACAAGAACTTTCATCTATACACCACTCAATATAGAAAAATTAGGTGAAAATGGATCATAGGCTGTAATGTTAAACCTAAGAGTATAAAACTTCAGAAGAAAACCTAGGAGAAAAACCTTTGTGGCCATGAGTTAGGCAAAGATTTTGTGGTTATGACACCAAAAGCACAATCCAAAGAAAAGAATGATAATTGGACTTCACCAAAATTAAAAATATATGCTCTTTAAAAGATCCTGTTAAGAGCGTTAGAAAACAAGGCACAGACTGGAAGAAAATATTTACAAATCCCGTATCTGATAGAGGACTTAAAACCAGAATGCATAAGGAATTCTCAAAACTCCATAATAAGAAAACAACCCATTTTTACAATGGCCAAAAGATTCAGATACTTCACCAAAGAAGATACATGAAAGGCAAATAAGCACAAAAAGAGATGCTTCATATCATTAGTTGTGAGGGAAATGCAAATTCCAGCTTGTGGGACACCCCTACACACCTATTAGAATGCCTGAAGTAAAAAGAACGGCCACGCTAAGTGCTGGCAAGGTTGTGGAGAAGCTGGGACTTTCACACAGTGCTGGCAAGGGTATGAACTAATACAGCCACTCCCAGAAACAGTCTGGCATCTACTACACAATCCAGACATCGCACTCTAATTTGCTCAAGAGAATTTAAAGTATATATCCAAACATTTCAGAGTCTGTTCCTTTGTCTCTGTTCTTCTGTTTGTTCACTTCGGGTGGGGGATGGGTGAAACAGGGTGAAGCGGGTGAAGAGCACACTTATCTTGATGAGCACTGAGAAATGTAGAGAATCGCTGAATCACTGTATGGACCCCTGAAACTAATATAACACTGCATGTTAATTATACTTGAACAACAACAAAAATAACCAACTCAGAATTTTAGAAAATAAAGTATATATCCATGCAAAGACCTGTGTCTGGATATTTATAGTAGTTTTTATTTGTAACAGCCCCAAACTGAAACAAAATTAATGTCTACCAACAAGTAAATGTATAAACAAATTATGACATATCCACCCAATGGCCCAGTACTTAGCAATAAAAAGGAATGAACTATTGGGGTGCCTGGGTGGCTCAGGTAGTTAAGTATCTGACTCTTGATTTTGGCTCAGGTCATGAGCTCAGGGTGGTGAGATGGAGCCTGGTGTTGGGCTCTGCACTCAATGGGAGGTCTGCTTCTCTCTCTCTCTCCCTCTCTCTCTGCCCCTCCCCCCATTCTCACACTCTCTAAAATAAATAAATCAATCTTTAAAAAAAAAGGAATGAATTATTAATACATGCAACATGGATGAACCTCAAAATAATCATGCTGAGTGAAAAAAAGCCAGACCTCCCAGCCACAAAGAAGAGCCTATATTGTGTGATTCCATTTCTATAAAATTCTAGAAGAAGGGAACTACTGTATAGTTACAGAAAGCACACCAGGGGCTGCCTGGGGATGGCAGGACGGAGGAGGACACATGGAAATTTGAGGGATTTTTGATACATTACCTTGATGCTGCTATTGGTTTCACAGGTGTGTACATACACCCAAACTTATTAAATTGTATACTTTAAATATGCATAACATTACAATTCAGTATACCTTAATAGAGCTTTAAAAAGAATAACTCAGGGGGTTTAGAAAATTAGTAAAGATAGATCTGAACAAAGTATCTAGATTTTAGCACAGAAAGACAACGTTATTGAAAACAGAGGTTAAGACACATAAAAGAGAAGACCTAAGATACATTACTTTAGTGTTCCAGAAAGAGAAGACCAAGAATGGGTTTTAGAGACAATGTTTGAAGAATGATGGCTGAGAATTTTCTAGGTAGACATCAATCCACAAATCATAAAAGCCCAATGGATTCCTAATGGAATAAATAATGGTAACATACACCTGTATACATCAAAGTAAAACTACGGAACACCAAAGATTAAAAGAAGATCTTAAAAGTAGCCAGAGATAAGAGACCTCTGAAAGACAGATGAGTACACTAATAGCTGACTTTTCTGCCACAAAATAGAAGCCAAATGACAGTGCAGTAATGGCTTTGAAGTGTGGAGAGAAAGTAACTCTCAGCCTAAGGCTGTATACCCAGCAAAAACATTTTTCAACAACAAGGAAGAAATCAATGTATTTTCAGACTAATGAGAATGGAGACTTCTCTTCTTTTAGAGAAGTTCTTAAAAAATATGCTTCGGACAGAAGAAAATAATCCCAGAAGTAAGCTCTGATATGCAAAAAAGAATGAAGAGACAAGACATTTGCAATTACGTGGGTAAAATATACAGAAATGGGCTTAAAAAGACAAAAGAACAGACCTGGGAAAATATCTGCAGTGTGTGTAACGGCAAAGCACATACACAAACCTAGAATATATACCGAAACCTACAAATTCTGGATGGGCACAGCATACAAATGTGCTAATAACAAACCTTAGCAGAAATATGGGAGCAGGGCAAATTTTCACTCACAGCTGAAGGAAATGTAAAGTGACACATCCGCTCTGAAGAGCAATTCAGAAATAATGTGTAAAGTTGAAAACGTGATTACCTTATAACCCAGCAATTCCACTTTTGGGTATAGTTCTGAGAAAACCTCTTGCATTGTGCCTAAGGAGGCATGTATGTATATGCATTCATTCACTGCAAATTAGCACACAAAAAAAATTGGAGCCAATTTCAGTGCCCATAAACAGGGGAATGGACAATAAAATGTGCTATCCTCGTAGGAAGGAGCACTCCACAGCACTTAGAATCAGTGAATTTGACCAACACGGCCAGACCTTCAAAAACACGACACCGAGTTTAAAATCAAACTGAGGGGGCGCCTGGGTGGCCCAGTCATGAAGCGTCTGCCTTCAGCTCAGGTCATGGTCCTAGGGTCCTGGGATCAAGCCCCGCATCGGGCTCCCTGCTCTGCGGGAGACCTGCTTCTCCCTCTCCCACTGCTTGTATTCCCTCTCTCGCTCTGCCTCTCTGTCAAATAAATAAAATCTTAAAAAATAAAATAAAATAAAATAAAAATCAAACTGAAGAATGATTAATTCAGTATGGTATTTACACACATGCTTTAAAGACTCAAAATAATTATATATATTGTTAGTGTGTACATTGACTTGCAAAGTATGAAAACACAGATTGAATCAGTGCTAAATATGTAAAACTACATAACATATATGTATATGTGTATATATATATAATATATAATATAAACATATACCTCATATATAAAATATAAAGTAATATTTTATTTCATTTTTTCCAAAGCTCAGAAACAAATATGACAAAATGTTAATAATTACTAATTCTGGATCATTACCCAAGAGTCTGTTACATATTTTCTGAACTGTTCTGCATTTTTAAGTGTTTTTCAAAACAAGAGTAAAAGAGGAAAGATACTCCGCTACATGGGTTTCACCATATGCACTGGGAGCTAAGGCCTATGGAGAATTCTCTGCTACTGAATTTCATTTTCTGGTGAATGTGAAGACAACTGAAGTGAAATGGGAACGTGAATAAGAAAACAGGCCTCTTTCTCAAGAAGAGAACACACGAGTGGATAAATGACAGAGAGATGCACGCATACATACATACATACGTATGTATGTCATACATGCGTAGACAGATACATAAATTGATGCATCATGCACATATACATCATAGACATGTGGGTGGACAAACAGACGGATAGATAGATGGAGTGGAATAATGCCCCTACCCTCAAAGATGTCCGTGTCCTAATCCCCAGAGCTGTGACTATGTGACATCCCCAGCAAAAGGGATTTCATGAATGTAATTAAGGGCATAGTCCCCAAGATGATGAGGTATCCTGGATTATCCAAGTAAACCCAATCTAAACACACGAGTCCTTAAAAATGAAAGAAGAGGCAGAAGACTGGGTCTGAAAAGTGAGACTGAACAAGAAGGAGCAGAGACCTGAAGTGTGAAAGGGACCCAACCCGCCTTTGCTGGTTTGTGATATGGAAGAGGAGCTGGTTTGTGATATGGAAGAGGAGCCACTGGCCAGGAGCGAAATTCTGCCAACCACCCAAATGAGCAGGAAACTGATTCTCCACTGGAGCCTCCAGAAGGAATGCAGCCCTGCTGACACCTTGATTTTGTCAGGGGAGACACATATTGAATTCTGATCTACAGAACTATAAAATACTAAATTGGTGTTGTTCACAACAAAATTTATGTGAAACTGGTAATTTGTTATAGCAGCAACAGAAAACTAATCAGGTAGATGGTACGTATGTAGGTCAGTGGGTAGACAGATAGTTAAATAGACAGATAAATAGATAGATCTAGACATAGACACAGACATGGATGGATGGATGATGGATGATGGATGATCAATGGTAGATAAACCCTTCATCAAAAGTTTTCCTGTTTGGTTATCTGCAAAGTAAATATACGTTAAACAAATCCTATGTTACTATTAACTTCCGTTGTAAATTGCCCGTAGGTTACTATGTGAGAAATGGATGGATTTCAATATACTAAAGAGAAAAAATAAGCTGTGTGAAATGGCCTCCTGAACAGTGAACACGAAGCCCCTTTAGACTAGGCACTACCTTTCAGCATTTTCCCAACACTGCCCCTCAGACTGGGCACTACATCCCTGTTTCTGAAGATGGACTAAATATGAAAGAAATGGAGAGGACACTTCTCCAAGAAGCTCTATCATCCAACTATGCCATCCACCACCAGAAAATGAACTGAGTTTGAGACCTCGAGTGAGTCAAACAAATCAGTCATCTTTATCAAATATTTGCAGGCCAAATGCTATCAAACCAGTGGCTTAGTAAGGAATATGCCATTAAAGGGAACTCTTTTCTCATAAGCCCAGCATCGTATTCCCTTCTGAACACCTCCCCAGAGATGTGTGTCCTTCATTAAAAGGACAAACCTTAGCAACCACTCACCATGAGTGGTACAATGGAAGACACTGGATCAGAAAACTCAGATTGCAGCCCTAATTCCATAAGCTGGGTGAGCCAGGGAAAGCCATTTCTGGCAGACACACCCTAGGGTGATCCTATAAGTCACACCTTTGTATAATCCTCTCCTCCTGTGAGTGTGGTGGAAACTGTGACTTGCTCCTAATTAACAAAATATGACAAAGGTAAAGGTATTTTTGCTGATGGGATGAAGGTTTCTAATCAAGTAGATTATCCCGGGTGGACCTGATCTAATCAGGCAAGTCCTTCAGAAGAAGATCTCTGAGGTCAGAGACTTATTTAGGCAGGAGAGGCACATTCTCTCTCCATTGTTGGTGTTAAGAAGCAAGCTACCATGAACTCTATGCCTCAAAAAAACAAATTGTGCCAACACGCCATGAAGGTAATAAAACCAGATGGTGGGAGGGAGATGATGGGAGGGAGAACACTGACGTACAGAGGTCAGGGAAGTCCCGCTGCAATGGTGCTGTCTCTGCTGAGACGGGGGAGCCAGCTGTATGAGGAGCCAGAGGTGAGCTGTGTAGGAGGAGGTAGAGGGTCTGCCTGCGCCAACGCTGGAAGCTCCAGGCAGCTGGAATGAACTCAGTGGAAAGTCAAAAGCCAATAAAGGCACAAATGACGGCTCAGTCATGGTTGCCCGATAAATGCTCAATGGATATAAAAATCTCAGGGGCCTCATCCTCATCTAGGATTCAGACCCCTCCTTGTTCTACCCCTGAGCCAATGCCCCCCTCACCTACCTTCCCACCCATGGGCTCTTGCTGAGAAGCTCACTGATGGGGGAGGCAGTTTTTGGCTCCCGCAAAGCCAGATGTTAAGACCAAGCTCAGTGTAACTCCACAGGGAGGGGCGGGGACTGAGGCGAGGTGCAGAGCACAGGTGGTGTCCACAGGGGCGGCCGCTACTCAGCTCCAGCTAGCTGCTGCCATGCAGGAGGGCAGGCCCAGATTCTCCAGAGCTTCAGGTATTTCAAGACACGCTAGAAATGCAGATTTTTATGTGAAATCTGGTATTTATTTGGCTACTAAGAGTCAAAACTTATAAATGTGGTTAGACCTAAGATTCTCACCCAGGCTATGCTTGGCCCAGGAGTTGTTGCAGACGCCTCTCCAGGCTTCCTGGAGCATCAGCCAGGCACCACCAGCCTGGTTTGGGAAAGTTTCCCCTCTGGTCTCCATGGTGGCGCCTGACACCCAGCAGGTGCATGGTGATGATCTGTTGTATTAGCTAAGCTGAAGTCTGGAGAAGGTGGGAGCAGTCAATGAGGCATGCATGCTTGTCCCTCACCCCAGCTCTCCTGGGACCATGATTGAGGCCCAGAAACAGGCTTGCAGCTGTCACTACATGCAGTTTAGTGCTTCTTCCACATCAGTCCAATGTGGGAGATACTGACGGGGCACATGGCCACCTACCAACATCCCTGTGCTCTCTGAATCCATGAGCAGCTTCTCTTTGGTGTGGCTAGCATTCATTCCAACTGAGAACAGCACCCAAATTCTCCCTGAGGGAGCCATCCCTCCCCCACTCTGCATGGCTCAGGGGTTTGCGGTAGGACTGGATGTCCCTGTCACACAGGCAGTGACCCTTCTTTCATTCACCTATGAACAGCTGGGCTTCTTTGGGGAAGGATGAAATGTGGTTTGGGACAGCATGAAGAATAGCTCCTGCAAGAGTGCTCCCGGGGGCTGGCACACTGAGCATCACCTGGGATCCTGTTAGAAATGCAGAGTCTCAGGCCCCACCTCAGACCTGAGGAACGTGTCTCAGCATCACAAGAAAACCCACACAACTCCAGGTGACTCTCATGCCCGTCACAGGCTGGGGGGCACAGGGCAAGCTGCTATCTACATACAGGCTCTGCAGTAAGACTTGCTGATTCAGGGGCACCTGGGTGGCTCAGTCATTCAGCGTCTGCCTTCGGCTCAGGTCATGATCCGAGGGTCCTGGGATCGAGCCCCACATCGGGCTCCCCGCTCAGTGGGAAGTCTGCTTTTGCCTCTCCCTCTGCTGCTCCCCCTGCTTGTGCTCTCTCTCTTTCTCTCTCTCTCTCTCTCTGGAATAAACAAAATAAAATCTTGAAAAAAAAAAAGAAGACTTGCTGATTCACATCTGGGTCCTTGGAGAGGCTGCCCGATTTGTGTCTCAGGTTCCTCAGGGGAAAAATGGGGGTCACTCTACAGTGCCCGGCACATAGCAAGCCCTCAGTGATGCCAGCTCTGGACACGTGGTCCGGCAGACAGCTGAAACAGGCAGGGGCCTCATCTCGAAGCCTGTCCAGAGGGCACATCACCTCTAGCCACAGAGGTGCTGAGCAGCTGTAGGGAAGAATTAGGAATCTGCACTGCCTCTTGAAGAATATCTCAGCTTTGGGTCAAATACTGACAATGAGGGGAGAAGGCAGGCATGTTCCAGGAAGGGGAGATTAGAGGGCCGAGATGTGGAGGCGGAATTCGGGAAAGCATCAGGGCTCTGGGTTCAGCATGTGAATCTGAGAACAGGAGACAGGGAGGCAACACGAAGTCACCCTGAGCAGGACAGAAGGCCACGGGAAAACCAGACCCAACAGCTTATCAGGCAGCACAGAGGGGTGGGGCCTGGTGAAAGAGTGGCCTTGCCCCCTCATCCCCAGCAGCTAAACGGTTTTGAGCAAAGGGGCAAGACTGTCAACGATGAAAGAGTGGTATTAGTAAAAGCTGTGCGTCCCGTCTGTCAGGAGATGCTGTGCATGCACGTGTCACAGAGAAAAGTCTGGAAGGGAGCACCTTACACACACACCAGTAATGCTCCCCGGAACAGAGGCAGTACCAGGATGCTTTATCATCTCCTCTTTGCTGGCCTATATTTCCGAACTTTTCTGCAAAGGACATGTACCACTTGCATAAATAAAAAAGCAATAAAAGCTGTAAATAATTAACGCACTCTCTCCTCAGGACTTAAACGGGTGGATGTGTTCTCAACTCAGTTATTTCAAATATTTACTGGATTCCTGGCCTTGGAGAGGTGCCCCCGGAAAAGCACAGTCGGGGGAGGGTGCTGTGCAGATGGGCTGATGGGGAACAAACTGATTCCTTTGCCCATGAACCTCCAGACCCTCACTCCTACACAGACCCTCTGGAACCCCGGTGAAGGTTTTCCTGGGGTTAGCAAATCGCCCCTGGCAGCTCCTGACAGGATGAGCACACATGGGCCAGACAGAGGTGGCCACACCCCCTACCTTCTGGAGCGGATGCTCAGCTTCTGTTTGCCACTCCCCCGGAACATCTTCACCTTCCTCCACGGCGGTCCTTTCTTCCATTCAGGCTGGGACACCATCCCTGAGGCCACTGGGCAGGAGAGCTGAAAATACCAGGCATGTTGGCATCATATTGCTCAAAGCCCTATGGTGTCAACTGGAGGCCCAGGGAACACTGTGGCCAGGTCTTCCCCACCCCCACCCCTAGCCCCCAACTCCACCTCTCCAGGAACCCCCGCACCTTGTACCCAATGGCCTTTTGGAGGAAGGAGGGCCCAATTGGGTCTCGGATCCCACCCGCCCTGCCCCTCGCACCCCCATCTGAGACTCAGCACATTCCTTATTAATCACCACTCTCGGGACAAAGAAGAGCCCGTAAGGGTCTGGAGTCCCGGCTCTGCCACTGTTGCCTACGGTTACGTCAGAACGGAGGCTCCAGGACCCTCTTCAGCTGCCCTGGCCCAAGACTTCCCAGATCCGGACACAATCCAGATGTATGGACTCGCTCTCGAGATGGGACCACAAACTTACTACTGGTCACCAAGTGAGAACTCCAGAGCACTCGGCCCCTTCCCTTTTGGCCACTCCCAGGGAACTCGGACGTTAAGTTATCTGATCATAGTAATTGCTTCCTGAGTTCCTGGTATAATAACTCTTTCTCTCTCTCTCTTTTTTAGTTTTTAAGTAATCTCTACACCCGATGTGGGGCTCGAACTCACAACCCCGAGATCATGGGTCCTATGCTCTACCGTCTGAGCCAGCCAGGTGCCTCAATAATTCTCTCCTTGTAAGAGAAGGTGTTTCACCTGGAGTCTCTCAGTAACAATTTCCAGTTTATAATCCTCTGTCACCCACAGAGCTTTCCTGGGCTGTGTTCATTTCACTTTTTGCTGCTGTTACCGGGAAGCTCAGAGTTAAATTTAACGTCTAGTGATGAAAAGTATCTCATCTAGGGTCTTGGTACAGTAATTCTTTCCTTTGAAATGTATTTTTTCATTATTTTGTTTTGTGTTGCATTTTTGGCCTTTATCTATCCCGCCGTGTATGGCAGCCCCACTTCCCTTGGGAGCAGGCTGAGAAGACGGTATCACAAAGAGCAAGTGTTCCCCGGGGTGGCTTCACGCCCCCTCTCCATCATTACGAGTGTGCCAAGCACACTCCCCCAGCCCTGGGGCCCTAGGCAAAGGAGGATTTTACCTTTGATGTCTGGACCTGCCCTCCTTCTCCCAGGCCTGTCTTCGTCCATCCTCCCACCACTGCCCTGCTCACGGGCCGGGCGTCTGGACCCTTGTCCTGCGCGCTGCCACCAAGGAAGTGCAGTGCCAGGTACACAGAAGCAGCCTTTTCCTTCTGCTCTGTGGGCAGAGGCAGGCTTCGGCTCAAGCAACACCATGTGAGTCGGGGCTCAGCCCTCAATGACGGGAAAGGGCCGTGGGCCCTGAAGCTCCACAGGGTCTCTGAGTGGGTACACAAGGCCAGCTCTGGCCAGCTGGGGGGCGTGGGGGCTGTGAGGAAGGAGTGGCAGGAACTGAGCCCAGCCAGAGGCCCCGAGGGAGGGTCTTCCGGGGCATTCTCAGGAGGTCCCAACTCCCTGCTAAGTGCGCAGGGACTCAGGACACCCCCAGACAGCTTGGCCCCCACCACAGTGCTGCCCGCGCAGAGGTGTCGGGTGTCAGGGGGCCCACTCTTCCAGGTGGCACACGTTGGGGTGGGCAAGAAAGAAGCTGTCTCCCTGGGGCTGCTGTTGGATGAGCCATGGGACTGCCCCGCTGCTGGGGTGCCAGTGTCCAAGTATCCTTTCTCCTCTCCCTGCACCCTTTTTCTCCTGCCCCATGGCCTAGAGCAGCTGGGGTCCTCCTGGAAGCTGTCTGCCCCAGTGGGGGCCAAGCCTGAAGCCGGGCAGGGAGGCAAGAGGGTCCCCAGCCCTGACCCGACAAAGGATGCCTGTTGCTCGGGCCACCTTCTCCTGCAGACAGGGTCCTGGCCTTGTCCCGGCCCCAGGGCGACGGGAGGTGGTGGGTGGGTCTCTTCCTGAGGCAACCTGAGGAGGTACTTGGGGGGGAAGGCAGTGTCTGCCAGGGCAGCGAGGACACCAGGAGCCTGAGTGGCCAGGTGGGACTGATGCCCAAGGGACGCAGCTCTAGGACATGGCAAGATCTCTTCCCTCAGCCCCACCTGCCTCGGGGCCACAGAAGGAGCAGCAGAGGGGGCGCCAGAAAGCTCCAAGGGCCTGCTCGGCTGCCCAGCCCTGCCCCTGGCCATGCCATCAGCACTCCCATGCAGCTCCCCTGGCTTATCCCCAGGGTCACAGTCCTGGTTCTGAGATGGTGGGGACGTGGCCTGCACGGGGCCACCTGGGGCCTCTCTTTCTGTTCCCAGAGGCTCTGATTGCTCCTGGCAGCTCAGCTTCTCCACCTTCAGCTTCTTCCTCTCTGAGGGGAGCTTGTCCTCTGAGGGCTGGGGCTCCCCAGAGCTACCACTGGGCCGCCTTGGCACAGTTTGGGTCCACTGACAGGTCTCCTTCTTGTCCCCACCACCACTGGTGCCTTCTTCCATCTTAGGGTCTGGCAAAATCAGCTTGGGAGCCTCTAAGTCACCTCCCCTGAGGGGACCAGGTGCTGGAGGCAGCTGACACCCCAGCTCCAGCCTCCCATTTGGAGAAAGCAGGGGGCTCTTGCTGCCCAAGCAGGGGGGTTCTCTGCAGCTGAGGGTGGGGGGCGAGGTGGCCCTGTTCACCCTAGGCTGTTCACTGCCTCCTGCTCTGGCCACCATCTCCCTCTGCTTGGGGGACTCCATCACCAAGAAGCCCTCCGGGGCCAGTGGACTTTGGCAAGGCCCTGGCTTGGCCCCCACAGCTGCGTCCCCATGGACAGGGGTCCTCCTGTCCTGGAATGGGACTGTGCCCTCATTCCCTGCTAACTCTTCCTGGAGAGGAAGGGCCAGCTCTGTCCCACTACCCAGGGTCATCTCCCTTGCCTTCTTCCCTCCATGGCAACTGGTTTTCATTTTCTGGTAGATTCTCTTGAATGTCTCATTCCCATACACCTGCCACTTGTCCTGGGAGAACATCTTCAGCTTCCTCTGGCTGCACTTCTTACTGCCTGCTCTGCCCTTGCTGGCTGCCCCCACCCCAGCAGCAGCTCTGTTTCTATCCGAGTCCTCTGCGGGCACCAGACTGTCTCCAGTGGGGGGGCATGGCAGGTCCTC
This sequence comes from Callorhinus ursinus, assembly GCF_003265705.2. Classification (NCBI taxonomy): domain Eukaryota; kingdom Metazoa; phylum Chordata; class Mammalia; order Carnivora; family Otariidae; genus Callorhinus; species Callorhinus ursinus. The sequence continues at coordinate 882,448 of NW_027397115.1, forward strand.
CACGGCAGCCTGTCTGACCAGGGCCCGGGGGTGGCCGCTGGGAACATTCACCAGTTGGGCGGGGGCAGGCCTGGGGCTTAGAGGCTTCTGCCTCCTGGGGCAGGCGTCCTGGGGGCCCGGGGGCTCCTGCCATGTCCTGGTGCCCTCGACAAGGGGCAGTGAGTTGCTCCTGGTGATGGGCACACATGCCACAGTGGTGGAGAGCTGAGTGGGGACAGAGTGAAAGAAGAGTGGCTGTGCCTTGTCCGGGAGGATGAAGGTGGAACGGGCCGAGCTGAGGGCAGCGGGTTTCCTCCGGCCTGGCTGCAGCGCCCGGATGTCAAAGTGGAAGGAGTCCTTGTAGGTGTAGGGCATGGGCAGGTCGATGCTGCCTTGCTTACACAGGACCGTCTTGCGGGGCCGCACATTGTCCAGCTGGGAATCGTCCACCACAGCCTGATTGTGGGAGATGAGCCAGGCGATGCGCTCCTCCAGCTGCTTCTTCTCCAGCTGCAGGCTGGGCCCCCCAGGCCCCAGGGCCACCTCCACCTCAGACTCAGCACTGTGCCCCGACAGGCTATGCAGGGGGCTGCCAGGGGCCGGCGGCTGCTCTGCGCTGTCCGAGCGGGACAGGTAGCCCGAGTCAGTGCTCTCACACTTCCGCAGCCGGCCCTCCAAGGCCTTGGCGTCCCAGGGCTTCTCCGAGGACGTGACCACTTGCTGCTGCTGCAGGGAGCACAGCCGGCTGGCAGTCGGGGACGTCTGCTCTGGCAGCTTCCACCTCGGCTGGGAGCCAGCCAGGGCAGGCCCAGGGGAGGCCGTGTGGGCAGAGTCCACGGGGGTCTCTCTGTCAGCAAATGTGGACCCTGGACAGGGAACAGCTTCCAACTTCAGACCCAGGGTCTTGGCAACAGAAGACAGGGGCATGGCAGGCGCTGGGCAGTGCCCAGCACCCTGGGCGCCTACAGAAAGGGGTCTCTCCGATCGGGCCCCACCGCCCACCCTCGGGCTGCTGCTGTCCCCCCTGCCATCTGCTCCGGAGCTCTCCCCAGCCTTGTCCCCCTCCTCCAGGAGGCTGCCCCCACCGCCATCAGACTCCGAGGACAGCCGAGAGTGGTTGAGGTGGGTCTGGGTGCGTCTATGCTTATACAGGTTGCTCTGGGTCTTAAAGGCGATGCCACAGGTAGCACATGGAAAGGGCCTCTCACCCGTGTGGGACCTGATGTGCTTCTCCAAAACACTGGGCTTCAGGCAATCCCGGCCACAGTGTGGGCAAAGGTACTTGCCGGCATTCCGTACCTTGCCCGGGCTCCCCAGAGTGGGCCCCAGGCCTGGCGACAGGACAGGCAGAGTGCCCACAATGTTCACGGTGAGTGCCGGGGCCACTGGCTTCCCTGCCTGGGTAGGGCCGGGTCCTTCAGGCCGCAGCAGGGGGCTGAGAATAAAGGGTATGCTGCCCCCGTCGAGGCTGTGTGTCACAGGGGGGGCACGTGGCTGGAGGCCCCCCGGAGGCACTGTGTGGTACAATGGGATGGGCAGGGCCTTCAGGAACACGGTAGGGGCCAGACCCTGCTCCGGTGGCAGAATGACAGGGCCCAGGGTCAGGTGAGATGAGACCTGCCCACCTGGGGCTCCTGGGTGTCTAGGAGCCAGAGCCGGCTGGCCCCCGGCAGGTGAGAAAGCGCGAGTGAGTTCTGGCACCTCCATCCTGCATCATCTGGGTGGTTCAGGATGCCTGGCGACCTGTGGGCAACACCAAACTTTACTGGGGGCACCTCTCTTCTCTCATCATGCAGTAAACCCTTCCCTGCCCCCACCTGGCATTTCATCACCCCACTGGAGCCTTGGTAACAATCCCCCCATAGAAACAGTTATCCCCACATTAAAGGGGAGACAGAGGCTCAGAGAGAAGTGACTTGACAAGCAGCTAATACATGGCAAATCAGGATCTGGACCCAGGTCTGTCTGATTCCTGCCTCTTATTTCATATGCCTTAAGGGAACTCTTGACCCTTGCCCTCTACACACGATGGGCTTGTTACTGTCATCCCTCAACACCCAGCACAGTACCCTGGGCAGAGGGGACACTTAGAAAACGTGCTGCCTTCATGAAAAAGAAAAGTCGTGTAGCTTAGCAAGGTCCTCAAAGTGCACAGTGATTCCATGCCGGGACTCGGTTTCCAGATCTATAAAAGGGGAAGAGAATCAGCACCTCCCTAGGACCTTTTTCACTCTGGAGTTCTTAGCCTCTGCTATTGGATGGGGGCAATAAGGAAGAAAACTGACCTGAAGGGAAGCCTAACAGATTCAGCAAATGAAAACAGAAGACTCCCTGCTAAATGAATTTCAGATAAACAATACGTAATTCTTTAGTATAAGTATATCCCAATCTTGCACAGGTCATGCTTACACTAAAAATTATGTATTATTTACCTGAAATCCAAATGTAATGGCAGCCTGTACTTCATCTGGTTACCCCACCAGGATAAGGAGCACTTCCTCAACCTCAGGATCAGGCTTGGGTCTCTGCTCAAAGGTGGGGTTTCCAAAACCCCTCCAGATCCAACTGGAACACAATCAGTTCCCTCTCAGCCAGAGGGAAGAGCTGGGCAAATATAAGGCAGGACAGCAAGAGAGACCCAGCCATGTTCTTCAAACCATGGGAGGGAAAGCCAAATACAATGGGAAGAGGCGGGACAGGCCCAGGTTACAGGAATGGGGTCTCCAGATGTTTCTTACTCAGACACCCATCCCCTAGGAGCTCCATAAGCACCCTTTGATCATCCCCCAGCTCATCTCCTTCAGAAAAACAATATATACTGCAGGTTTCTGCAGCAAGCTGGGTAAGGTAGAAGTAGCGGCATGCGGGAACCGGCTCCTAACGGCTCACACCAGTTCATGCTGGCTCATGATAGCTGATTTTCAGGAATTTTGCAAGCCAGTTGTTAAACATGGCCACAGTTAAGAGTTAAATTATATAAACTTATAAGTTATCTTAAAAACAAAGGTACACAACTGGATATTCACATGTAAAAGATTGAAGTTGGACTCCCTATGTCACTTCATATACGAAAATTAACTCTAAATTGACCAAAGATCTAAATGTAAGAGCTAAAACTACAAAACTCTTAGAAGAAAATGTAGGAGTAAATCTTCATGACCTTGGATTTGGCAATGAATTCTTAGATATGACATCAAAAGCACAAACAATTAAAAAAAATTTTAATCATGTTTTATGTAATCTTATACTTTTTAAACCTGATTGTATACCAACTTTTTATTTTTTTTAAAGATTTTATTTATTTGACAGAGGGAGAGAGAGCATAAGCAGAGGGAGTGGCAGGCAGAGGGAGAGGGGGAAGCAGACTCCCCACTGAGCAAGGAGCCCGATGCAGGGCTCCAATTCAGGACCCTGGGATCATGACGTGAGCCGAAGGCAGACACTTAACAGAATGAGCCACCCAGGCACCCCTATACCAATTAAAAAAATTTTTTTACCAAAATTAAACTTTTGGGCATCAAAGGACACCAAGATGTACTATACGTTGGCTAACTGAACATAATAAATTTTTTAAAAAAGTGAAAAGACAACTCACAGAATGGAAGAAAGTATTTGCAAATCACATATCTGTTATGTCCAGAATACATAAAGAATTCTCACAACTCAATAAAGACAACCAACTCAACTAAAAAATGAGCGAAGGACTTGAATACACATTTCTCCAAAAGGAAGGTCTACAAAGAGCCAAAAGCAGAGGCAAAGATGCTCGATACCATCAGTCATTAGAAAAATGTAAATCAAAACCACCATGAGACATGACTTCACACCAGCACATCTTCAGCAATAACAACAAGCTAGAAATGACAAATGAGCACTGCTTATGCGAACGTAAGATGGTGAACATTTTGGAGGCTCCTCAGCAAGTTAGACATAAACTACAATATGACCTAGCAATTCAACTTCTAGGCACACACCCCAAAGGGCTGGAAATAGGAATTCATATAGAAACTTGTACATGCATGTTTACAGCAGCACAATTCAACACAGTCAAAAGGGGGGGAACAACCCCAATGTCCACTGGCGGATGAATGGATAAACAATATGCAGTCCATCCACACAATGGGATATTCTTCAGCCATCACGAGAGCGAAGTGCTGACCCACGATACCACAGGGACGAACCTTGAACACACAATGCTGAGTGAAAGAAGCCAGACCAAAGAGGTCACATCCTGTGTGATTCCATTTATATGAAAAACCCAGACGAGGCAAGTTCACAGGCACAGAAAGTGGATTACAATGGTTGTGAGGGACAGAGAGGGAGAATACGGGGTGGCCACTTGATTGCGCACAGGGCTTCCTTTTGCAGTGATGAGAATGTTCTGGCAGTGGTACAACATTATCAGTGTACCTGAACGCTGCCAAGATGTCCACTTTAAAATAGTTAAAATGGTGAGTTTGATGTTATGTGAATTTTACCTCAGTAAAAAAGGTGCTAAATACGTAAAGCTCATCACTTGCTAATCATTTTATTTCATCTTACCATTATCGGTGCTCGGGGGGTTGTTTCTGTTGACTGCGTCGTCAGGATGGAAATGCCACATGATTGTGCAGCACTCCATATCCTGGTATCGTCCCGGCTTTGGGTTCAGTGATGTCATGTTCACAGCCTGGGACTGGCCATGGTGGGGCTATTCACACCACAGAAATCAGCAAATGCCACAAGCCAGTCTTTTTTTTTTTTTTAATCCTGAAACCAACTCTCCCATTCTCTGTTCCTTATAGACCTATTTAACGTTACAGATCTCACACCACCATGCCAGCTGCCTCAAAACATTTGACAGGTTATAATTTTTTAAGGGAAGATTTAAAGACAAAAATCTTTAGAGATCAGAAGGTACTGGAATTCTTCAGAGCTGATGTCAAGGATAGACAATGGCTTACCTCAAGGCACTGCATCCTTCCTACTAGCCGAAGAATTTTGAGATGCTTCCCAGTAGAACCATCGGATTGAGTTCCTGGCCCTGCTCACTTGGCTTGCTGGTGGATATCCCTGAGACCCAGATCCCTCAGCTCTGAGAACAGGTCACCTGGGCAGACCTACAGGGAGATCTCCTGAAACGGTCTGTGAGAATATGGAGCACGGCGCCAGGCATGGAGTAATTGTCGAAGAAAGCACACAATTAGGAAAGCTCCACTTATTTGGGCTTCCAAGGATATACCTTGATATTTTGAACTATTAACTCGTGACTCCTCCTCCACCCTCTCTTCCCTCCTACCCTGTCTCTTCTTCCCCCATCGGTCAGCAGGTCCCATTCATTGCTCTTGAGAAGAGAGGCTGTCTCGTGCTGGGTCCCCCAAAAAGAGATGCCATCACAAGGATTCTATTTGGGAGGTGACCCTAGGAAACACTCATAAGGGAGAGAGAAAGACGAGGTGAGGGAAGCTACAGAGTGTGTGTCATGGGGCAGGTAGAGCTTGACCCCGAGGGGGATACAGAGACCGTACAGAACACATATCTCAGTGACCCCACACAGTGAGGGAGCGGTCATGCACTGAGGGTCCTCCGGAGAACAGTGAGATGCGGGCCGTGCAGCTGGCAAGCGCACACACCGGGCGGCTCTGGGGGGTCCCGCAGCACCGTCAGGCTCGCAGCGCTGCCAGAAGCTGGCTCCTACAAATGCAAGGGGAGCTGGGTAGACAGGGCTTTGCTGGAGTTGTTGTGGCAGAAAAAGAGTAAAGTCTTCTGGATTCCAGAGCCTAAACCCTAAGGAGGAAATCCATTTCCCAGTCCTCAGTTATGATGGTCCCTGAGTTAGGAGGAGGTGGGAAGGAGGAGAGGTGGGAGGAAAAGGAGGAAGCCTTCCAAAGTTGGCTTCAGGGTGAGTTGAGTGGAGGTGTGACCTGGACCCTACTCCCTGGGGCAATCAGGTGAGGGCCCAGGGCAGAGCAAAAACAGCCCACTGTGCGTGTCCAGGCAAGCAGGATGGAGGAAGCCTATGGGGTTCCCGTGCTCCAGAGTGAATACCAGAGCCCCAGGGAGGGGCCCTGGAGGGACCCGGAAAATTCCAGTTGGGTCCTGGGGGTCCTGCTTGGGGAGCTGAGGGCTGAGCACCACATGCCCCCCGAAATCAGCCCACCCATGGGGGAAGGAAAAAAGCAGCCCAGACTGCCTCAGGGAAGCACGGGGCTTCAAGACAGAAATTCCAGAAAAAGAGTGCTACATTTTTGAAACACCTGCCACGATGATTATTTTCCTCTCTCTGCAGGCTGTTCTGTGATCACAGCAAAATCAACACCCTTTAGGGGCAGCTGATCCCTGCCGGCAAGATAATGAGCCAACTAACACCTTCCTCCAGGGAGATGGCACTTTTCTCAGGGAAACCTCAAAGGGCCGCCACTAATTTTTCTCACTCTGAATTAAGGCGGTAGCAGGTCCTATTATCCCCACTGGACTAGTGGGGAAACTGAGGCACAAGGTGGAGAAGGCAGGCATGTCAGGGAAGGCTCTGGAAAGACCACCTGGTTGGCAAGACTCATTGCCAGGTGCTCGCCTCCTTGCCATCCTGAGGGTCTACCACGCAGAGAGCCTGAAGAACCCCTCACCTCCTCCATTCTGCCACATGTGCAACCCCCCACCTCCTCTGAGCCCCCCAAGGTCGTAATACTTTTTGGTATGAATGTGCAGCTTTACAGGGAGAGGCGGCAGAAAGCTGTAAGAAAGTGACTATTTCCAAAGATCCCTTTTTTCAAAAACAACCCATAAAGGGGCCTGGACAAAGGAAGAGCATGGAAATGCCACAAACAGGTTCTAAAAAATGCATGTTTGGGGCCCTGAAAGAGGCGGCTATGGAGAAATGTACCCAACGTGTTAAACACATTGAACTTTTCAGGAAGAACCTGGTGCTAAGTACACTGTTTTCGCTAAAAGTTTCCCAAGCCACAGTCTGTCTGTCACCTGCTGTGCCATGTGGGGACCTCTCAGGCCCTTACTTCCTCCCCATCCCTGGGTAACTGGGGTTTGCTGGAATATGGTTACTTTATTTTTTTTTTAAGTTTCTCTCTCTTGTTTTTAAGTTTGTCTATTTATTTGAGTAATCTCTAGACCCAACGTGGGGCTTGAACTCATGACCCTGAGCTCAAGAGCTGCATGCTCTTCCAACTGAGCCATCCAGGGGCCCCTGGAATATGGTTACTTTAAAGGGGAGCTGTGTGCACAAAAATGTGCATGTATTCAGTGCCACTAAACTGCACACTTAAAAATGACTGAAATGATAAATTGTATGTTATATGTATCTTACAACTTTCAAAAGGTAGGAAAAAAAGGTATGGGGTAGGGGGAGTGCTATATCATTACCCAACAAGCCAAAACCTTACACTCACACAAAAACCTGCCCATGGATATTTATAGCAGCTTTCATCATAATTGCTAAAACTTGGAAGCAACCGAAATGTCCTTCAGCAGGTGAATGGATAAACTGTGGTCTATCCAGACAATGGAATATCATCCAGCACTAAAACAAAATGAGCTATCAAGCTGTGATGGCAGATATGTATCATTATACATTTGTCCAAACCCACAGAATGCAGAACACCAAGAGTGATCCTAATGTCAACTCTGAACTTCAGTTAATAATGACACATTAATACTGGCTCGTCAACTGTAACAATATCCCACACTAATGCAAGACGTTAAACGCAGGCCAAAGTGGACAAGAGGCTGGGGGTCAGTGCTATGCAGGAGCTCTCTGTACTCTCCCCTCATTTCTCCTTAAACCTAACTCTGCTCTAAAAAAATTAAGTCTAGGGGCGCCTGGGTGGCTCAGACGTTAAACGTCTGCCTTCCACTCAAGTCATGATCCCAGGGTCCTGGGATCAAGCCCCACATCAGGCTCCCTGCTCTGTGGGAAGCCAGCTTCTCCCTCACCCTCTGCTTGCCTCTCTGCCTACTTGTGCTCTCCCTCTCTCTCTGTCAGATAAATAAAGAAAATCTTTTAAAAATTAATTAAGTCTATTCATTTTTAAAAATTTTTTAAATCAGAACAGTGTTTAAAAAGACACGTGAAAAGACGTTTACCCTTATCAGCCAAGAAATCCAAGGTGTATACATGATGCCATGTTTTGCTTATCAAAGTAAATTAAATAAATAAATACATTCTTGTAATAACTGGAGAAAAAAAGAGTATTTTTTCTTCAAACTATTATTAAAATATGTAACACTTTTTTTTTTTAAGATTTTATTTATTTAATTGACAGAGAGAGAGACAGAGAGAGAGGGAACACAAGCAGGGGGAGTGGGAGAGGGAGAAGCAGGCTTCCCGCCGAGCAGGGAGCCCGATGCGGGGCTCGATCCCAGGACCCTGGGATCATGACCTGAGCCGAAGGCAGTCGCTTAACCAACTGAGCCACCCAGGAGCCCCTGTGTAACAGTCTTTTTAAACGTGTATCTGCGGGGCCCTCAGATGATCTTGCACAACCGAGCGGTATGGTCCCATGCTTTGGGAAACGTACCTCTAATTTAAGATCTTGACCTGGGACAACTTCAGCTAGACCCTCCAGATAAATCAGATCTTCTTCCCTCTGCCCTGTGTCCCCAAGGGAGTAGCCACGGCTCCCAGAGCAGGAAGGAGGAGAGCCGGACCAGAACTGGCTCCAAGGGAGCTCTGTCCCTCTGCTGAAGGCCACATGTTTGCCAGGTGGCATCTCTGGTCAGCTATCCCTGGGGCCCGGGGTCCCTGGCTGAAGAAAGACCTATCTTCCTGGCTCAAATTCCAGTTCTGCCACTTACCCACTGTCTGGCTGCAGCAAGTTCCTCTCACTTTAGGATTCTCATTTGTAAAATGGGGATCAACATGGAAGATAAGAGAGATACTCCCCACAGGCTCTTATCACAGCACAAGTGCAAAAGGGGAACAATCTGCTAACAGTTACTGACATTTCTCTCTTTTTTCCTTTTCCAAGTTAATCAGTTTCGCTTTGGTCAGCCTAAGGCGTCTACATCTATCAGCCTAAAGAGAGGAGAATTTTTCAGGTTGGTAGCAGGCATAGCTGAGCCTTATTTAGTGCCGGCCATGGGCTAGTCAGCAGCCCCAGTGCTTTACAGGGGCTGAGATGCCCAGTACACACCAGGCTTCCGCTTCAGAAGGCACTGCTGGTGTTCCGGGGGAGGGGGATGCTGAAGAAGGGAGAGACTTGCTCTCCCAAGGCAAGCTGCTGGGAAACGTGCTCCCTCCTGAAGAAGGAAGACAGAGAAACAAGGTAAGTAAGCTTCAGCTTCCTGCTTGCACAACAGGATTTCTGGTAAGACAATAATCTTGAGGGCAGATACTGCTGTTGAGGGCAAAAGGTTTTTCACAATTAGCTTCTCTCTTCTTTTGACGTTTCAGGCTCCAAGACAAGAGGAACCGCACCTGGAGGTGAGTGGGCCCTAAGTCCAATGACCTGTGTCTGTGTAAGAAGAGGGAGGATGCAGAGGCACACACAGTCAACATGAAGACCATGTGACTAGACAGAGACAGAGGGGTGCAGCCACAAGCCAAGGGGCACATGGAGCCACCAGAAGCGTCAAGAGTCGGGAAGGAGCCTCCCAAGAGCCTGCAAAGCGAGCCCAGCCCTGCTCACACCTGGATTTCAGACTTCTAGCCTCTGGATGGTGGGAGACCACACTGCCATTGTTTTAAACCTCCCAGTGTCCCAGGGGGACTTGGTCACAGCAGTCCCAGGACACTCATATGGGAAACAGAAGAAAATGCTCCAATTCCTGGCCCTGGAAGATGGTGAGGGGGGCATGGGCCCAGAAGAGGAAGGCAAGCAGGACAAGAGAAGGTGCAAGCCTGGGCAACACCAGGCTGTCCCCCATCTTTCTGTTGAAGCCCTCTGCAAGGAGGTGGCCAGAGCAAGGCGAGGCTGGGCAGAGGGAGGCCCCTGGGGCTGAGCCATCCTGAGCTGCCACAGGTCTTCCTGGAGGCTGGACAGGGTCTGGCTTGGGGCTGACATGGTGCTGAGAAGAGGGCACCTGGTAGGAAGAACAGCTCTGTAACAAAACCCCTGAAGAGGCCCAGTGGACTGACAGATGCCATTGTGGAGATGCTGTGGGTGGAGGAGGGGCAAAAAAGATATCATATGAGGAGACCCAAAGGAACTGGACATTTGTTTTGATTTGCTCTGCAGACTGGTTAGAGAGTGGGCTTGGGAGGCAGGGCCCAAATCCCACCCTACACTCATCTGTGCTGTGACCTCAGACGACCCACACAACCTCCTTGTGACTCAGTTTCCTCACTGTAAAATGGGGAAACAGTAATACCTCCCCCATATGGTGGTGTGAGAGTTGTGTGGATTGTAAGTGCGCCTGGTCTAAAGTACCAGCTCAAAAGAGTCAATAAATACAAGTTAACTTTTCTTCTTGCCTCCCGCTAACCAGGAACAGGGCTTTAGAGAAGAGCCAGTCAACCACAGGCAAAGGAAAGGAGCGCTCTGCTGTGTGTGTGTCTGAGCCACAGAGTGAGCTCTGTTTCTTCATACCATGAAACTCTTCCAGAATCGTTAACAGTTACTGGCTGTATATTATTAACCATTGGCCCAGATGTCCCAGTGTCCCAAACATGGCCCAGCACATAGTAGGTATTCAATAAATTAACTGTTGAATCAGTGCAGCATTGGAGAAGATAAAGAAATGGCCTAACTTCGATCAGGAGCTACGTCAGCCCCATGGCAGATTCAGTGACCCATCCAGTGACTGCCCACCCTGTCCCCCCCCCAAGAAAGAAGTCAACTGTAATCAGGGCCCAATGAAAGCAGAGGACACCCCCAGCTCCTATGTCCCCACACAGTCAGGCATGAGGGGCAGGTGAGACTTGTGTCCATGAAACTCCAGTGTAAAGAGACTCCTCACTTGACATGGACCAAGCCGTGCTGCTCCAGTCTCTCATCTCTCAGAAACCCCAAAGGTTTATACAACAGAGCCACAACATGTGGGGAGGTTGAGCAAAAATGAAAATAATCATTTCAATCTCTTGGCAATGCCCCTAGTCAACTCCATAAGCAAACAGCAGGGTAAAATGAGCAGACTTGAAGCCCACTTGGTTCTCACGCCATGAGCACCTCACTGCTGAGCATAATCCCAGTGCTAGCAGTATTTTTCATGCACCGCACACTGACTAGACAAGTCCCCTGCTGCATGTGGTGATCAAACAAAGAAATAAGATAAGCTTTAACACCAAAGGAAAAACTGACTGAATTTGAGGTACTGAGAAATACTGTTAGCAGGTTGCAAAAACCAGCCTCAATCCCTCACACCTCCCTGTTTCCACAGCCTTTGCAAGGGGACTTTGCTGCTCTTCCCATTAAGATCAGGGGACTTTTTCTCTACCCCTCGACTCTGGGTGACAGGGTGGCATTAATGACCGTGAGCTGGTTCCGAGCCTAGCACTCAAGAACTCTGTATGCTTCTGCTCTGCCTCAGCCATGAGAACAAGCCCCAGCTAGCCGCCTGGAGGACGAGAGACCACGTGGAGCCAAGACAAGCCTTCCCGGCGAGGCCACCTTAGTCCAGCCAGTGCCCAGCAGAGCTGCCTGCTGCCCACAGACACCTGAGTGAGCCCGGCCAAGACAAGACCCACTAGACTGAGGCCAGCCTAAGATACTGACCCTCAGCATCATAAGCTCAACAAATGGCTGTCATTTTAAGCCACTATGTTTGGGGTTGTTAGGTAGCAAGAACTAACCGAATAGTATGATAGCAACATGGTGCCTACCTGAGGAATTTGAAGGGTAATTTTGACCAGTGGTGATTTTTGCCTTACCCCATATCCCTCATAGGCTGTGACTACATGATAACCCACTTTTCCCAGGATCCGCTGCTGGGATAGACAACTGCACCAGCACTGAAAGGGGTCAGAATTGATGAGGCCCTCTGGCAGTGGCATTGTACTTTCTGTTTTCTTCAAATATTGAAAGGTCTTGACAGAGTTTCTTCAGCTTCCTTTTTCCCACCGTTGGTCACCCTGCAGGCTAACTCAGCTTTGACGATGGCCTCTGTGTCTGATCCTTGCCCTCTGTTTTCTCGCCCACTTCTCTGAAGGGCCTCGATAGCTAAAAACTAGCATTTTAACCCACAGCAAGATTATTTTCCACCAGTTCTTAAGGCAATCCAGCTCAAGGACTCGCATGCTTTTTGACATCCATTTGAGATCAACACTGTTAGAATGCAAAAGAAACAGCTAGGAGAGAGGCCACAGGACACACAGGAGAGCTCTCACTGGCCGAGAGAGTTGGCAGCATGGATATCCCACTGTCCCTGGCTTAGAAAATACTGTAGGTTCTGCCACACTCGGTCTCATCAGCTGGACGTTGTGCCAAAATGATGGGGGTGTTCACATTAACAACGCACTGTTTATTTAGTAAAATATTTCAAACAAAAAGTGGTAGAATGTACATTATTAGCACTGCTCAGGATGACATTAAATAGAGGAGTCCAGTTTAGCTTTCACGTATTGAAAATTCATTTTTTCATCCATTCGAATGTTTATGGAACATGTACTCCATGTCAGGTGTTATTTCATGTGCTGGTTTCCCTTATGATACACCAGTACACAGACAGGTGAGAGAGCTTTTTTTTAAATAAATTATATAATGCATCAGAAAATAAGTGTCATGGGAAAAAAATCAGAGCATGGTAAGGAAGGGTAGGAGTGAGGTGGGGGGGTGTGGGAGGAGGCAGGCAAGGAGGGAGGGTTGCCATTTTAAATGGGATGGGTCAGGACGTCTAAACAAATACAGGAAGCGAGTGATGGAGTGAGCCACAGGGGTATCAGAGCCAAGGCCCTGAGGTGGGAATGTGTTTGGCATGCTTGAGACATGATACACTAAATGCAAAGGAAATTCATTCACAGATACCAACCTGCCCAACTATATTTTGTGATTCCTTCAGGGAAAGTCTATTTCCCCGGACCTTTGTTTCCTCAACCACAAAGCAAGGAGAAAAATGTCTAGGTACCAAGTGACCTCCAATTGTAGCTTTCGAGGTACTCTTCTCAGTTAAATAACAAGAGGCCTGTCCCCATCACCATTGTCACTGTTACTCTCCTCTATGGCAGATGGAGAAAGCACAGCTTAGAGCTCTCTTTTTGGCCAAGAGATGGGGATAAGCCAAAGGGGAGAACCATCCTCCAGGACCACCTCCCTTTATCCACAGACCATGAGTTTGAAGGTCACCTTTGCTGTTGTGTATCCCAACACCAGTTCTCCGCACCACAGGCCTGGCCATGCTGGAGGCTTATCATGATCCCTTGCAGCTCAGGACACATAAAATAAAATGGTACATAACACTATAATTCATGATCGCCTGGCAGGCTATAAACAGATTTGTGTGTTTACAGTGTGAGATAACATAATTCAGAATATGGTATTGGAGATGGTTATTGTTTTCTATGATTATACTAATTAGGCAGGAAAACTGCAAACAGATGTGGTGCTGAATTCAAAGCAGAGTAGGACAGAGGGTCCCAAATATTGATGGAATTCAGAAGATTACAAGAGTTAACCCCCACCTATTCAAATGCCCACTCTGGGAATGCTGCATGTGGGCAGGCATTCTTTGTACATATGCACCTTGTGTGCACTGAACGCAATGCACAGATCCACATTACAGGGGCCTGTGGGCTCTACTTGTTAAAGTCATGTCAATTAGGACCCACAAAGATGATGCTTTGGCTGACAAGCGATGGTACTCCTCCAACTTCTCCATCTTTTGGCAGTGCCAGGCTGCGCTGAACTTTGTTTTTTCAATTAAGCTACAATTTACATACGGTACTGTTTACCTTTTTAGTATATGGTTCTGTGAATTTTGATAAGCAGACACACTAGTGTAGCCACCAAAAGAATGGAGATACAGAAGAATACCTCCTCCTCCCAGTTACCCTACACCTCTTCTGATCACCCCCTTCCCCTCCCCTAGCCGGGTAACCACAGATCTATTTCTGTCCCTGTTGGTTTGCCTTGTCCAGATGTGATATAAATGGAACTGCACAGTACGTAACTTTTCTAGTCGGACTTCTTTCACTCATCATAATGCCTCTGAGATGCATCCAGGTTGTTGCGTGCTTCATTAGTTCATCCTTGTTATTGCTGGGTTGTATTCCAGTATGTTGGTGTGTCACAGTTTGTTTATTTACTTTCCCCACCTACTGGGTGGTGTCTGAGGAAGCACTGCAGAAAGTCAGGACATTCACACTGCCTAACAGCAAGGAGGCCACCCCTGTCCACGGTGGCAGTGGAGGCCACGTGGGAAGTAATAACAAGGCATCCTATGTCTTCCAGGCACTGCTATCTCCCAGGGAGAAATCAGTGATGGCCCAGTGGGGAGCCAAATTACCACCCTCTCCAAGGACTAATGAGAAGCTCCTCCTTGGGGGTTGAGACGGAGTGAGCAACCTGGCCGTCTATCTACCTGCTTCTCCTGCTGAGCAGTATCAAAGAAAGCCAGCTAAAACAGGAGGTTTAATCAATCCAGGCTCTCATAACACAGCACTGAAAAAGTCTACATTTCAATCAAAACTCATCTGCCATACCCAAGAAACAGGAAGAAACTGACTGAAAAAAGAAAATCCACAGATGCTAACACCAAGATGCAAGAAATGTTGGAATTATCTGACAAAGATTTTAGAGCAGCTATCATAAAAATGTTTCAATGAACACTTATGAATATGCTTGAAACAAATTTAAAAAATAGAAAGTTTCAGCAAAAAAAAAAAAAGAAAAGAAAAGAAAGAAAAGAACAACCAAATGGAAATTTTAGAACTGAAAAATGCTATAACCAAAATTTTAAAAACTCAGTGGATGGGCTCAAGAGCAGGATGGAAGGGACAGAAAAAAAGAATCAATGTATTTGAAGATAAAATAATAGAAATTCCCAGTCTGAACTACAGAGAGAAAACAGGGTGAAAAAATGAACAGAGTCTCAGGAACCTGTGAGACTAACAAAAAGTGTAATATTCATGTCATCAGAGTCCTGGCAGGAGAAGTAAAAGGGGACTGAGTTCAAACAGTACTTAAATAATGGCTGAAAACTCCAACTTGGCAAAAGACATAAAACCTACAGATTCAGGAAGCTAGTGAATCCCAAACAAGATAAAACCAAAGAAACCCTCACCAAAATACACCAGAGTCAAACTTCTGACCTCTAAAGACAAAGAAAAAAATCTTGAAAACAATGAGAAAGAAATGACACCTTACCTAAAGGGGAAAACCATTCTAATGACAGCAAATTTCTCATCAGAAACTTGGAGGTCAGAAGAAAATGGTACATTTTGAAAGGGCTGAAATAAAAGAACTGTCAACCCAAAATCTATATCCAGAAAAAAATATCCTCCTTGAATGAAGGGGAAATCAAAACACTCTCAAATAAAAGAGAACCAAGAGAATTTGTCACCAGCAGACCTACCCTAAAGGAATACCTAAAGGAAGTTCTCTAAACAGAAAGGAAATAATAAAAGAAGGAAAGTTGGAACATCAAGAAGGAAAAAGAGGGGGCACCTGGGTGACTCAGTCATTGGGCATCTGTCATCGGCTCGGGTCGTGGTCCCAAGGTCCTGGGATCGAGCCCCACATCGGGCTCTCTGCTCAGAGGGAGGCCTGCTTCTCCCTCTCCCACTCCCCCTGCTTGTGTTCCTTCTCTCACTGTCTCTCTCTCTGTCAAATAAATAAAATCTTAAAAAAAAAAAAAAGGAAAAAGAGTAGCAGAGTAAAAATATAGGTTAATACAGGTAATATTAGTATACCTATAGAAATATAGGTAAATTCTAAATTTCCCTTAGAACTTTTAAAATGATGTTTTATGGCTGAAACAAAAACAACACTGTCTCATATGGTTCTAAATGCATGTAGAATATTTAAGATAACCATAAATGGGGGAGGGCAAATGAAGATAAGGTTGTTATACTTCAGTCCCAATGGTAAAATAATGACACCAGTGGACTCTGATGAACTACATGTCTACGATGTCATACAGAGAGCAACCGCATACTCAAGATGGGGATATCTGATGGAGTCTGCCTAAACCACGGGCCACAGATGTGGTCTCTCTGCAACTGTACAGCCTAAGACCAGAGATGATGTGTCTGTAGCCTTCTTGACAGAGAAACTAGGGGCCCGGCAGTCAGAGCACAGCCCATCTGTGGCTGGGGGGATCTACACAAAGTGGCTGCTCCCTCAGCAAGACCTACTTCTCTCCACACAGTCCACGAGCTCTGAAGAGCTCTGTCCCTACTGGTGTCCAAACTCCCAGTGCACACCAACATTTCCTGCTTCCTGCCTGCACTCCAGGATATTTACCTACTGTTTACCCAGCAACTCCAGACAAGCTCCAGTCTGGTTAACCCAGTCAACTTCTCTGCTGTTCAATGGCAAAACCACAGCTTCTCCAATGAGGTCTGAACCCCTTCCAAGTATGTCCTTTCTTGGGTAATCTCTCTACCCTAAGGTACCACACAGAGTTGCCTTATATCTTATAATTGGTCTTTTATTACAGTTCATCATTCTTATGTTAAACTTCTGGAGTGTCAATTACTGTGGTTTCTGTCTCCTGATTAGACACAGACTACTACAGAATTCTAGGAGTGGTCCCGGGACACAGATCCCTAAAGATGGGATCTAGGGACTGATCTGGTCATGCCCCTGGACCTGAGTGTGATGCTGAGCTCCTTGCCAATGAGAAATGTGTTGCTTGTAACCTCTGACATGCGGTGGCATCACAATTAATCAAGCTATCATCTGTGGTTGACTGTGATAAAGTGCCAACTGCAGCACGTGCCTTGGGAGCTCAAGTGGCTTCTGCTCTTGCCGTGTTGGCAGTAATGATGACTACAAGGGCTGTGGTGTGGGATGAATGTTTCTGAGTGCCCTTGAGTGCTTACGGAGAGAAAATGACAAGCTCAGGTCTGTTAACTCCCACCTCAAGTCATGGTCTGAGAAGCAGACAGCCTCCATGACAGCCCTAAAAGAATCTCTTCTTTCTCGTAGCCACAGGGCCGACATTGCTGAAAATCAAACACAAAATGTAATGGTATAAGTTGCTGAATTAAAATGGCAGCTGAATTCACAGTCTTGCCAAGTTTCTCATGTAAAAATTAGGTCATTAATGGGGAAAAAATGAGATCCTTGAAACGTGGAATAAGGACATCTCATTGGACCTCAAGAAATTGACAATGTTGATGTCTGGGTCATCCTGAGTCTCTCTTAGCAGCAGCAACAGATTCCCCTCCAATGTCTAAGACCTGTCTCTGTCAGTTTAAAAGCCCTGTGATACCCTCATTTGGGGAAGACACCTTGAAAGGGGCTGCTCTTTCTTCTTTGAACCCACCCTAACTACCCCCTGTTGCCAAAAGACCCCAAACGAGAATCAAGTCTCAGCATGATTGGGTGGTCAGGTATACACTGTGACCCAGGAGGAAACAGCTTATCCACCAAAAGAACTGAAGGCCTTTGCTAATACATAGTCACAGAAACATGGGGAATATATGTGTGGAAACAGATTCAAAGGACATTGAGAAATACATTAATGAGGGGCCACTTCCGTCTCTGAAAACCTTTGTGGTTGCTGTTTATTCGGGCCAAGTATGACTATAGTGGATGCCACCCTTGGGATAGGCTCCTTGATTTCAATGTGATGTCTGAATTCCAGTATTGCAGAGGCCAAGTGGCAGCACTTAATTGTCAAAGGCAAAGTAGGCATGTCAACCACACAGCAGTAGGGACATGTCAGTAATCAGAATTCTCTGAGCCTCAGAGATCTTTAGCAGTGGCTGCTTAATCCTGGTGTCCCTAAGAGTGAAAAAGGTAGGGGCGCCTGGGTGGCTCAGTCAGTTAAGTGTCTGCCTTCGGCTCAGGTCATGATCCCAGGGTGCTAAGGATGGAGCCCCGTGTCGGGCTCCCTGCTCAGCAGAGAGCCTGTTTCTCCCTCTCCCTCTGCCTGCCACTCCCCCTGCTTGTGCTCTCTCTCTCTCTCTGTCAAATAAATAAATAAAATCTTAAAAAAAAAAAAAAAGAGTGAAAAACGTAGTCAGCCTACTAGGACGTTGCTTGGTCTACATGGCAAGAAACACTCTTAAGTGTGGTAGCAAACAACCTGACTCGAGTCACCAAATGGAGAATCATGGCCTTTCATCCAGTTCTCAGACCTAAGTCAGTTCACAGGCCAGAAGCCCCTGAAAGACAGGAGTGCTAGGTCTCCTGAAAGAGGACCCCCTCCTATTGCCACAAAGACACACTCGATCTTCCTTCTAAGCCTTCTCCCCAGAGGGACCTTTGGCCACATATTAGTGATGGAGGAAAAAGTAAATACTCGAACTTTTCCAGGGAATACTATATAATCCAAGGGTAAAGAATGCAGAGCAGGCTGAGGTCCTGCCCTGAGGGCAAGGAAACTCTGGAATGAACCACAACTTCATGGCCAACTGCAGAAATGAGGACTAGAATAGCTTTATGTGTGATCTCTATGCATACAGTACCAATGGGTCTGTTTACATATACTAATCATCCTCTACTTCTTTCTCCTTCATACTTTTAGATTTTATGCATGAGTTATTGGAGGTTAACTTTACAACTTGGTCTTTAGGGAAGAGAATATTGAGGAAGCCCTTGACTGAATTTGAGTAGTAATTAATATAGCCCATGACGGATATAACGACTGTTTGTTCTCATTTTGAAAGAGTTAAACTTCTTCAATTGTAGGAAGGAAAGATGTATCTTGTTAGGCAGAAATATGGAGTTGTTTCATTGTGTTAAGGAAGTCCCAATATGTACATGGAAGCTGAGTGGCCACAGGGGCAGGCCATGTCAGTTATTAATTTATTGCCTGTCAGAGCCAAATGTACCCTTCAACATATGCTATAGGATAAACAGTGCAATTCCTTTAAGATTTTAAAGACGGCACAATGTTAAGGGACATTCCAGGAAGGAGAGGCTTCCTGCAATTTTCAGCAGGGGCCAAGGAGAGGGTCAGTGGTGTGGGTGCAAGGACATCTACTGGAGCCTACCCCTGCCAAAGTCCCCAGATATACTCCCCCTGCAATCTTGCAACCTCAGCCTGACACCAAGCTGTCTGTAGCCCCACACATGGAAACCAAAGCTCCTGTTCAGAATGTATACAGCCTGCCTATGGCCAGAGAGTCACATGGTTGTGTAGCTCCTTCTGTATCCTATGCACAGCCCACCTGTGGCTGGGGTGGGCATCCACAGAGAACCACTCCACCTCCCACCCACGCAGCCCATTAGTTCCAAAGGCCTCTGTCCCCACTGGTGCCGATTCCCAGTGTAGACCCATGTCTCCTATTGTCCATCACCTGCTGACTGCCTACACTCTGGAATGTGGCCTATCATTCACCCAGTAACTCCAGGCAAGCTCCAGTCTGGCTAAACCAGCCAGCTTCTCTGCTGTTCGAGAGTCAAGCCATAGCCTCTCCAATGAGGTAGGAACCTCTTCCAAGTTTGTCCTTCTTCTCAATCCTAAAGTACTTTATAAAGTTTCCTTACATCTTAGAGTCATTCTCTACAAAGGTATTACTTCTTGTCATAACCTTCTCTTGTTTAACCTGTGTAATTTCTACTTCCTGCCAGGATCCAGAATGCCACACCAAGAGAGACCATCTCCCAGGCCATAACACAAACCTTAGTAAGAACTGAAATCAGAGTGTTCTCTGCCCAGAATAAAATCAAACTGGACGTCAATAATGGAAAGGTAACAGGAAAATCTCCGAACACTTGGAATGAATCAGCATACCACTAAGTAACCCATGTGTTTAAAGATGAAATATCAAGGGTAGCAACAACAACAACAAACACTGAATGAATGACAATGAAAATACAGCATCTCAGAATTTGTGGGGTGTAGCTAACACAGTGCTCAGAGGGAAATGTAGAGCACTAAAGGCTTGTATTTGACAAGAGAGCCACAAAGCAATAATCTAAGCTCCTACTTCAAGAACCTAGTGAAAGAAAAGCATCATAAACCCAAAGCAAGCAGAAGGAAGGAGATAATAAGGAAAAGGAAAGCAATTAATAAAGTTGGAAGAGAAAAATAATATAGTCAATGAAAGGAAAAATCTTCTTCTTCCAGAAGATCAATAAATTGATCTTCAGAATCTCTACAAATATTGAGAAAGGAAAAATGAGAGAAGACATGCATTAGCAGTATCAGGCAAGAAGCAGGGATATCACTACAGACCTTGTGGATACCAAATGGATAAAAAGGGAATTCTGTGAATAAGCATGATACTCAGATAAATTTGATAACCTAGATAAAATGGACAAATTCCTCAAAAAGCACAAACTATCACAATTTGCTAAATATGAAAGAGATCACTTATATAGCACTCTATTAAGGAGACTGAATTTGTAATTCTAAAACTCCCAAAAAAGAAGTCTCCAGACCCTGATGGTTTCACTGAAGAATTCTACATAATGTTTAAAAAAGAATCAATGCCAATTCTATACAACCTCTTCCAGAAAATAGAAGGGAAGGGAAGACTTCCTAACTAATTTTAGGAATCTACATGTTACCCTGACACCAAAACCAAAGACAGCACAAAACAGAAAACTATGGAGCAACATCCCTCTTGGATATAGAGGCAGAATCCTTCACAAAAATATTAGCAAACAGACTACAATATAAAAAGAACTATACACCATGGCCAAGGGTTCCAAGGATGTACCAATAGGATCCACCACATTAACACAGTAAAGGAGGAAAGTCACATGATCACACCAACTGATGTAGAAAAAGCTTTCGACAAAAGTCAAAATCTACATGTGGTAAAATCTCTCAGAACGCAGAAATAGAGGGAAAGTTTCTCAACTTGATGAGGAGCATCTACAAAACATCTACAGCTGATATTACACTTAATGGCAAAAAACTGAAATACTTCCTCCTTAAGTTCGGGAACAAGACAAAGATGCCTCTCTTATCATTTTCATTCAACACAGTACTGGAAGTTCCAACCAGTGTGATAAAGCAAGAAAGGAAATGAAAGACATATGGATAGGAAAGGAAGAAATAAAACTGTCCCTTTTTTGCAAATGACATGATTGTTTATGTAGAAAATTCCAAGAAATCTACAAAAAAAATTCCTAGAACTAATAAATTCATCAAAGTCACATGATACAAGTTCAACATACAAAAGTCAATTCTACTTTTATAACTAGCAATGAACAACTGGAAACCAAAGCTTAAAATACAGTGCCATTTAGAATCACTCAACAGTACTGAAATACTTAGGTATAAATCTAATGAAACCTATACAGGACCTATTTGCTGAAAAGTGGAAAGCACTAATGGAAGAACTCAAAGAAGGTCTAAATGAAGAAGGAGACATTGTGTCCACAGATTGGAAAACTCACCTTGGTAAAGATGTCCATTCTCTCCAGACTGACACGCAGGCTCAAGTCCGTTCCTATCAAAATCCCAGTAAGACTTTTTATGGGCATAGACAAGACTATTCTAAAATTTATATAGAAAGGTAAAAGAACTGGAATAACTCAGTTTTGAAAAATGATAGTAAAATGGAAAGAATCAAATCAGTCTACCTGATTTGAAAACATATTACACAGCTACAGTAATCAAGACTGTGTTGTATTCACAGAGGAAGAGACACACGATCAAAAGAATTTTCCTAAAAAACAGAATTAGACCCACACGAATATACCCAACTGATTGTGAACAAAGGTTCAAAGGCAATTCAGTGGAGGGAGTATGTAACTTTTTCAGCAACTGACATGCATAGGTACAAAAAATAAAGGTCAGCCTCAACCTCACACCTTATGTAGACAAAAAACTCAAAATGTGAGACAGGCTTGAATGTAAAATGTAAAATCAGAAAGCTCTAGAAAAAAACACTGGAGAAAATCTTCAGGATCTAGGGCATAGGAAAGAGTTTTCAGGGGCGCCTGGATGGCTCAGTTGGTTAAGCATCTGCATTTGGCCCAGGTCATCATCCCAGAGTCCTGGGATGCAGCCCCATATCAGGCTCCCTGCTCAATGGGAAGTCCGCTTCTCCCTCTCCCTCTGCCCCTCCTCCTGTTCGTGCTCTCTCTAAAAAAACACGTTTTCAACATCAAGAACTAATGATGTAATGTATGGTGATTAACATAACAATAAAAAATTTTAAAAAGTTTTCAGACCTGAGCTGAAGATGAAAAATCCTTGCTCTGTGAAAGCCCCTGTTTATAAGACAGTGAAGAGCACCTACAGACTCACAAGCTCATGACATGTTCAACATTATTAGCCATCAGAGAAATGCAAATTAAAACCACAGTGAAATATCACTGCACACCTATCAGAATGTCAAAAACAAAAAACAGTGACACCACCAAACACAGGTGAGGATGTTGATTCACTAGATACACTGGCGGGGTGAGTGTGGAGTAGTACAGCCATTCTGGAAAAGAGTTGGGCAGTTTCAAAAAAAAAAAAGTTACACATACAACTACCACTCAATCTAGGGATTGCACTCCTGGGCATTTATTCCAGAGAAAGGAAAAGTTCTGTCCACACAAAACCCTGTACACAAATATTCATAGCAGCTTTATTTATAAGAGCAAAAAACTAGAATCAGCCCAGAAGTCCTTCAACAGACAAATGTTTAAACCAACTGTGGTACATCCACATCATAGAATACTACTCAGCAATAAGAAGGGGTGAACTATTTTTTTTAAGACTTTATTTATTTATTTATTTATTTGAGAGAGAGACAGACAGACAGAGATAGCAAGAGAGACCACGAGTGGGGAGGAGAGGGAGAAGCAGGCTCCCTGCTAAGCAAGGAGCCGATGCGGGGCTTGATCCCAGGACCCTGAGATCATGACCTTGGCCGAAGGCAACGGCTTAACTGACTGAGTCACCCAGGCACCCCAAAGAGGTGAACTATTAATATACAGAACAATTCAGATGATTCTCCAGAGAATTATGCTGAGCAAGGAAAGTTAATCCCTAAAGGCTACATGCTGTGTGATTCTATCCATATAACATTCTTAAAGTGACAAATTCTAGAACTGGAAGATAGATTGGTGGTTACTAGGAGTTAAGAGGAGGAGGGCAGGAGAAAAGTGAGCATGACTGTGAGGGTGGGATACTTGTAATGATGGAAATGGTCTGCAAAGTGACCATACCAACATCAATATCCTAGTTGTGATCTGCAAGACGTTACCATTGGGGGAAACTGGATAAAAGCTA
This sequence comes from Callorhinus ursinus, assembly GCF_003265705.2. Classification (NCBI taxonomy): domain Eukaryota; kingdom Metazoa; phylum Chordata; class Mammalia; order Carnivora; family Otariidae; genus Callorhinus; species Callorhinus ursinus. Next base: position 905,647 of record NW_027397115.1, read on the forward strand.
CAGGGGTCTTTCTGGTTTTCTTACAACCACATGCACATCTACAATTATCTCAAAACAAAAGGCTAATTTATTAAAATAATAAATAAATAAATAAATAAATAACTGAAATAGGAACCACCTTTCCAGTGTGTGAGTCAATGTATTTAATGCAGCACCTGTAGTTTCCCTAAACTAAAACCATGTCCCTAGCCGGGAGTGCCACAAGGCTCCCCTTGGAGTAATGGACTCAACGTGCATCATTTTCCTGGACGTGGTCTTCTTTGTACCAACCCCTTCTCCTTATGTATTCTTTTTTTTTAATTTTATTTTATTATGTTATGTTAATCACCATACATTACATCATTAGTTTTGGATGTAGTGTTCCATGATTCATTGTTTGCATATAACACCCAGTGCTCCACGCAGAATGTGCCCTCCTTAATACCCATCACCAGGCTAACCCATCCCCCCACCCCTCTCCCCTCTAGAACCCTGTTTGTTTCTCAGAGTCCATCGTCTCTCATGGATTGTCTCCCCCTCCGATTTCCCCCTCTTCATTTTTCCCTTCCTACTATCTTTTTCTTTTTTTTTCTTTTTTAACATATAATGTATTATTTGTTTCAGAGGTACAGGTCTGTCCTTATGTACTCTTATATTCGAAGGACATAGGACATTACTACCATATATGGAAAAGCTCCACCATGGCTATGAATACTGAGTGGTCATCATGAAACCACAGCTAAAGCAATGAAGGTCTGCAAAGACCGTGCTCACTTGGTTGCAAGCCAAAGCAGAGAAAAGGTTACCTCTTGATGTCTCAAACGGGCCCTGCAGAAACTCCCCGCCAGTGTGGCCATCCCAGGGCCACTCAGCCACCACTGCAGCACCACACCCAGAAGGGCCGCGTGGAATCCCTAGACTCCAGAGACAACACCTGCCTTTGAGTCTGCTGCTACTGACAAACTCTGTGACTTTGAATAAGCCACCCAACTTCTCCAAGCTGAGCGTTCCTGATATAAGAAGTGGGGCTCACGTCCACTTTTTCAAAAAATTGGAAACACAATAAATGTGATTGGTGTGTGCACAGCAGGTACTACACGTTAGGATTTTCCCTCTTAATCAAACAGAAGTCCCCCACCTCCCTTCTGCAAGCTTGGTTCTCTGCATACATGTTTACAATTTCTACCAGGAGAAAAGTCTCTGCCTGGTACCTGTTTGCCTCTTGTGGTGGCCTCATTTCCCATAGGTCACCACGAAGTGATCATGTGGATTCTTCTGGATGACCCCGATCACGTGGATTTCCTCCTCCGTGACCGTACCCCTTCCCCGACTTCTCAGCCGAAGTGCAAATGAGGAAGCCCATCTTCATCCCCTGGCTTCTCAGGGTCTTCCCACAGCCCCCAAGATGGCTGCAGAACCTCCACACTCGCTCTGACATTAGCCTTGTGGTCCAAAATGCCTGCTCTTATCTGGGGCAGTAGAATTAGGCACATTATTTTAAACTGGCCCTGACGTTGATTCTGCTTTTCCCAGCCACCCAATGCTATCATTTTTCTAGCTCGCATCCTGTCCCTCGCTGCATTTTGGCAGATAACATCTCTGGTTTCATTCTTACAGAAAGATTTGCTACGGGAACAGAGAAGCACATTACCTCTCAGAGCATGGCTCCATAGCTTATCTGACAGACCCTGCAGCTCTCAGCTATTTTGGACACTGGGAAGCCAAATATGTGTGTAAATACGTGGCCCAGGGTCCATGGTCCCTTGTAAATCTCATTGAAAAATGCTACCCTTGGGTGATCAGTACAAGTGCCATAAATAGGATCTGTATCAAATACCTTTTTAGAATCTACTGTACATTTAGTTTTGCAAACTCTTGGGCTAACATAACTAATATTTCTAAACAGTTCACACCTCCATTTTAATTAGGTCTATCATTGGAAAAAACTGCTTACAATGCCACAAATTTCCTATAGGTTGTTTTATGTTTAGTCAAACATGGATTGTGGACCTGGTTTCTGACAGCCATTATGAATTGCAGTAAATATTTTGACAAAAGCAACAGTGCTGTTAAGCACACAAGAGAATTACTGAACTGGGTCAGACCCAGTTTTACGTGGTATTTCTTTTTAACTGCATGCTTGAAGATAAATATATCATTAAGAACACAGGGTAAAAAAAAAAGTTTGGTTTTTTTTTTTTAGCTGGCTTCTTCTATATGCTTGTCTCATGGGACATGTTACATACCTTTATGAAGCGTGATGATTTTCAGCCAATGATGCTCCAACTCAAACACAAATGACCTGGCCAGAAACTGAGAAGATATCCATAGTTCCTGAAGAGACCTGTGGGCAGCCCCCTTCCCGAGGACAGAGGGGGCTCACACACCCTCCTCCCACTCCACGTAGGGAGTTTGCGACTCTTTGCTGAGAAGGTGTCTGAGGCATCTTCCACCATTCCCACTCTGCAGGCAGCATCTCAAAGCACAGAGAGATGCTCCCTGCATCTTAGAAAATAAAGCAAAAGAGGATGGCTCCCTCATTGCTTGGCCTTTGAGGCAACTCTGTATCTAACTGGGAAAAGCACCATTCTGAGCAGCACGGAGGAGACTCAAGCAGAGACGAAACCCGGGCTGGCTCAGAAATAGGAAGTACATTATTTTCTATACATTACTTAATGTCACAGTAGCAGCCCTTAGAAAACAGGAAGAGCTAGACACAGGGGAAAAAATAGAGCCACAGCTCGAGTCTGGTAATTGTGACTATTGATCTAACAACCATAAACAGAGCCTGCCCCCTGGAAATGAGGGTGTGCAGCCCCCTGCACCACAGGGGAGGTTTTTCTGGGCAGGTTGGTAAGAAGTAGAGTCAGTGTGGTCCCTTCCTGGCTGTGGGGTTGGAAAGAGCGTCTGCACAGCCTTCACATGCATACCTGGAGCTTCCCAAGGGCCCAGAACGAGCATTTCCACTGCAGGTGATATGGTGGGAGACCTCACAAGGATCTCTGGGGTGCTGTCCCCACTTACAACTTGAATAGTCTGTCCAACCTGGAACTGTTTCCATTCATTTTTATTTGTAACACATTGCAGTGAACTATTACCCCGACAAGTGCCGACGAGTGCATTTCAGGTGTCCCTTAAGTTGTGCACCCTGAGTCCCCCTCTCTCCCTACAACTTTGGAAGGACCAAACATGACAGCAATGGAGAGGGAAAAATACAGTTGTTCTAAGTGGTGGAGGCTGACAGCAAAATGGGGTACGCTACTGGAAAGAAGTGCATTCAAGAGAGAAACAGGGTTGACCAGATGCAACTCTGGACATGCGGACTGGGGGCACATCAACTCCTTTAGACCGGTGTCCCATTGCTCTGAATGTGCTAGTTTTTCACTGGGAGAGGGAGGCTTCCTTGCCCCACTTTGCCGTCAGTAATGTCCAGCTGGTCAAGTATCTAAGACTCATGTTCAGCTAGGTTGGGTTTGGGGGCAAACTTCATCTGGCTGAGTGATCTAGGCTTTGGAAGAACCAAATGATGCAGATTCACGTGGCTTCCACTCCCCGTCCCCCCAGCATCAGTGAGCAGGCACCTCACTGGCTGTGCCAGAGGCCACAGGGAGGATGCCATTGAAAATGGAAAAGTGACCGATGCAGAGCCAGCTTTGATGCAACCGGTCCATGTGCGTGAGACGGAACTCGGCTGGCATGTGTGGCATGGCCACACCTCAGAGTCCCCTCCTCAAGCCCCCCGGACATCCCCAGAACCCAGAAGCCAGGAGTAAATACCTGCCTGGCTCTGACACCGTCCGTTCTGATTTGCTGGTGCTTGCACCTCTTCCGTTGTTAAATACTGTCAGAAACACCCCTGGCCACAACAGACATACAAACAAAACTTTGCCAGAGCCCAGAGGAAGAAAGTTTCGGGAGACTTCCTGGAGAAAATGACAGATGAGCTGGGCACTGCCGGATGTGGAAAAGTTTGATGGCAGAAGTGGCAGCAAGAGGCAAGCTGGGAAGGCCGGAAAGTTCACGAAGGCCAGACTTCTACATGCTCCCCTGACTCAACAGGGAGAGGGCCATGGGCAGCCGTGGACAAGGGGGGCACGGGGGCTACTGGAAACACAAGCTGGCATGAGCCAACAGACACCCAAGCTCTCATGGTGAAGACAACGGCCTTGCCGGTCGTGGGGGGGAGGGCCCTGGCAGCTTGAGTGCTGTGGAAAAGGAGGGACCAAAGCAGAAAGGGGTGAGGCTCTCTGGGACACTGCCACCCCCACTCTCTGAGAGGCCTGGTCCAGAAGCTTGGCTAAGAAGGTCCTCAAGGACAAATTTGTCTCTATATCCTAAAAGGACTTTGATTTGCCTTTTTTCTCCAAAGTTACAGTTTGAAAACACTTCATTAAGATAAATTAGTGAAGAAGTTTCCTGTACAAGAGCTAAAACATTGATTAAAAAACAGTAACAGCAGGGGCGCCTGGGTGGCTCAGTCGTTAAGCGTCTGCCTTCAGCTCAGGTCGTGATCCCAGGGTTCTGGGATCGAGCCCCCGCGTCGGGCTCCCTGCTCCACGGGAGGCCTGCTTCTCCCTCTCCCACTCCCCCTGCTTGTGTTCCCTCTCTCGCTGTGTCTCTCTCTGTCAAATAAATAAATAGAAATCTTAAAAAAAAAAAAAAAAACAGTAACAGCAAAGAAAAAAAAAAACCTTGGAGTTGATTGAAAATAAATACATCGACAATGAACTGATAAACATCCAAACATCCATACAATGGACCATCATTAGGCAACAGAAAGGAAATGAAGTCCTGATACCTGCTATCACGTTCAGGACCCTTGAAAACGTTATGCTAAGTGAGAGAAGCCAGACACACAAGGCCCCATGTTGCGGGCTTCCACCTCTAGGAAATGTCCAGAACAGGCAACCCCACAGAGACAGAAAGTGGATTTGTGGCCGCCACGGATTGGGAAAGGAGGAGGGGGGGACTGCTAATGGGTACAAGGTTTATTTGGGGGTGCTCAAAATGTTCTGGAACTAGATCATAGTGGTGACTGCACAAATGTGTGATTATGTTAAAAAACACTCAATTGTACACTTCAGAGGATAGATTTCATGGTGCGCGACTCATACCTCGATGTAATAATAATCAGTCCCCAGCCAAGTTCTTGAGCGCCAGAACATAACTCTCCAGAGCGGGTACAACAGACAGCCCATGAGCTCAGCATTGGCAATAGTCACCAAAAAAAGAAAAGAAACATAATTTCCAAAGAATGGTGAACTTCCTTTCTCCAGCCTTTTTTTCACCAAGGAAACAAATAGAAAAGATCTATCACTCCCTTGCCGGGAGCTAGTTTCATCTGGCAACACCGCAGTCTCCCATGGCTGTTCTTGCGACAAAGCGAGCTTGTGCAGGTACAGGCAGCGACAGCAGAAATAGGAGGAGACGCCAGGCGCCCCAGGGTCCCAGTGAGACCGGGCCGAAGAATCACACACACACACACACACACACTCCTGCTGAATCTCACACACACACACACACACACACACACACCTGCTGAGAAGCCGCGGAAGAATCACACACACACTCCTGCTGAGAAGCCACAGAAGAATCACACACACACACTCCTGCTGAGAAGCCACAGAAGAATCACACACACACACACTCTCTCTCTCTCCCCCCCTCCTGCTGAGAAGCCACAGCCAGGAGCAGAATGAGCCCCTGCCTCTGGGGTTCGGCCTCGGGACCTTCCCCAGTCCCCGAGTGTGCCGTTCGGGGGCAGAAAGAGGAAGGGAGAGGCACTGGCTGGGGGCTGGTCCGGCCACCACCCCTGCAAGCAGGGCACAAAGAAGTCATTCCCGCTGCCTCCCAAGTCAAGTCAATAGCAGCTGCCAGACCGGTCCCCAAGTGCTGTCCCTCTCCCCACGTCCTCCCACCTGCCTTTCCAGCCCCACCTCTGGTGGCCCTCTTCAAAGCACTGGAAGGACCCAGAACTGTGCCCACCTAGCACAGTGTCACAGTCCCAAAAGTATGCACCAAATCAATGAATGTTTGTTTGTTTTTTTGAACACAGTACGTGAAGAACCAAGGCCACACAAGGCCGAGCAAGACAGATACCACCCCCTCCTCTCTGCAGAATCTCCCAAGATGGACATGCACGGCCCATCTCCTGCTCTGTACGTGCAGCCCTTCTCCAGCCGCATGCCCCATGTGTCGCCAGCGCAGCCTCCCTGCCAGGCCTTCACGCACGCCCTGCCGTACAGCCCGCGCAGTGCTGGGCACAGAGGCAGCCCTCCGGCAGCGTCTGCTGAGTGACGAGCCCTGTCAAATCCCTCGCTCTCTGGGCCAAAGGCAGACCTCGCACCAAGAGCCTTACAAACGTACAAACCAGGCGGAACCCTCCTGACACGGGAAGCCTGAGGCTGACCTCTCCGGGGGCAGGGGTCACAGCGGCACAGGCAGCTCTGGGGCTCTACAACGAGTCACCTTGGGGACACGCGCACTCGGATTTGCATTCAAGTCCGGTCGTCTGGGAGGTCAGCTCCCCTCCGCATCCTCCACACACTGTCCTCACTGTCAGAAGAGGTTTGTAATCACAACCCATGTAGGCTGGGAAATGAGGTGCACCTGTCAAGCCCCTTCAGAAAGGAGCACTCCACAGATGTGTGACCTCGTGCTGATGGCTGCAGTTCTCATTTCTGTGCAGATAGAAAAGGGCCCCCCTCCCCGAAGGGTAACTGCGTGAGTGCCCCATGCAATTATCTGTCTGCACGTCCTTGGGGCCACTTAAACAATGTTTTTATTTAAAACATGATGCATCCAGCCAGTTTTTGATTATCCATGGTAATGGGGGTCAAGGATCAGCTGAATAATTGAAATGGAAACTTGATTCCCACGGAGAGTTTCCCTCTCCCCCACCTCCTTCCTTCCTTCCGCAGGGGAGAGAGGCGCTGTGGGACTGTGGAAGGGGCGCTGGGCTGGAGGCCGCATCCAGGCCCTGGCCAGGACTTTGTGACTTGCTTACTGGGGGGCGTGGAACAACGCCCTTCCCTTCAGGGGGGCTGCGACGGGAAGGGGCTGGACTGCAGCGTGCCTCAGCACCAAGCTGTAGGGCACCTTTATTTATAGGTACAACACATTTCTTCAAATTGACTTGCTTTTACCACTTAATGTGTTGCAAACAGTATCATTACTATAATAATAATACTCCTAATGGACATGGGCCTCATCTATTTTTGTGATGTCCATTAAAATAACTCCCTAAGCATTATGCTTTCTTAAAAGGGTCTTTCTCAAAAGATACCAGGCAGAACTTCACTGAGATGACGTCCTCATGACTCACAGGACAGCTTCCCCCAAACGGCCCTGCTCCCCTCTCCCTGCGCAACAGAGCTCCCCCTTTCCTGACCCTTTCCGGAACAGCTCCCATCGGGCCGACAGAGATGGCTCCATCAAGCTGTCTCCCGCCTCGCACCGGCTGTGATTGCGGCGTCGGGGGAAAGGTACAAAGCCTCCCGGGGCCCATTACCCCCGATGTTCTCCTGCCGTAATTGCCAGCTGCCGTTCATTTCCCCAAACCATCGCCCCTGGCTGCCTGAGTGACAGCCGAAAAGCAAGGGTTAGGCAGGGCGTTTTGTTTCCCTACAAATTGTATCCCTGTGGAGGAAGACGTGATGTGGCTCTTGAGCACTTGGCTATCAGACTTTTAATCACAGTGTAAAAATGAAATCACTTCCAGCACCTGAAGGGATTTTGCTGGCGTCACCCACTGTTTCTGTAGATTAATATTTTAGAGCAGAAAGAAAAAGCCATACATTTCAACTGTAACAAGAAAAACTGGTTTCTCCCCCCACCCCCCAACACTTCCAAAAGTTTCTTATGTAAGGCCTTTTTTTTCGTTTTTATTTTTTTAAAGGGAAGAGTTCACTGGTCCAGATGGGGAACAAAATGGCAGGGTTAAGACCCCACCACACCCCACCACTTGGAAAACTGGCTAATCAGTGTCTTTTGGATGTATTTACAAAAACAATGTTTAAACATTTCGATAAACAGATTAAAACACAGATTTGTATATTAGCCTCTGCCAGCTGCCTTTCCAAGCCGAGAATCCTTTTATCCTTATGAGACCAAATGATGATTGTTCCTCGAATCCAAGGCCTGGCCTGAGAGATCCTGGACCTTCCTGGAGATTTGGTTTTCTCTTCCTCTTGGTGGCCTCTGATCTATTTCTGACTGTCCTATCCTCTGGGTGTGTTTTTACTGTAAGTTCCCCCGAAGCCTTTTTGGAAGGAAGTAGAGCTCGAGTTGTAAGCCACCCAATTTCCCTCCAAAGCCAGAGTCCAGAGTCCCATCCACATCCAGAGGGAAGGGGTGGCGTGACCTCAATGTCATGCTTCCAGCAGCACAAAGACCTCCAGCTCCCAGCAGGAGGACTTGCATTTAAGTGCTGGCAATTTCAGGAGCTTTGGCTAAGCACCAGGGAAAACATACACCTCATCCACACCTTCCTCGGACTGCCCATCATTTCCTACCCCCAGGAGAGCTTTTTTAGCACATCTCTCAAGACCAGGCTCTGAAGATGAAGTCTCCCAATGTGAGAGAATTCGCCCCCTCACTCAGTGTCCCCAGCCCACCTCTTAGCATGCCCAGTGGATGAGGGCTCCCGGAATTTAGAGATAAAGCTACTTCAAGGATCATGTAACCCAGCAATGTCAAGTGCAGGTGCACCAGTCCCCTCCCCTCCTGGCACCCATGGCTACTTGGTCATGGCACTCTTCCCCACAGAGCTACGCATCGGAAGCCTCTTTATCTGGACCTCTACAAAACCATCTACCATGAGATCTGTACTAAAACCAATCGACCACGTCCTCATTGTAAAGGTCACAGAAGGGGGACCAGAACCCACCTCTCACCAGAGCCCACACCATTCCCTGCAACACCAAACTCTGGCTGCCACTATTTTTGTCGTGGTGTTACCTGCACATATGTGCAGATGCAGACACATGTCCAGGTACGTGTGCCCAGCCTTGTTTGTTTTCCTGACCTGCCTGTTCTGGCTTTGTCCAATCTGTCCTTTCACTTCCCACTGCCTTGAGAGGATCACAATAACTGGGGAGAAGATAAGGGCAAAGTCCAAATAGGTAGATACTAACCCCAAAAAAGCAATGAAAGAAAGAAGACATTACCCCTCCCAGGTGTCTGGGACTTTGCATTCAACAGGTATATATTCACCAAATACTGCTTGAGTACCAACCAGTTTCCAAACTCTAGGTCAAAGGATCAGGGGAGAGTAAGACAGATAAAGTCCTTGCCTTCACGAGGCTGACATTCTAGTGAGAGACATCATCATAACTACAAAAACACATCAATGAGTGGAGTAATCTCAGACAGAAATGAGTGTGATGAAGGCAGAAAACTGGAGTGGTTTGATGAGGGATGAGGGAAAGGGAAGAAGGAGCATGCCTGGGAAGAGACCTGAAATAGAAAAAAGATTCACCCATGAGGAAACATGAGGGCACTATGTGCAAATGCCCTGAGGCAAGCACTCCTGTGGCAGGTTAAGACGAGCAGAAGGCTAAGGGCATTCTGGGTAATAGCAAAGAGGAGAGAGCTGGGAGACAGGCCAGAGGGCAGGCAGACGAAAGATGGTGCAGAGCTTTTTAGGCCACAGGAGAAATGTTATTCTAAGAAGCATCAGACAATGCGTGGAGGTGAGGAGAGCAATTGAGAGAAACAACAGGGTCAGAACAAAAGAAGGAACTTTTCAGAGTCTACATGAGAGAAAGTGAATGTAAGGAGAAAGAACAAATTTGCAAGGGCTGCTGTGGATCATGCTTCTACCTCCCAGGGCTGAAAAAATCCAAGCAAAAAAGCATGCATTATCAAATCGCTTATTGTTTTCTGCCCTGGATCTGGTGCTCATAAAGCTGCTCTGAGACCACATAGGTGCCCATTCTAAGGGGGTTAGCCAAGCCTCCTGTGGGATTTACCAACAGGTGTGACTATGCGCGTGTGCATCTTTGGAGAAGTCCCCACTGTGGATGCATGTTTCCCTGTCCCTGCGTGGGAAGAATGGGCCCGGGCTGTTTAAATGTTCCTTCCTCTCTCAGGCATGACCCAACTGGCTTTGGCTGAGGGGACCTCCCCCACTTCCAGGGTCCCGTGGCAGCAGGCATATCCTTCCTCACGCACTCAGCGCCGTGTGCCGTACTGATCAGTTTACACATCACTTTCTCTCACTAAACGAGGCACTCCTTGACAAAAGTTTAACTTTCTTAGCCTAGCCCCAAGTAGCTGCTTGGTGAGCAACTGCTGAGAACAGGGGAAAGCCAATGCTGCCCGGGGCTTTTTCAAAGGAGTTCGCTGCAGCACAAAGCGGCAGGGCAGGACGTCCCTCTCTGAGGCTGTGCTGGCCCAGGCATCTTCCCACAGAGTCCCTGTCCCTCAGCAGGGACACCCCACCTTTGACCTGCCCTTCACAGGGTGCGCTGGTGGACCCTCGGGACCATCAAACATGTCCGTCCAGCCTCCCAATCAGGTCTTGGCAACTGGGAGACCCAAGCTGTCTGGGTAGCGTCCAGCACAATTAAGCTCTTCACCTTGTGGGCCCCTCTCAGTGAAGCAATCTGCTCCTTCTGCCAAGCCTTCTGCTCCCCAGGAAGTCCAGCCCGTGCAGATGTGCCTGGCCTAGTGAAGAGAGCCAAACAGAAATCAGCCCTGACCTCCTCCAAAGTCAGCCAATGGGTCTGGAGCATGCTTAATATCTTGTAGACTCCTTCCTGTTCTCCTTGGGTCCAGTTGCACAGAATTTGGCTCAGAGGGGAAGAACTCGGAGTGTGGGGGCTAGCAGCCAAAGCACGTGTTCTCCTAAGGAAGGTGGTAAGGAGACCAAGGGACTCCTGAACTCAGGAACAGGATCTGCATGACACGCTGCTCCAGGTGCTAAGCTGTGAGCCACTCAGCAGGTTGGGGATGACACTGGTGGCCAAGCAGGATTTTGGTCAGACTGTCTGGCCACAATCGGTGAAAGCTATTCCCTACCTTCATCCTGGCCCCTCACAGATCCACTCCCCACTCCACAGCCAGAGGGACGGTTCCCAAAAACACAATTACGTCCACCACCTCATGCTGGTGACAATCCCTTGGTGCCCATCGCTCTTGGAGCTCAGCGATCTGCTCTGTCTGCATTATCCACGAGCACCAGCCTCTGCCACCTCCCTAGTTCCTCCCCAAACCTCTCATCTTATTTCTGCATCCCAGCCACACTGGCCATGTAGCTCCTCACGCTCCAGCCTATGTCACTGCCCCCACTAACCCTTCAGCTCTCAGCCAGTTCCCAGCTCCTGAGGGGGAGCCTGCTGCGACGCCCACTCCCTGACCAAGCCAGACCCCCGCACTTACCACAGTTCTCACGAAACGTTACATGTGTCAGGACTTGCTAAATGACACAAACCCCACAGGCCAGGGACCCTTCTGCTTTGTCACCAGCTCCAAGTGACAACCAACTCTGTTGCCCTGCATGAGTGAGTAAGTGGACGAATCGTCCACCCAAACTGGACAGCTCAGACCATCCCCCCAACCCCCGCACTCCTGCTTATGCTACTCCCTCAGCCTGGACCTCCCACAGCTTACTGTTCATCAAGATAGATCCAAATGCTGCCTCCCCAACAATGGCCTTGGGGTCCCCCCAGCTGGAAGCAGTCCCCTCAGCAGCACATTTTCTGCAGCACTTTGGGGTATATCTTTACCCACCTCCCACTGTAGTGAATTTAGCTTGGTTTCCTGAGTTCTAGGACCTTCAAAGGTGAGAGCCACACATTTCATATTGCTGTGCCCCTTGTGGCACCTGGGGTAGCACCGGCAATGACTCATAACAGAAGAAACTTATTGGATGATAGGCCAGCCACGCCTCCGATCTGTGGCGTGAGGTAGGCAGCCATCATGCACACGATTTCACAGAAGAGGAAAAGGATGCTCACACAGGTGAGGCAGCTTTACCGAAACACTCAGCCAGGCATCAGCGAAGACACCCTTTAGACTCAGGCTACCAGCCCCACCAGCATGCGTAGTCCTGAAAACAAGCTCCCTTGCTCAGCCTGAATGCCCTCGCTCAACAAGAGACGGGCAAGAGGCAACCCACTCCTGATCAATGTCCCCTGTGCTCAGAGCCCGTCTTGGAGAACGTCTCCCAGCATGAGGGTTTCAGCTAGCACCAACGTCTGAGGCCAGCCCTACTGACACTGACAGCACCAATCCCAAACCATCTCAGTTCTACTGGTGCAAATCTCCATCAAGAACTTTTCAAGACAGTGCTCCCTCTTCAAAGAGCCCATGCCCAGGATCGAGGTGTGGATTCTGTCTTGTATTCAGCGGGCAGTGATTCACCCACCGGGCAGCAGAGTGAGGGAGCTGGTGGCACCTGGGGGTGAGCTCGGCTGGGTGTCTCGCTGGTCGGGGGCAATTTATTTTACCTCCCAAAGCCTCTGTGTATCCATCTGTCTGTCAAGCAGGGACAATCACCACACAGGCACTTCGGGAAAATGAGGTACAAGGTGCTCACCAGAGGACAGGTAGACCTCCAACCCTCAGCAAACATCAACAGTAACATCGCTGTTAAGAATGTTCTCATCAGTCATCTCTGGGGCTGGCCATCTCAGGAGGAGGATGCCCAGGGAAAGGAGCTGACTCCTGCCTCAGGAGAGGTCATCCCAGGAGACAGGAGCCATGCGGCTTGCCGGGCGTGCACAGCTCGAGGTGGCAAGTCACGCACATGTCAACATGCTCCCCCAGCCTCACGCGTCCACCTCCACGCCAGCCCCCTCGCATCCTCAGCTGTGCCGAGAGAGCACGTGTGTGCACTCACTCACGCACACACACGCCTCCTGTTCCAGCCCACGTGCACCCGGGAATGTGGACCTTGCCGGGGACCCAGCAGGGCTCAGCCGGGTACACCTGCCCTACCGGAAAGCCAGGGCAGCAGGGGCTGTGCTCACGGGGGTCCCATCAGGTAGGTGAGCCTGTGAGGGGGCCAAGTGTATTTGCATATAATTTGCATGTGTTGACACAGCCTTCCCATCTCTGCACAGAGCACTTCCAAGCTAACCTGTTATTACTGCTCCTCTGAAGCCCGGTTTTTCTCAGCATTCGTGCTGCTAACCACCCACTGCCAGAAAGTACTATACAGTGAGACAGGCCAAGAGCTGACTGTGAGTGCCGGGCAAGTCACGGCAGCCACCCTGGGCCTCAGTTTCTCCCCTGAACGACAAATAACAGCCTACACCTCCACCGGGCAGACCCAAGGAGATCTTCCTGCACAGAAAATGTTGGGCTGTGCCTGCAGCCAAGCACCTGTCAGAGCGCAGCAGGCTGCCTTACTGGTCTTGAGGGCCAGAAAGCAAGTCTGGGTGCGTAAGTTGGCCCAACACTCTGCCCAGATGCAGTTTCTGAGCCTCGAAGGGTGGGTTCCCTGTGCTATGGTTACTGATTGTAGCAAATACATAAAAATGAAGGATACCTAGTTAAATCTGACTGTTAGTATAAAGCATGTCCTGTGCAAATTTGGGACACATACCAAAAACGTATCTGTTGCATACCTGGAATTTTCACTTTAACTGGGGGTCCTGTATTTTATCTGACAACGCTACCTGGGACCCAAGGCTCACTGCCTTTCCTTGTTACTAATAGTCTGTTTTCTCACAGCTTTCACTTATACACAAAGAACACGGACTTTGTTTCCTAAGTCCAGCTTCCGATGTCGGACGGGGAGAGCAGAGGTTACGTGGGAAGTGAACTGAGAACTGCTGAGGGGAGAGGGTAAAGAGGGAGGGGAGGGACATGTGTTTCCTAATTTAGTTAAAAATCTAAAATCTGTTCCTCTTTGGTCTCTGTGAGGAGCCCGGTGGTTATCACTGTGAACGTGAGGCCACGTTTCCTGTGGCGAAGGGTACGTGTGTTTGCATCAACAGGGCCCGTTTCTAGGGCTCCTCTCAGGATATGAGGCCCATGGCAGGTCGCAGAGGAAGAGGGAGGGCCTATGGGCAGGGGCTGCTTGGGAGGGAGGCTCTGGCTCTGGGGGCTCCCTGGAGAGCCCCCACCCGCCATGGGACAAAAGCCTTCTCCCCCTAGCCCTTTGCCCAGCTTCCTCATTACACACCAGTGGACTGGGACCCTTTGCAGAGCACAGAGGTGATCACGTGTCCGATTCCTAATTTCTGCTCGGGGGTTGGCCTTAGCAGGAAGGGACAGGGCTCAGGGAGTCCCACCTTTCACTGGGAGTTGTCATCAAATGCAGAAGACTCGGGCATGAAATGTGCATGGAGAGCATCTGCTCTGTCCTCAGGGCATCACAGTCTGACCCTCCAATGGGCTAAGCTCAAGCTTTTCCAGCAGGGGCATCTGTTTTTCTAGAATGGGCAGAGCGCCACAGAAGTACCACCTAGTGACACTACCAGTAAGCATGTGCTGCATCTGGGGCTGGCGATTTTCTTTCAAGACTTTTTTTTTTTAGAGGAAAGTGTTATTTTATAGTAAGATCAATTGATATACTATGGAGTGCCATGCAAATTTTTCGTATTTTTAGATAAAACGCTAAAAATAAAATGTAAAACTTTCGGCTTCCTCCTTCTTCAAGCAGGGATGGAGAGCATGCCAACCTCACAGGCACAGGGCCACTGCAAGGACTGAATAAAGAAATGCAGGTAAAGCCTTTCCCTGGCACAGCACCAGGCAAGAGTAGGCCCTTCTCTAACTGGGACTCTGATTACCGCTGAGACGGGACTCAACGATTAAGATCTCTTCATCTGATCGTGTATGTGAGACCTCCCTGTGCATAAAGGAATCATGAAGCAATCAAAGAACTCTATAGGCTTTAGGCACAAGAGGAAGATTTCGTTTGATTTTCTAATGGCAGCCTCTGGTCAGGTCTCAAACAGGGCAAAAGTCTGAAAGCCACCTGCCTTGTCCGACATGCTAAGACGGGCACTAATCTTGTACATCTGCGGCCACAGACATGGCTGGCCTAAAAGGGGCCAGAGATCCTTATTACCAGTAGAGAGACCATTCACTGGCTCCCCCTTCATGACCTCTTGCCACGGCTGAAGGCAGGTGTTCCCAGCCCAAGACAATCCAACTGTGCCTGCTGAAGGTGACAGGCCAAAGGTGCCTGGGTGAAGGACGTGGTCAGAAGTGTTCAAGGAGCATGGTGTGGTCAAGAGGGCAGACACACATAACTGAGACTGGCAGGCTCAGGACCCTTGAATCAGCTCTCTGGGTGGATGGAATGGGTAGGGCCTCACGGCATGACACCCAAGGTCAGTGCCCTGCTTACTCATACCCTCTGACCCTTTTTCTCAAGAAGTTCTGAAACTCAGTGGTGGCACTGCTTCTTCAGGACTGAAAACAGATTTGGCCAGCTCATCTACATTCTGTTTCCCCACTCAACAGAGAGGCCAGCCATGTGCCCTGGGAACTCTCCCAGACTACTCTGAAGTGATTGTCCATGCTCCTGTCTTGGAAGGGCCAGCCAGAAGTGATTTGTAAACTAAAGGAAGACTATACATAGGCCTTGACAAACGGCACTGAACAATTAGCAGTGACTCAATCTGACTCCAGGACAGCAAGAGAATATTGTGAATAATGTACGAGAGTAGAAGGCATGTCTCTTCTCATTAGGGGCCAAGACGTATTCACGCTTTCTTACTGACCTAATAATTGTTGCAAATGTACAGAAACAGTTGTCCCAACAGCTCGACTACCTTTTGGCCTTCCACTTCTCCTTCCTGCCTCTTGCTCAAGCTGACAGCTATCCTTCTATCACCTCGGAAAGCTAGGTGCCACGCTCATGGTAACTCCTACATTTAAACTGCTCTTCAGATTTACAGCCTCAGCTCTGAAACATGAACAGGCTTTTTCAGGGTAATGAGCCTCACGCACTGTTTCAGCCAACATGCGATCAACCTAGCCCCATAATTAGTTCCTGCTAAAATATTACACTTTGTCTAAACTACATAGGAAGATGTTCCTGGGTTATGAAATCTACTTTGTCAAAATCAGTCTCGTTTGGAGATCAGGGGGGCCTCGCTCTTCTTCTTTGTGGTGGTAGAGTTGCCCCCAAAGCCATTTTTGTTTATCCAAGCCATGATCCAACATCTTTTTTTTTTTTTCCCAATTTCAGCTTGTGCAGCCTTTCCTTTTTGAAAAACAAAGCATAGCAATCACAATTCTCCCTTGGCCAGTGGCCAGACATCCAAAGCCTGGAGCCAGGAGATTAACGGATACACCCAGAGAGGGCAAGGTCAGAGAGCAGAACATTCTGGACACGTGTGTGTCAGAGACAGACTCATAGGACCAGAGAGCGGCTCTACATGAGGGTCGGCCCCTCCCAGTTTGAATGACATGCTAAGGCCCTTCCAAACCAGTGGATGAAACATGCCTGTGACACTAATTAATGCCAGGCAAAATGTAACAGCAGATCTTGGAAACTAAAAATAGACCTATTCCAACTGATTCATCCCCTGACTGCACAGAATTCGGAGGTTTTGTATCTGTTTCTCTTCTGTATGTACGTTAGATTATGGCCTCTTTTCTCTCCCTCCATCTTTGTTGTTCTTCTTTTATGTCTCTCCTTCTTGTTGAGAGGTTTAAACCTTCCAGAAGAGATGTCCCCACTTGGCTACCCTCCGACCCACAAACATGCTTAATAAGCAAGGAAATCATTTCTTTTCCTGGCTCACAGGGTTGGGAGCTATGTAATTTGTACTTAATATTTTCCATGCGGATGTTTCTGCCTGTTGCATCGCACACAGAACTCTATAGCTTCGTTTCCGATTACGGTCCCTTCTATTTTAAACTTTGTTGATTTCTACTGGGAAGGAAGCCTATTTCATACAGATTAGCTGGACAGCTGGGTCTGATTGCTTCTGATGACTGGGCTTGGGGCCACCGGGGAAACAGGTTTCCCAAAGCCCCTTGGATGGAGCCCCATTCCATACAGCCCCAAAAGAATGGGTCAGTGCTCACTTCAGGGAGGAAGGGTCAGCAGCCTTGGGTGGAAATCAACAGGTCAAGCCAAAGGCAGGATCAGACCTTATTCCACATCTCAGGCTTAGGAGGCTATGCTGGAAGGTGGAGGAGGGGCGATCAGAAGCCCCCTGATTCAAAAGCTCTCACAGGGACCTGAGTGGGGGCTTGTGTCAGAGATAACTACGTGTGCTTGGAAGGAAGCATCCATCATGCTTGCCTGATATAATCACTCGGGAGGCAACAGACAAGGCTCAATGATTAAGGTCCCTTCATCTGGCCTTGCATCCCAGACCTCCAGGTGCATAAAGAAATCACAAAGACCTCTCTCACCTTCATGTGCTCAGTCCACAGGCAGGTGGGGGCTGCCGCGCTCTCCCGAAAACCGGTGGCTCCGATGAGGCAGGAGTATTCTCCCTGCTCGTCCCATCTCTGCCTTTGCTTCTCTTTATGCCTTCTCTAGAGAAAACCGAGTGCTGGAAATTTAAAAAAAAAAAAAAAAAAAAAAATTGTGTGTGTGGAGGGTGGTGGGTGTCGGGGGTGCCGGGGCGGTGTGGGGTGGCAGAGGGACACGGGGGGGGTAGGTGTGCAGCCTGCCCTGGTGTGGGTTCGGGTTTAATGGCCGACGCTGGTGAGATGGTTTGCCTGCTGAAGCTCAGTGCCACTGCAGCTCCGTGTGTGGGCGGCGGCAGCTACACGGCTGGGTTTCAAACCATTACACTGAACATTTGCAAACAGATAAAAAAACAAAACCATCCGGTACAAATGGAAACTTCTGTTTTCCCTTCTCTTCCTGTATTCTGTCCCCCCGCACCTCTCCGCTCGGGTGCTGGAGGAGGCGGACGAAGGTGGGCACACGCTGGGCTCCCCTGGCCCCGTCTCTCGCAGCCACACCACCCACTCCCGTGGCCACCGACATGCCCAGGGGCGTCCGACCACTGAGACGCCACAGCTCTAGAGACGCCCAGATACTCGAGGAAGACTCTCTTCTCCAGGGTCTCGCTCGGAATCCAGCCACCGGCAGCCATCAAACCCACGGGCTCGGGGGCTTCCATATCTGGCCACCTCCCAACCCTCCTCGTCTCAAAGCTACCTGGGAACTGGCCGACGCAGGGTGACGAGACGCACTCCCCCAGCTGGGTGACCCTCTCCTCCCGGAATATCCTGTGAACGGCGACACGAGAGAGTCGCTGAAAAGAAAGAGGGTCCCATGGTCAAGTTACTCTGGTAACCGTTGTATCCAGTATCGCTCTCAGAGACTCACAGAGCACGGTAGCGGGTAAAGGCTCTGAGAAGTCCTGCGATTAAGAACCCCGTTTCTCTCATTTAACCCAGCATTTCCACAGCACGCAAGACCTCAGTCCACAGAGCGCCGTGGGCCTGAACAGCATCGCCATCCATCACACCACGCAGGCGCACGCAGGCCCCGCAGGTGCGCACGCACGCCGCGCACGCACACCCCGCACGCACGCCGCGCGCACGCACTCGTGTCCACCCCGTCCCGCCAAGGAACCTTGCCGGCAGTTGGCTACTGTAGTCGAGCACAGGAGGAAGTTGGCGGAGCGAGGTGCTGAGGGCGGCCGGGGCGGTGAGGACGCAGCAGCCAGGCACTCACACGACTGCCCCACGCGGTGAGTGCTGAGCCTGAGGTTGCGGTTCCGGTTCCGGCGGGACAGGGAACACGAGGGGTGCCGACGGCTCCCCGGGGCTGCGGACGCCCAGCCTGATGGGGCCCCTCCTGGCTCCTCCCTCCCAGAGGCGCAGCCTGTGGCCGCACCCACGCGAGATCACGGGGCGCGGTGGGGCACCGGGCGCGGAGCGGCCTGAGAGCCCCCTGCCCGCCGACCTCTACTGGGCGGTGCAGAAAGCAGGTGGGCCGTCCGCTCCTCGAGAGCATGACGCTTAGGAGGCAGAAGAACATAGCCTGAAACGCGTCAACTCCAGGAGATAAATTTGCCAAAGGGAGCCTTTCATATTGGAAATGGCCTGTGGGACAGGCAGGGGCGTGGAGGAAGGGACAGGAGAGGAAAAGATGGGGCACTCTGCTGGACTGGGGGCTGCTGTGGCCCATCAGTGCCGGGGGATGCCGGCCCCACGGTCCCCATCGTTGGGCGTTGGGCAAGGCCTTGGAGCCCTAGCCTCATATAAAAACTGTTTTAAACCAAGGGTGGTTTTGACCCCCGGGGGACATTTGGCAATGTCTGGGGACGTTTTTGGTTGTCAAAACGAGGGGCGAGTGCTCCTGGCATCCAGTGGGTAGCATCCAGGGATGCTGCTAAACATCCAGAGATGCACAGGGAGGTCTCCAAAAGAGAATGATCAAGCCCCAATGCCAACAGTGTGGCAGAAACTGAGAACCCAGTCCAGGTGTCCAGTCCCCCCTGATGGGGCTCAAATGAGACACCACATGGGATTCTGACTAAACCAGAAGGCAATTACAGTATGTTTGATAAGAAGGAGACTTCCATATCATGTAGATGGCATTTAATTTCTTATTGAGAAACAAGATGGAAACAGATGGAAAGTAGAGTAAAAGCTCTCTGCTTCAGACCAAGATGAGAGAAAGCCTGCCTGCCTGCCTTATAAACACTCCAAATTACGCGATTTAAAAAAAAAAAAATAAGAAATGCCTCCTCTTGCTTAAGTACATCAGAGAACTTGAACTCTGTGTGAACAAAGTGAAATGAGTGTAGAAAGCCTTTAAAAAGCTTGCAAGCACTTCGAAGGATAATCATTGGTAATTAGAGCATTTTATAGAATCCATTAAAGGGGCTTTAAACAAAGCTGAAATTATTTGTTGACCTTTCCTCTGAAGGAGGGTAACGGTCATGCTGACAACACTAATGTGTCCAGCCTGGTTGGAGGTTTTCTTTTAAAGAAATCTTCAGCCAAGCCTACAGTACAGTTCTCAGTACATGGCAGATTATTAGAGATCAACAAAAAGAGAAAGTGAAATTAAAGTTCAGAGTCCTGTTCCAGCTGACTTCCCAGCCTCAAAAAGAAAAGCTGATCATGCCTCACTCTGCGCCCCCATTCAGTGGGACCCTGAGGCAGGACTCAGAGCCCAGGCCCTGGAAATAATTTTCTCTTGGCCAGTAGTGAAGTCCCAGGTGGGTGTGAACTCAGGAGAGGCAGGTAGGGCCAGACCTGCTGTGATGGGAGTGAAGGAAGACAGGGTGTGTGCAAGGCTATCAGTGCAAAGACCAGCACTCTTGCAAAGAGGCTTTCGAGGAAGGAATGACAAGCCAAGTTTCTGACGTGGACGGTGCACTAGGCCCACACTAGCCAGTTACATCAGCTTCCTCCAGGAGCCAAAACAGAGAGCAAGGCCAGGCTGTTAGTTTTTACTTTCCCGTGCCTCCCTCATCCACCTATCCACTCACTAGCCAGGACAAGCAATAGTCGCACATCTGAGAACTTCCTGTGCCAGCACTTTGCTTGGCCCTAGGAACAAAGTGGTGAAGAAAAAGCAAAGGACAGTCTCTGCCTTCATTGTGCTCATAGTCAGATGGAGTAAAAAGACAAAGATCAAAGAATTATGAAAAACATCCAATTCATTCAAATAGTCATCGACTGAGTATTTGAACCTCTACTTTATACTAGGCACTATTCAAGGAGAAAAAAAATGTGTAAGCAAATTATTATCAACAATGAGAACAACAATTTCATGAAACTCTATCTGAAGAGTAATGCTTATCAGAAGCTCTAAAGCCGAGGCCACCTGTCTTTGTTAAAAAGGGATGGGTGGATGGGTATTAAAGAGGGCACGTTCTGCATGGAGTACTGGGTGTTATGCACAAACAATGAATCATGAAACACTACATCAAAAACTAATGATGCAATGTATGGTGATTAACATTACAATAAAAAAATTTTTTTAAAAAGGGATGGGAGGGACCAGGAGTTAAGGACCTACCAATCTACGATGGGTTAGTCGGAAAGGGAGTAGCTTCCCATTTGGTGATGCATCATTACACAACTCCAGATTCTATGCCATCTAAAGTCATCTTGCACTCCACAATTTCTGTGAACCCTAAGCTTTGGAAGCATTCCCTTAAACGTGGAGGCACTGTTGAAGAAGAGGACCCAAACCATCCCAAGCATGGATTTGAGGTCTTACCAAAGGAAGGGTGCTGTTCAGAACCTAGTACAGCTCTGGGATGCCTGGTTGTGTAGTTCCCCACCCTTCCCTGGGTCCTGGCAGGCCAGAGGAGGCACACCAGTGCTTCCCACCATGGGGAAAGATTTCTCTACACATCAGTGTCTACTGCTTTTTATATGCCTCGCTCCCTTGTGTCTCTGCTTTTCCATAGCTTCCACCCTATTCCCACTGCCAATTCCTGACTCTTTACACCTGACATTCAAATGTGTCAAGAGAGGAAATGGTTCACTTAGTCTATACAGAGCCTCACAGTTGGTCAGAGCTTGCCCTTTGGGTTTACCCAGAAGCCACAAGCCTTCTTTCAGATGACTGCTGTGGAGCCAGCCGGCTACCACTGAGCCAGCCCTAAACAAGGGACTGAGTTTCTCCAAAGGGCAAAGCCAGCATTCTATGGAGAGCCTCCCTCCCAATATAGTGGTGTTAGGAGATGAGGGTCTGGACCGATCTGGTGGTCCATGAGGTAATTCCCCATGACTTACAGATGAATATTTTAAATTGCCGTAGTTATATTTTTATTCTAACGTGACTTAGTAGAGCTCCAGCTAAAAGATCAAACTCGTGTGTTTCCCTTTTCAATAAATGTTAATAGTCAATTTTAAAAATACTAATATTATTGAAGGACTTATACGTACATCTAAGTGAACTAGAAATGATTTTGAAAAAAGAATGAAGTCAGAAGAATCACACTATCTAATTTTAAGACTTCTTTTATAGCTACAGTAATCAAGACAGTGTGGTATTGATGGAGATAAACACATAGATCAATAGAACAGAATAAAGGACCCAGAAATAGACCCACACAAATATGCTTGACTGATTCTGGCAAAGGTGCAAAAGCAATTTAATGAAGGAAGGATAATCTTTTCAACAAATGATGCTGGAGCAATTGGACATCTTAGGCAAAAAGAAAAAAAATCTATGCTAAATCTCACACCTTATACAAAAAGTAACTTGGAATGGATAGTAGATTTAAGTGTCAAATGTAAAACCATAAAACTTTTAGAAGAAAATATGGGAGAAAAGCCTTGGGACCTAAGGTTAAGACGAAAAGTTCTTAGATATGACACCAAAACTATAATTCACGAAAGAAAAAAGTTAATGTTGTATTTTATTAAAATTAAACCTTCTGCTCTGCAAAAGACTCTCTGAAGATGATGAAAAAAGTTTTTTTGAACAAATGGTGTTGGAACAACTGGATATCTACATGCAAAAAAAAAAAAAAAATCTAGGGCCACCTGAGTGGCTCAGTTGATTAAGTGTCTGCCTTCAGCTCAGGTCATGATCCTGGGGTCCTGAGATTGAGCCCCATGTTGGGCTCCCTGCTCAGCAGGAAGTCTGCTTCTCCCTCTCCCTCCCACTGCTCCTCTCTCTCTCAAATAATAAAAATAAATTTTAAAAATGAATCTAGACACAGACCTTAACTCTTCACAAAATTAACTCAAAATGAATCACTGACCTAAACGCAATACTGTAAAACTCCAGGAAGACAACATAGGAGAACACCTAGATGACCTTGGGTTTGGCAATAACCTTGTAGATACAACACCAAAGTCACCCACCATGACAGAAATAACCAGTCAGCTAGACTTCATTAAAATTAAAAACTTTTTTTTAATTAAATATTTCTGCTCTGTGAAAGCCAATGTCAAGGGAATGAGGAAACAAGCTACAAATGGGGAGAAAATATTTGTGAAAGACATCTAATAAAGACTTATCCAAAACATACAAAGAGTTCTTAAAACTCAGCAGTAAGGAAACAACCCAGGTGCCTGGGTGGCTCAGTCAGTTAGGTGTCTGACTCTTGATCTCAGCTCAGGTCTTGATTTCAGGGTCATAAATTCAAGCCGTGAGTTGGGCTCCACGCTAGATGTGGCACTTACTTAAAAAATAAATAAATAAATAGAAAGAGAGAGAGAGAAAGAAGAAAGAAAAAGAAAGAGAGAGAGAGAGAGAGAGAGAAAGAGAGAAAGAAAGAAAGAAAGAAAGAAAGAAAGAAAGAAAGAAAGAAAGAAAAAAAAAAGAAGAAAGAAAGAAAAGGAAACCCAGTTTAAAAATGAGCTAAAGACCTTAATACACACCTCACCAAAGAAGATCCAAGGGTGGCAAGTAGGTATACAAGCGCAACATCATATGTCACTAGGTAATTGCAAATTAAAACAAGATGCTACTATGTAAGTATTAGAATGGCTGAAACCTGGAAACACTGACAACACCAAATGCTGAAAAGGATATGGAGCAATGGGAATTCTCATACATTACTGGTGGGAATGCAAAATGGTACAGCCACTCTGCAAGACAGTTTGGTAGTTTCTTACGAAATTAAACATACTCTTGCAGATAATCCAGTAATCACACTCCTTGGTATTTACCCAAAGGAGTTGAAACTTATACCCACAAAAAAATCTGCACACAGATATTTATAGCAGCTTTATTCATAATTGCTAAAACTTGGAAGCAACCAAAATGTCCTCCAGTAAGTGAATGAATAAATAAACCATGATATATCCAGACAATGGTTACATCCAGACAATGGAATATTATTCAGTGCTAACAAGAAATGAGCTTCAAGCCATGAAAAGTCTACCCACTGTATGATTCCAACTATATAACATTCTGGAAATGGCAAAACTATAGAGACAGTAAAAAACTGTAGAGCTTGCCACAGGTGAGAGGGGAGGGATGAATAGGTGGAGCACAGAGGTTTTAGGGCAGTGAAAACACTCTTTATGATACTATGTTGATGGATGCATTTTATTATACATTTGTCCAAGCCCCAATAGAAGGCACAACACCAAGAGTGACCTTATTATAAACTATATACTTTAAGTGATGATGATGTATCAAAGTGGGTTCATCAGAACCTTAAACTGCTCTTAAAAATTGTCTTCATTTTTAAAACCTGGAAAAAATATTTGCAAATCATATGTTGGACAAAAGATTCGAATGTAGATGTAGTAAAGAATTCTCAAATGTAAATGTAAAAAACTCTCAAAATTGAATGGTAAAATCCACTTAAAAAATAGGCATCAGACGTGAACAGACACTCCACCAAGAGGACAAGCAGATGGTCAAAAAGCACATGAGAAGATGCTCAACACCATCCGGGAATGCAGATTAAAACCATCACTGCACACCTACCACAATAGCTAAAATAAAAAATACCAACAATACCAAATACTGGCAAAGATGTCAGTAAACTAAATCACCCACATCTGATCACCCATGTGAAAAATTGGACAGTCACTCTGAAAAACATTCTGGCAGTTTCTTATGAAATTAAACATACACTTACTAAACAACTTGGCGATTGCACGTTTGGGTGTTTCTCCCTGAGGAATGAAAACTTATTTTCACATGCCTGCCTATGCATGTTTATAGGTGCTTTCTTTGCAATACCCAACAACTGGGAACTACCCAAAGGTCCTTTGATAAACTCATGTATCTACACCATGGAATACTATTAAGGGGAAAAAAAAAACCCTACTGATACAACTTGGATGAATCTCAAGGGCATTGTGCTGAGGGGGGAAAAAGCCAATCATATGCTCTATATGATTATGTAATACTCTCAAAATGACAAAATCATAGAGATGGAGAACATATCAGTAGTTGCTGGGGGGTTAGGGACAGACAGTGAAGTGAGATCATGAAGGGGCATCAGAGATCTTGATAGCATCCGCACAGGATAAAATTGCACAGACCTACACACACATACACATGAGTGCACGTGAACACTGGTGAAGTCAGAATGAGGTCTACAGCATAATTAAGTGCATTGTACAATGTCACTTTCCTACTTCTGATATCGTACCAGAGTTATTAAGATGTTGCCATTGAAATGATGAAAGGTTAACAGCACCTCTCTCCACTATTTTTGAGTCTATAATTATTGAAAAAAGGTTTCAAAAGAGAAAAATATTAATTACATAATAGTATAGGTAATTCATGAATTCAGCAGGAAAATTGGGGTAGCAACACAGACGCACCCAAGGTTTGGGGACAGATGTTCCTCTGGTGCCAACAGGCCTGGTCCCACCCATGGGCAGACATCCAGTGGAGGTCAGAAGCAAGACTCTAGCTCTTCTCCACTCAGGGCTGGGCAAATGTAAAATCACAGTGGCCTCTGAGTCCAAATGAGCCAACTTTCTAAATGGCCAGAGGCCTTCTTTAAACTCAACTGAAATTGAATTGAATGATACAGCAGATGTCTTTGTGATAAGAGCAGCCTTAGACAGAAATACCACATTTCATCAACTCTAAGACACACAATTGCAAGAAGCACCATTATTTTTTGTTCCGCTATGAAAGAAAAATAAGCTGCCAATTAAACCATGACACAATGCTTTCTTATCACTTAGAATTTTTAATTTTACTTATTGAAAGAGTTCTTTGAGACTTAATTAGACAGATTTTTATCACATATTACTATTGTGCATACATAAAAATGAAAATACAAGGGAAATAAATTGGTTGTTATTCCTCAAACTTCTTTATACTGAGTCCAACTCTTCTGAATCACTTTTCAACTCAGACTCATCAATGTCTGGGTTTTTTCCACACTCTCTCATCCTCTGTGCATTCATCCATAGCACTGATGATGTAGCATTTCTTTAAAGAACCCATAAAAGGATTAAAAGTCATGAGCATGGGGCTTTCATCAGACTTTAAAGTTACATACAGTTTTTCTGCCTCGGTTCCCACTTCAGCAGTGTCACTAAACAGGAATGATTTGCTCAAATCCTTCATCACTCCATCCCTACAACAATGACATTCATAGAGGTTATTAGAGGGCTCACTGTCCAATCCAGGATCTTCCAGTATACTGAGACTGCTCAGTTCTGTATCAGTTACATGTGTTTGCTGCTGCAGAAGGGAATGTCAGGCTTGGATGCTGGGCTTTTTTGGTTTGTGCAATGCACAGACAATTCGACTATGTCATGGCCTTCATAACGCACTGTGGACCATAAGATCCATTCTAATTTCAGAAATAATGTTCATGTGAAAAATGCTCATCTTATAATGAAATGCAATAAGTAGAGAAATAAAATAATGTCAGATGGCCTTAACTGCTATCAAGAAAATGAAGCAGGAAAATATTATCAAAAATGGCTGTGAGGGAGGTGGACAAAGAGAACCTTTCTGAGGACAGGATATTTGAAAAGAGTTTGAAAAATAAGAAGCCATTGACCAAAGGAAAATCAGGAGGAAGTGTCCCTGACTGTATCTGCACGAGAAGTTAGATTATGCTGCAAAACAAAACAACCCCCAAGTCTCAAATACATAAAACAATAAAGGTTTGTTTCTAATTTATACTTCACATGCATACGCGGGTAGACTGAAGTTATCGTTCTCATTTTAAGACTCAAGGTTGATGGAGAAGCCACTGTCTGGAAATCTCCAGTTGCCATGGCAAAGAGAAAGGAAGGGGGTATATTCCACACAGGTTGCAAAATCTGCTACCCACAAATGACACATGTCCATCTGCCCACGTGACTTTAGTGAAAGCAAATTACTAGGGCTGCCTAACTTCCAGGGGACGGGGAGTGGAGTACAATCTACCGTGTGCCTATGAGAAGAACCAATCAGATTTAGGGCACAGCAGTAATGATGACCACACAGGCAGAGAGAAGAGCAAGCACAAATGCAGTGAGGTGCAAAGAAGCATGGTGATAGGGATGGGGCAGAGAGAGGAAGAAGGTCAGTGTGACTGGAGAAGGGTGGAAGGGGGGACAAGTGGCAGAAGATAGCACCCTGAAGAGTAGAGAGACCTGTCCTAGAGCCCAGCCATGCTCTAGAAATCACAACTTCATCCTATGACCTCAAATGCCTGTAGACAGAATTAAGCAACTAATTGTATAATGAGGTGGTTCAATTACACCTAATTTCCACAACTGCTTTTGTTGAGCAAACACTGTAATGCCAGAATGTGGTTTTCAATCATTTAATTAGTCTTCCAAAATGCTCCAAAATCGGTGTTAATCACAGTTTTAAAATAATACATGGAATGTGTCCTTAAATACTTTACTGTGTCTCAGCATTAATCCTCTAATTAAATACATTGAGTAATTGATACATATTTAACACCTGGCACTTGGAATTTTGAAAATAATGCATTTCTGAAAGCCAATGGGTAAAGTCCAATGGGCCTTAGCAGTTTTATTTGGGATGGCTAGGGATGGAGGGGCCTGGCTCTCAGAACTGGGGTTGTGTGCAGAAATGAGGCAAGCACTAAAACAAAGGGCTTGGGGCTTGGTGCCGTGTCAGAGCCTACCTTAGAATAACACAGCTGCACCCAGGGGAACCTACGGGCACGGCCAGGCCCCTCTACCCGGCATTGGGTGACTGCAGATGCTCCGTGAGTACTGTTCTATCTGCCTGGAGACTCTGCCAGGATGTGGCCATGTTGGTGATGCTGCTGAAAACCAAAGGTTGCAAACCACAGGTGGACTGTATCTTCACATCCCCACTCAACACAAGAATACCTGCCTGGCCTCTGCCTGACTACTAGGAGCTAAAGGAAAATGTCAAGGGAGTGGGGAACTGATGGGGACAGCAGCTTTGATATCTCCATAAAGTCTGAGCCACTAAGAGAACCTTGAAAAGGCTGAGTTTGAAGCTGACCACCCCTTAGAGCCCACAGTAACATCTTTGCGCTCCCAGTTCTTCATCCCAGCTACACCAGTGAACAAAAATAAAGAGGGAATTACCACATCTAATAGAAAAATGTAGTGAAAAACACAAGATATTTTTATCTTGTATACTATGCTGCACTGATTCACTCCCAAAAAGGGTTTATTGGGAGCATATGAAAGGTGTATTAACATGTATGACATGTCAACAATCTGGATATTGCTGTCTTGGGATGCAAGTTTGCACTTTTATAATAGAGATCCAAAAATTACAGTGGCATAAGCAAGATGGATGTTTATTTTTCTGCTATGTAACAGTCCCGACACAGGCAGTCCAGGGATGAATGGCAGATGCACAGAGTCAAAGACCCAGGCTGCTTCTAACTGGTTGGTTTGCCTGCCTGGCAGATGCCCTGCCCATACAATCCAAGATGGCGCACCACCTCTTTTCACGATGGATCAAGGGGTGTGAGGTGAGCACACCCCTCCCCCATGAGGGCTTGACATGGAAAGTGTATAACTCATTTCCCTTTGCAGTTCTTTGGCCAGAAGTTAGTCATAAGGCCATTTCTAGCTGCAAGAGAAGATGGGAAGTTTCATTTTTATCTGGGTGACCAGGTATTCAGCTATGAGACAGAAAGGAAAAGTGACATGGGAGGGACAGCTTATAAGCCCTGGCATGTTGCCCTCTGGGAGTTTGGAGTCTGCTGGAGGAAGAAAAGCATATGGCCAAATTCCAACATTTCACCCCAGAATGGGCCAAACACCTATGGGGATGGGAGCTCACAGGAGGGGGTAGTTTGGGGACCAAACTCAAGAGGGAGCTACAGTATCTACCGCAAAGGATAGTTACAGGCTTAACATCAACTCAAGAGTGCAGGGACAAGCAGGGTGGTAGAAGGTGGCCTGAGTTCCAGGGTCATAGAACAGAGCTTGAGTCCTGCCCACCACTTAGTTTCTCGGTGACAGCGAAGGCAGAATTCTAAAGATCTCTCCCAAGATTCCCAACCCCTGTTATTCAATCAAACATGAGTCTAGGTACAGTTGCAGAAAACCTTGGCAAATGGCATTAAGATTACTAAATCTGTTGAGACTTTAAAAGTATTCTGGGGGCACCTGTGTGGCTCAGTCAGTTAAATGTCCAACTATTTATTTCAATTCAGGTCATGATCTTAGGGTCCTGGGATCCAACCCCGTGTCAGGCTCCCCACTCACCTGGGAGTCTGCTTGTCTTCCTCCCCCTGCTCACGCTTGTGTGTGCTCTCTCTCTCTCACTCTCAAATAAATCTTCAAAAAAAATTTTAAATAATAAAAGTATTCTGGATTATCCAGGTGAGGCCAGTGTAATCACACAAGCCCTTCAAAGCAGAAGAGGAAGGCAGAGGTGCAGGGGAAGAGGAAGACAGGAGATAAAGCAGCAGGGAGGGAAAAGAGGTTTGAAACGTGAGAGGGACTCAACCACCAAGCTGGCATGAAGGAGGTCTCAAGCCAAAGGGTGTGGGTGGCCTCCAGAAGTTGAGAATGTCCCCCAACCCCCATTGAATAAGAACAGGACCTCAGTCCTACACCCATGTGGAACTGAATTCTGCCAACAACCTGAATGAGCTTAAAAGTGGGATCTTCCCCAGACCCCCCAGACAAGAACACAGACCTGCCAACCCCTTTTCAGCATCCTGGAACTGGAGCAGAGGACCAGCTGAGCCCAACAGACTGTGAGACAATAACTGGACGCAGCTTTAAGGTGATAAACGTGGTCATTTGCTATGGCAGCAATAGAAAACAAGGCCAGTGACCTTGGGCAAGTCCGTCATCTGCAGTTTGTTTTCCTCATGGGTCAACAAGAAGAATAATAGCAGTCACTCCTGAGGGCTTGTAGGAGGCTGAAAAAAGGCACTTCAGATAGTTGGTGTGCGGGAGACAGTCGACACATATTCCCGCTACAGCACGGGATAGTTGTTATTCCCACCTCGGAGATCCCGAGGCCATCGAGACACAGATGGAAGCCGGCACTTACATGCACAGTCTTAATCAATGCTTGCCACAACCCTATAAGGCAGTTACTTTTATTGGCCCCATTTGCAGAAGAGGGAACTGAAGCACAAAGTGCTTTGTGCACAAAGCACAAAGTATCAAGGTGATACAAGCTAATAAACAAAGCTGAGATTCCACCCAAACCATGGGGCTCTAGAGCTCTGAGAGGAGGGAGCCAGATGCTCCCATCCCAGCCCCATTGTACAGATGAGCAAAGAGAAGCTGGGAGCCAGTCTTTAGGGAGCCAAGCTCCACAAGAACAGCAGGTCTTGGGTTGAAACACAGATGACCAATCGCCTTTCAGGCATGGCCCACAGTGGAGCTAGTGGTTTTCTCTCATCCTTCCTGGATGGCAGGGAAGCCTAATGTCTTGCTGTTCAGCTTCCAAGAGCTGGCTGCTTGAAGAGAAAGGTCACAACTTCTATCCATTTAAAGGCCAAAAGAGAGAAAAGTAGACAAAAAGCCCAGTAGAGTTCCTCCATTATTCAGTAATCATTGGGCTCCTTCTGGATGCCAGGCACTGTTCTTGATGCTGGGTTACATCACTGAGCAAGCTGGGCACAGTCCCTGTAAGGAGGTTAGGACAAGAAACAAGTAAATAACCAAATGAGCAAATCTGATCATTGTGGATAGAGGGAGCCCTTCAGGCCTGGGTCTGTTGGCTCCTGGTGCCACTACCCTCTCTCCACTCTTCAGTAAGATGCTGGGCATCACTGTCCATGTTGGAGGAATCTGGGGTGGTCCCCAGTACCGCTGGGAAGCTGGCATAGAGCTGACCTAGAGATATGCCCAAGGCATCTCCGGGAGCCAAGGAGGAGAGTCTGGACTGCGACCTGTCCCCATATCGGGGCTCTGATCTTCCCTGCTGATTGTCGGTGAGGCACACTTCATGGCAGTGACAACTGAAACTCTGGAACCCAAGAACAGAAGTGGAGCAGAGCCTAAAGGAAGAGGGGGATGCATGAGGTCTCCATCCAGGGCCGGCCCTGGGCACTAGTCTGCCTCCCCTCTCTGAGCCCCATTTTCCAAGCTCTAGATGAAAGAACAAAGGGAGATGAGCCCTCATGTGTCCTCCAGCTCCCAGCCTCCAACATGTACTCACCCCTCGCTCACTCACCCAGCCTCGGTCTGCCCCTGCTGTGCACCCAGCCCTGCATTCATAACTATAAATTGATGCTTTCGGTTCCCTCTTCCTGCTTGGCAGCTGTCAAACCAAGCCACACAGGGCCACCTGGACCGCCCATGGGCAAGGCTGTCTGGTTCTGCATGGAGGTGCCTGTGTGTGGATCTGCGTTAGCATATGTTGCTTTAAATCATCTTAAAAATTGACTTTGGGCAAGAGCTTGACAGGTGAGATGTGTTTTCCTACTGGAAAAACAAGCAGAGCTACAACCCAAGGCGACCCCACAGAAGTCATGTGGGAGCAGAGGTTGAATAGGCCCTAACAGATCAGTTGAGAAGCTTCCAGCCGCGGTCAGCAGCATAAGGGGCCCCTGTCAGGGCCTGGGAACCTCAGCAGAGCAGAATCTCCAACCGTCAGGGTTTTCACCCGGCTCACCGGTGCCCACAAGGCTGGAGAAGTAGCCTGTTCCCCCTCACGGGCTCACCTTCCAGTCAAGGAATGCTTGAGATGGAGTGGAGGGTTTGCCGAGGATTTGAGTGAATTCACCCGTCTAGCAGTCCAGTGGTTTACAAATAAGTATGAAAGGAACAAAGAGGCCAAAGTTGGCAAAGATATTTCCAGAAAATATGCAGATATCCGTCAAAGAAGCAGATGAAAAGATGCTTCACCTCGAGAAAAGCATCAAGAGAAAAGCTTGTGAAAATGAGCTCACAACAAGGTAAAGTATTGCCAACATGGGTTGCCAAGGGGGAAGGAGACAAGTAATCTCCTACCCCGCTGAAGGGCATGTTCAGTGGTCAACTTTCTGTGGAGTCCAGCTGGGCACAATTGGCACGGTGATTAATCATCTAGGAATTTTCTGCCCGACAACATAATCAGACAAATTCACAGTATGTGTGTATGAGTGGTTTGTCGAAGCCAGAAAATGCCCCCAACCAAAAAAACAAAACAAAAAAAAAACTTAAATCCCCAACAAAAGACCCTTGGCCAGCTAAATTAAGGGACATTCACACAATGAAATGCAGTGCAGTCATTTTAAATGCTGGTATAACTTTACATTTTTTGACTTAGAAAGATGTCTCTATGACATTATTGGGTGGAAAAATAGCAAGTTACAGAACAGCACACTCTGATCTTCCCATTTATGCAAAATTGCTCATATGATGGGGCGTTTGTGTGCGTAGCTCAGTGAGACGCCGCAGAAGACCGACCACAATGTTACCCCTCCATAGAGGGAACTGGAGGGATTTTCATTTTCATCTTTATGCTTTCCTGTATGGTTTGAATTCTTTACAATGATCATGTATCATTTTTATAATCAGAAAAAAGTACAATAAAAACGGTTTCCATTTTAAAAAACGAGCAAATTCAATGAGGCACAAAGAATGCAGACATTCTGAAGGCCCTTGCCATGCCTGGGTGGGAGATAAATCTGCCTCACGCCCCAGAGAGCAGGGAGTCTGCAAGGCCGTCCCTGCCTACAGGGGTACATGCAGCCTCAGACCTCCTCCTACTGCACACACGGCCCACTCACCCCCACCCTGCTGGCAAATTCCCACCCATGCCCTGAGCACGCCTCCCTTCTCTGCCCCAGGGCCCTGTGAGGAGTCCCAATGCCCAGAGGGGCACATGCACAGGGCTGGGAAGTGGATGAGCAGCAGGAGAGGGCCACCACTAGGGACCCTGTCTGGGGTGCAGGACTAGAATGGGCAGCAGGAAGCCCGGGGCGGGGGCGGAGTAGACTGCCAACGCTTTGGGAGCCAGGTGAACTGGCCAGTCGTGTATCAGTGAGCAATGGATCCTACCTCCTCTTCTGTGCAGTGAGATACAATGGTGCTTGCCTCATGCTGAACTGATGCACATGGGGACTGAGCACAGCATCTGGATGGCCTGGACTTTACAGACGGTTCAAGCAGTATGAATCATCCGTGTTATTGGAAGTGTAGTTCCTGCTCTCCGAAGAAACCAAGACTCTGGCTAGAGGTGAACTTGAAGTATCTGGTGACCTTGGGCCTCAATGATCAGATCGCTGAGCATGTGGAGGGAGGCCTCTGCCAATGACCCCAGACGGGGAAATGGCCCAAGATGCTGGCAGGTTAGCACTGGGATAAAGGCATCTCTTGACCCTCTCTCCCACACAAAAGGGCATTTTAAAATGAGACCCATTCAGAAGCAGCTCACGTGTGCTAAGCACCTACTGTGCACCACACACTTTCACACTCACTTCCTATGGCCCTGCAACAACCTGAGGAGAGTGTTACCAGCCCTCGTGGCAGACAAGGAAGCCGTGGCACACAGTGACAGCCTATGTCACACCAGGGGTAAATGTCAGACACAGGACACTGGGTCTTGAGTCTCAAAAGTAGAGATTTGGAAAACCACCCTCAAATTCCTAGACCGCCTGCTAGGAACAACCTATAACACCTAAAACACCAAAGTCATGGATATTTCTGCACCCATAGTGAACTGGGGGCATTTATCATTTCTGGGTTAATCATGCTACCAACAGCTTCCAACACCACTGACAAGCTCCCCGTGAAAGCACCTTGCATTTCAAAAGTGCTCTTGTACATTCGGTGGGGCTCAAGCACATAAACATGCACAGGGCACGTTTATAAAGCCCGTCTCATATGTTAGTAGAGGAAAGGAGCCAAAGGCCCCAAACCTATTTCCTGGCCCTCACCCGCTGATGGGGAGGATGGAAGGTGATGTGTCAGGTGACGGCCCAGTGTGCCAGGACCAGAACAGTTCAGCAGTTCAGGGCATCCTGGAAACTGAGGGGGCCTTTCACACTTCAAAACCCACACATCGCCCAACAGCTATAATGGTTCACATCCCATCGGAAAAATACAAGGAGGGAAGGAGCTCATGACGGCATTCTAGCTTCCCCCCCTTTCAATCACGGCAAATGCTGGGCAGGACAGGGAGACAGGCAGCTCCGTAGCCTGAGGGTGGTGGAGTCACATGAATCCGCATATGATGGAACTGTGTAGAACTACACATGCACACACACACATACGAACACACAGGCGATTCCTCGGTGAGGTCCGCAGCATGTGGATGGCATTGCACAAAGGTCAGTTTCCTGGTTTTGATACATGCTGTGACTCCACATGGTGCCTTCGTTGGGGGAAGCTGGGGGAAGGGTCCACAGGAACTCTCTGTACTACCTTCATAACCTCTTGTGAGTCTAAAATTATCTCAAAATAAAAAGTTTTCAAAAATACATCCAGAATCTGCCCACTTCCTACTTCCCAGTCTGAGCTGCATCATCGCTTAGCTGGTCGCCCTGCAGCACTCGCCAGGGGCCACCAACCTCTCAGGGGCATCAATGGCCACGGGCCTTTATGGGTCTCCTTGCTCTCACTTCCGCTCCTCTGCTCCCCACCAGCCACATGGCCCCCTTGGCTTCCCGGCATCGGGACACGCTAGTGCCTGGCTCTCCTGTGGCCACTGCCTTCTCCTCCTTCAGGTCTCAGAGACCACCTCTTCAGACAGGCCGTTTTTGAGCCCTTGCCTACAGGGCCCCTTCCAGGCCTGACAGGGGAGGGACACAGAACTTTCTAGAGTGGTGGAAGTGTACCCTGGTGGGGGTGTTGGTGGTATGGGTGCATACACTGGCCCAAGCTCACCAAAGAGAACGTGTTTGATCTGTACCTTATGTAATTACACCTGGTTAAAAGAATGCAATCACAGTGTTGAAGACCCCTGCCTAATGCGACTGCTCTATCACCCTGTTTATTTTCTTCATGGCACATGTCACTGTCATCATGTTTTCACACGTGTTTACTTGTGTATTGCCTGTCTCCTGACACACAGATGCACACACGCACACATTCTGCACGCACACACGGTCAGCCGCCCTCTGCGTGAGGTGAAGCAGAGGCCTCCTGGACGGCGGGAGCTACATCTGGCCTGTTCACACAGCGTGCGCAGCATCTAGCTCAGGTCCTGGCTGGATACAATGAATAAACATTTGCCAGGCTTACCTCGTTGCGGGCTCGCGGCACAGTGAGCTCACCAGGGAGGATCTCAGATCTCTTTCACTCGGATCCTCCCTAAAACCCTCTTCTTGCGTCTTGGCCAGATCAGTCCACATTCAGAAAGGTTCAGCAGGCAGACTGACCAGCTCACTGGATGAATGCTTACTGAGCACTGTGGGGCATGGCAGTGACCAAAACAGGCAAAGCCTGGCGCTCGAGTGTCTTCCATTCCAGAGGGTGACAGTCTCATGAGCCAGGAGTTGAAACCGCCCAGTAGGAAATAAAGTGGGAAGCATCTGAATAGAGAACCCATAAAAGGACAAACAACCCAGGCACACACCTGAGGGAAGCAAGTTCCAAAAAACAGAGGAAAGCAAGCTTTGACGCTCTCAGCTGAGGCATGTTTGGGACAACCCAGGCAGGGCGAGCAGTCCCTGTGCCATGGGGACAGGAAGATGTCAGGCCTCAGGGCCATAATGAGGACTTAGGGTTGTACTCTGAATAAGAGAAAAGCATAGGAAGATTCAACCAGACACTGCTGCGATCTGACTGAGGTTCTAAGAGGATCCCAGGACGGCTCAGGAAAGGGAAAACTGCAGGGACACAAGGGCAGGGGAGAGGCGAGGCGGGGGGCGACCACCCAGAGGAGGCCAGAGGGCCCCTGGGACCTAGTAGGCAGCCGTGAAGGTGTTAAGACCCCAACTGTCCTTCAACTGAAGCATCCACAGGATGGAGTCCATGTAGGGCATGAGCTAAAGAGAAGAATCAAATTTTCAAGAGTTCTGCCCAAAACAAAAGGAAGAGTTGACATTTACTCAAGAATAGCTGAAATTTAGCCCACCTGGGGAGCAGCATCTTCAGGCGGGGAAGCAAGAAGTTAGGGGTAGCCAGCAGTGAAGGGGGACAGTCGGGCTGGTGGCCATGGGCAAGGGTGCGAGCAGCACCATGAACTTGGGACCCACAGACATGTGGCAGGTGTGTGTCATACACATTCAGAACCTCACCTAGGAGAGAGCCGGAGACTCCCAACAGCAGAGACGAGAAGACGAGAAAAAATCCAGCAAAGAAGACAGGGCAACCAACACAGCTGACCACCAAGAAAGAGCTGGCCCTAGAGGACAAAGAAAGAAAAGGTCTCCAGAAAAAGAAAGGGCTAGACTGCGTCCTGCTGCTGGTTGAGGGCAGACCGTGGAGCTGGGCCGCCTGATGCCCCTAGTGAGCGTGAAAGGAGCCAGGTCTTCAGGGTGTGGAATGTAGGCCAAACTTCAGTGGGTCTAAAGGAAGATGGCGGACAGGTGCAAAGGGGAACAGTCTGCTCATGGAAGACATTGCAGGAGCAGAGAAATGGGGTGGCGGTGACGGGGGATACAGGGTCAAGATTAGCCCTTTTTTTCAAGATGACAGAAGTAGCGTCAGGTTCTAAACAGCTTGTGGGGAGGAGGATCGATGTTGCTAGACGGGGACGCAGGTTGCAGCCAAGTGCACACACACCCGTGGGGAAGGTGGCTGTGCATGGGAACACAGACTGCTTAAGAAATTGCATTTCCTAAAGAAATTCATTACTTTCCAGCATAGGTAATGATTAGAAGTAACTTCTAACAAAGTGTGTTATGCCAGCCAGGGACGTGTGCATAAGGGACACTCAATAAATATTTGTTGATGGATTGATTTTCATGCACAGTTCCCACTGAACTTGAACACACAAGGTTCATTTATAATTGGAAGCATCTCGTTACATCTACCTAGTGAGCCAAAGTCCTTAAAAACAGTTTGCTTTCCATCTTGCTCCCACTCCAGCCAGCTCTCAGCCTGGCCCCAATTTAAATTATCACTTCAAAATTGGTGAGGCCTGAATTAATGAGATTTTCCTGCACTCACGGCTTTAGATTAAAATCAATGCTGTACTCAAATGCGAGTGGATGAAAAATAGGGAAAGCAGAAACTAATAACTCACTCACATTTTTCTGGGAGACGCCAGCCAAGGCTGTCCATCTTCCCGACTGTCTCCCCCACTCCTTGGCATACCTGGGACGGGCACAGCAGACCTCGCACGCCAACACCTCTTACTCTATCTTGAGGGCAAAGGCAAAGGCCTCCTCCGTCAGGCTTGTCGAACAAAAAGCATACCCATTAGGGCTGGGCTACTCAGATTTCAGGGTGGTGAGCATGAATCGCCTGTCGTTGCTTTCAAACAACCAGGACATTGAGGATGCGCTGACCTGCAAGGAAAAGCCATCAGCACTTACAAAAGCTAAAACAAGTCAGGGTTTGGTTATCTCAAGTAACAAGAGGTCCTACAGCAGGGCAGGGCCAGGGACGGCGAAGCCGGGAACCCCACAGCTCCTAGCAGGGCCCCGAGTTCTTTCCCTCCCTCTGATCTTGCATCCCTGGAGCACAAGCTTCGTCCTCGGGCTGTCACTGTCACAAGATGGCCGGTGCCATCCCGGGCATCATAGCCGGTCCCAACAAAGAAGGTCCAGCCAAAGAAAAGAGCCATCTCTGCCTGCATCTGTTTTTAAGAGCCTTTTCCAGAAGCCCCCAGCAGACATCATCTAGTGCCTTACCAGGCCGGACTGAGACGCTTGCTCACCCCAAAGCCAGCACGGGTCAGAGGAGTGGGATTGCCACGGCTGACTGACTCTGGTCGGAGTTGAGCCCCTGTCTGAGGTTGGGAACACATCCGCCACTTGGAGGAGGGTGGGCGCCCCCCCAAAACAGAGCTTCTGCCAGCAAGGGTGAGGAGCAGTAGAGAGAAACGCCAGCTATGGGAAC
This sequence comes from Callorhinus ursinus, assembly GCF_003265705.2. Classification (NCBI taxonomy): domain Eukaryota; kingdom Metazoa; phylum Chordata; class Mammalia; order Carnivora; family Otariidae; genus Callorhinus; species Callorhinus ursinus. The sequence goes on from NW_027397115.1 coordinate 943,324, forward strand.
AACCATTATGCACCGGCCTGAGCCTCACAAAAGGGTCATCCCTTCCTGTGAGAGGAAGCTGACACTCAGAGGGAGGTGCCTTGACCTGAGCCTGGTCTTCTAACTATAAGATCAGTGTCACCTTGTGTAAACTCCTCGTTGGTCGGATGGGAAGCCCAGTGGAGGAGGAGGGTGCTCCCCAGACATGCTGTCCCCCCACGGAGGCCTCTGACCACACGGTAGCACTTGCTTAGTGGCATCTAATCCCCAACTGTGAGTTTGGAGTCGATAAAAGCCAGATCAAGCACCCATCGTGGTTGTGGAGCCTGAATGATCACAGAAGTTGGATTGCTAACCCTGAGACAGATGGCAAGTTGGGTTCACAAAAACGAACCTTACATGGCATTGGGGGCTGTTGCCAAGGGACAAAAGAGGTGACAGTTTTATTCAAACTCAGAATCTGTACCCAGCTGTGCTTCCAGCCCACCTGTACAAACTCGGGGCCAGACAAGGCCACCAGCACAGCAACCATCTTCTGCCGAGGCAGCCTGAGCAGTGACCCTGGAGGCTGGCGTTACAGAACACGCAGACAGCCCTGTGTCTCATTCTCCTCAGAGCCATAGGAAAAGGAACAGCCATAGGAGGAAAATTTATTTTTCCTGAGCTGTTAGCTGATCACCTGCCATTGCTACCAACACAGATTATTTCACATCAGACGCCCTCTCCCCCCAACTCCCCACACCTGGACCAACATCGCTGACCTTCGTGGGCAGTGGACGCGTGCCCTCCCGGCAGAAGGGAGGTCTGTGTTGCCTGCTCTTACATGCCCTGGCTTACGTGCCCTGGCTAAGCTAGTGAGAAGTCCGACTTCCATATCCTTTCAACTGGCACCCACTTCAAAGACGCTCCGCAGAGCCTCTTCATCTGGTTTCTGGTCTGTGAACAAGAAGCCTGATCAGCACCCGGAAGCGCTCTGCTGAGCACATGCCCAGCTCAGAGACGCTGGTTGGAGAGCAAGATCCCTCTGCTGCTTGCTGACCCCACCACTTGTGGGGAGCCAACTCCCTTCCCCTGTGTTGGCCTGGTCATTGAATCTCCGGCCCAGCACTGCTTTCTAACCCCTCCTTTCATGCTGGGGCTGTCCAACACAAGGGCTGCTGATTCCAACTGCAAAGCCACCCTCCCCGCAAACAACCCCGGCCGGTGGCGGTGTCCTTGGACCTCCCTGGGCCCCTCCTCTCTGTTATCATACCAGGCCATGCACAGAGACCCTTCCCCTCCCTTAACAAAAGTTCTAACTTAGCTGGGATTGCTCAGGAGGGAAAGGATGTTCAGGTCTGGAATGTGCCTCTGAATATGCAAGTGGTATTTGCCCATGATTTATTGGCCATACAGAAGATTTCCATGCACAACTGGTGATTTTCTCTCATTAACAGACACCCCAAACTTCCATCTTCTTGTTCTGTGTTAAACCCCACATCTGGGCCATCTGCATGGCTGTGCCTTTCTGCGGGGCAGCTGTGTATGGGGAGGAAGGAGATGTGCCAGGGGAGCCGGGCTTCAACCCTCGGGCACACCGGAGCTGCCTGGGGACTTCAGGTGATGTCCTCCTTGACAGAGTGAGACAATGAAACTGCGTCATCCTCCTGCCTGCCTCTGAGGACACAAAAGCTGCTTTGGAGATTACCAGCTGTGCCATCCACCTGCAGGAGACAGAAAATGACAGTGGGCATCATTGCAGGCACCGGCAAGCCTCCCGGGGAAGATTTGGGTCCTGTTGGGTCTCCCCGGGGTTACCCCCATGACTCTGAAGAGTAGAGACAGAGTAACATGATTATAGTAAAAATAAGAGCAAGCCGTTTATTGCAAACTCATTGCAGCCTGGACCCTGGGCTTTTCATGCAGGAGCTCATGGTTGTCCCCACGCTTTGAGGCCAACATCATGATGAGCCCCTCTCACAGAAAGGGTCTAGGAGGTCGGCTGGTGTATACGCCATCACACAGCTAGTAAATGCTATCACAAGGACCTGGACCCAGGGCTGACTGACTCCTGGGCTGGAGCCATCACCCACTGCACCAGGACCAAAATCCTAGCACCCTGGGTGACCTGGAGCAGGCCCACCCTCTCTGGGCCTTAGTTTCCCTCTCTGCAGAAGGAGAGCATGAGTAAGGGAGTGGACACTCTAAGACCCCTTCCAGCTCGGGCAAACTCTAATTCCTGGAATGAAACTTGGTTGAGAGCAAATTGCAGACTCTTTAAGGCGGCACTTAGTGACAGTGATGCCTGCTGCTCCCCGGCTGTGCAATTTCCTCCCGCTGCAGGGATGGGCCATGAAAAGAGAGGAGCTTCCTGTTGCTCACTTTATAGCCTCCGACTCAGGCAGCGCTTGCTTCTAATAGACTGACGACTACATGGAGGCAAGTTGTTGTTTGGGGGGGGGGGGGGAAGCTTGGTCAGGCTCATTTCCCCCTCCTCCTGCTTCTTCCTAATTTTTTCCCATTTTTTCCCCTAGTCTTTGCCTTACCAGACTCAGATTTTCAAACCTGTTGTCAAGGCAACACTAGGTTTCTCTCTTTGCACTCTGATGTCTCAATGGGGGTATCCATAGCAACAAGAATACCTTGCGTTTTCAAAGTCAGTGACCTCCCCAGGCTTCATGGGACTTGTGGAGATAAATTATGTGTCGACCACTTTTTACCACAGCAACCAATTTAGTACCTAGCAAGCCTAACCCATGATGTCTGTAGCAGTTAGCTTTTGCTGCGTAACAAATAACCCTACAACTTGGTGGCTTGAAGCAATAGGCATTGTCATTGCTGGGAGTTGTCCCTGTCTCAACTGGGCTCAGTCTCCTGTCTGCGGAAAGCTTCAGGTGGGTGGGTACAGAGCCTACTTGTCTTGGCTAAGCTCTCGAACTTATCTGGGGGTCCTCTGGCCATAGACTGGTTCAGGATGGCTTCAGATAGGACAGTCAGACTCCCCACTTCAGGGTTCCCTATCCTTCAGTGATCCTAGGCTTTTTCATATGGAGGCAGTAGGCTTTTGAGGTATAGGGAGATAGGGAGGGAGAAGACCAGATAGGGACTTCTCTCGGGGCCTAGGTTTGGAGCTGGCACGAGATCGTTTCCATCACTTTCCATTGGCCAAAGCAAGTCTTAGTCCAGACCAGACTCAAGGGGTAAAGCAACAGACTTTTCCTTTCGATGGGAGGGACTGAAAAGCCACATCACAAAGAATGTGGGTGGGTGAAGGGGAGGGGTGACCATTTTTGCAAACAATCTACCACACATCCCTCCACATTTCCTGTGAAGAGATTCAGACACCACCACTTGGCATCAATAGCCAAGAAGCAGCCTTGGCCCGGAGGGAATGGATCCCTTGGAATTCCCAAGTTGGCCAACCCTTCTAGAAGCAGACTCCCCCTCCTCACGGACATTGTAGCTGCCCGCATTGCTTCCATCTGTGCATGTATGTTATCAGTTGGCTTGACCCACACAGGCAAAGAATACAGTATATCCCACAGAAAAGAGAAATCCCACCCCCAGGCAAAGGGACATGAGCGCTGGACAGCCAAAATCAACAGGTGACTAATGGCAGACCTCCACCAGCCACCCCCAGCCAAGAGGCAGGAATCCGTGCTGGGTCAACAGGGCAATTTAGCAAGAGAAATGGAGTGGTTTCTCATTGGGTGAAACCTTTGCCCCCCTGAGCCTCTGGCAGTCTTCAGAGCTCTATCAAAACTATTTTAAAAAAACAAACTCTAGAATAATCTCAGCTTGCCTAATCTTAGACCAGGTTTCTACCTGGCTTTCTACCTGGCTACAGGAGTCTACGTCCCTCCTGAGGCTGGTGAAGGAAGCCGTACTCCAGAGTGGTCCAGCATAAGGGGTCACAGCACATGTGGGGTACAGCGACAGCCCAACAGGGGTGGTGAAAATCCCCTTCTAATAAGTGCTCACCACGTGCCCAGGGCTGCCCTGACTTAACAAATGTTAGCTTCCTGTTCCTCAGGATTCTCTGTAAGTGACCAAAGGCCCCGCCAGATGGGCTTCCTTCCAAAGGAATTCATCAAGCTGGGAAGTAAGGTCAGGCTCAAGCAGGTGAGCTCAGATGTGGCCAGGCTGGGGTTTCAAGTGACATTAGCAGCCACATCTCTTGTCTGTCCCTCTGACCAAGGATAAGATCCTTCCAAATACAACTGGATTCGTGAGACGTCTCGGCCCCAGTGTAGGAACCCCAACATCTTTCACTGTGCCAGGGACCAAGCAGGTACTTACAAAAGGAACCAGTGACCAGGGAAAAAGAAATCTCTCATGCATCAGAACTTCTTGGGCAATGTGGTATTTTCCACTGGCAACTTGAAGACTCTCCTGTCTGCCCACAGCGCCCACAGGGGAGGGACTAGGAAGGGCCACCCCGGAGGCGAGACTGCTCCTCCCAAGCGCTCCTCAGAGAGGCCACGAGAGAGTTAACCCACTTCTCAGAGCCCGGATCCGCCTGCTCATTCACCCATCACCCATCTCCCGCTCCCTGCTCCCTATGAGTCACTGAAATAAGTTTTTCTCCACCATTTAGCCTTCAAAAAAGCAGAAGCACAGTGTCGCATTTCAGAATAAGCCATGCGCTCCAGATTGAATCCCCTGGTGATTCATCCACTTTAAAATTCCCGCCTTCCTCCCACTCCATGAAATGTCAGGAGCACCATGTCACCACATAATCAATTCCCTAATCCCCGGGTTGAAAACCTCTTCTTTAAAAGGTGGTTGCTTTAAACAGAAGCAAAAAAGAATATCATACTGTGGAGTCGTGACAGTCTGCGGAGGGAAGAAGTCAAAGACGCATGATGGATGGGGCTTTCTGGACGTTTTCTTTTTATTATTTTTTAAGGGAACTTGCACAGTGCATCCAGGGGCAGTGACATTGAATTTACATTATCTTGCTTGTGTGTGGAAAGCAGTGGCTGGAAATTGTCACCCAAAATAACCCCTGCTCGGCTTCAAATCTTATCCCAGACGCAATAAGAGAAATCTCAGTCTGATCTTTGTTAATAAAGCAGCTTCTTAGGAAATGTACTCCAGCTCGGCAAGTTCAATGGCTACAAAGTCAACCAAAAAGCTAGGTGTCAAAATTGATTTATCTCCTGCATTTCTTATGCTTTCAGATCATTTTCTAATTCACAAATGTGCTGATTTTCAACGACAATGTTCCATTTTTGTCTAAATTTAATATGAGGAAATTGGGCTGATAAAAGAAAGCCTGAGGCTCGGGGGCCCTCCTGGGTCGGGGGGGGGGGGTTGTTATTGGCTATTTCCGCAAACGGTTGCTTTTAATCCAGCTGGAAGCGTTTCATCTCCAGGGGCTTTGTTTGTTTATTTCTGTTTGTTTTTGTTTGTATCGTGCTATAGGTATCCTTCACGTTTTATAGTGCAGTTGTGAAATCTCCACATTTGTGAATTACATCATGACCTTAGAATCGCCAAGATATTTATCTCCATGTTCCTACATTGGCCCTGACCACATCCCCCAACAAAGTGTTTCCGACACAAAGCAGGTTGTCAGTAGCTGCCGGATGAATGAAATCTACTTAAAAATGCTCCTTCGCTATCCTAATAAATCGTCCTTGAAATGATAAATCGGGGCAATCCCAAATTCTCCACGCTGAGTTTTCGTGAAGTACCCCAAGAGGGGGCAGCCCGCTTCTCAGCCTATGGGGAGAAAGCTTGAGCCAGAAGACAGACCCTTGGCACATTAACAACAACAACAACAACAACAACAACAAAGCTCCCTTTAATCTCCTTCTCTGTATTTCTCAGCATATTATTCTCCATATGTCAACATACCGGGTTAAAATAATCATTGGAAGGCATCACTTTCGGCAACAGGGCTGGGATCAGGGCCAGTGGGCCAGGAAGCCTCCCCAGATGCCCCCTCATCACCCAGGTCATAAATATTTTGGTGTGTGTTTCTTTCTTGTTTTGCTCAATGTTCTCTAGACTGGATAGCGCTCCAAATCCCACACTTGGCAACACAATGACTCTCAAGGAGCTTGTGCTCCTCGTCTCTCGTCCATTGGTGCCACCTGCCCCCACAGAGAGCAGGCTCTCCAGCTGCAAGAACATCCGACGTTGTCATTCCTCGGGATAGAACAGAAAGCCTCTTACCAGTCCCCTGAAGTTGGCTCGAGGACCCTCTCCACACAGGTTTCATCTGCGCACCAACTTGGAAAGCCTCGTGCCACAGGGACATCCAACACCCTCTGAGGACGTTACGGAAGACAAGTAACCTCTTAGTGGAACGTGGCCCAGAGCTGTGCCTATTTACGGGCACTTAGCAGTGGACTCCAGGATGATCTTTCCTGGGTTGCAGAAGCCCTGGGATGACTTCGGAGCGGCTCACGTCACCGGAAATGGCATATCTCAACATTTCACACCCTTTCTTACAAGCGCTGAGGGACGGGATTTTGGAGGGGGAACGGGCCCTTGAGCATCCCGATAACAACGGGCTCTCAGCTTCTGGCAAGAAGTCATGTCCCCTCCGAGTCAGCTGGGAAACAGAGACCAGACCAGGAGTGGAGGTCACCACCGTAATAACCCCTAGAGTGAAGGAGTGACGTGGGGCCGGGGTGTCGCTCGGGCATGAGGAGGCTAGCCCTTTATACAGACTCTTGCAAACATCTCAGCCATTCCTGAGAAAGAACTTGACCCCTTGCCACTCAGCAGGGGAAACCTTGAAAAGATGCCCCCTCCCCAGTCAAGGCTTTCACCAATCATCTGCTTCCGGAAGGTACTCAAGCCCACTCCAGGTTCTCTTTCCCACAAGTAAATGAATTTAAAAGATTGCAGGTGCATTATCTCTACTAACAACAAAGACTTGGGTTTTTATCTGTTGTCAAGGCAACACTAGCAGTTTTCCCCCTGGCTTCTTCATGCCTAGATTTATGTTTCCATAGTTACAAGAAACCCCTAGGTCTTCAAGGTAACACGAACTGGCCTACTAAAACTTCCAGGGTTGGGATTGTGGCTGGTGGCGAACACTGTGCCCATAAGAACCAAAAGCACCTGTGTCTGCCTGCTCACCCTCACCCAGGGGCTGGGGCTCCACACCCACCCCGACCCTCTGTGTCCCGGGCACCAAGGAGCAGCTCCCTTTGAGACCTCTTGGGCCACTGTAGCAATCTGAGAAGTTAGAAGTCAGAGTGGACTCCGGAAAGGGAGATCCCTCAAACCACCAGACTGAATTTGTTAGACTCGCTGCCACCAGACCCACCATAAAGAGGTCTGCAGAGTAAGAGTTACCTGTTGGGGCTGGACACAACAGTGGCCCAAGGACAGGGAAATTGGAGGGACTCTGAGATGTCTGGAGCCAGAGAAGAACCTCGCCCCAAGCTCTGTAACATCAGTTTCTAGGACCCAAGATTTAGTGTTTCCTCAGGATTAACTCACATGGAACTGACCTTCTGGATGTTTGTACAACTGGGCCCACAGTGTTTTATTTAAGCCTTTGGTTTGATAAATCACTTCTTTATATTACTCTGTGGCATTGTTGGCCTTTCCCAAGGTTTCATTCCCTCAGGAATATTCTGGCGAATACTTGGAGACTGCTGATCAGAGCATTAGGAGTAAAATGGCGCGTGGGAGTGGGTGTACGCATGCATGTGGGAGTGTGCGTGGGAGGAAGTGGGAGGGACCTAATGAATCAGTAATATTGTCAGAGAAAGAGTGACGCGGCCAAGTTGAGAAACCCAGACAGGAACCCTGCACTCGGGCAATAGAGCCCAATCATGAAGCTCTTCCTTGTCAACATCAACATCCTTACCAATGGCTTGTTGCCTCCCGTCCATCTGAAGAAGGCACAGGCAGGTGACAGAAGCGACAGAAGGACAGGAATCTCACCTGTATTCGTTGGTCACGGCTGCCCTCACTGACGCCACAGCTGCGGGCTGACGCAGCAGACCTTTACTCTCTCACGG
>NW_027397115.1:961272-1022087 GCF_003265705.2 Callorhinus ursinus
TGTGTGTGTGTGTGTGTGTGTGTGTGTGTGTGTGTGTGTGTGTGTGTCGTGTCTGTGTGTTCACAGCCACAGTTTATGGAACATTCTCATGTACATAACCTCCTCAATCCTTACAGCAACCTGGAGAAGCTCGCCCGCTATTTATCCTCAGACGCTGCCGGGAAGACTTGAGTTGACTACGCTTGGAGACACAGCTAGGGCCAGCAGATAAGACTGAGGGAAGCCGGAAAGAATAAGGAGCCGAGGTGTGAGGCAGGCAGCAGGAGGTCAAGTACACCATAGCCCTGAAAAACTGGGCCAGTTAAACACAGAGAACTTTCTCGAAGCTTCCTGGAAACCAAGGCAAAAAGAGAAACAACTCTCATTGTCATAGGGCTCTCATTGTCTAAAGAAGAAAAAATAGATATGTTTGCCAAGAAAAGCAAACTTTGTCCAAGGCCTCACTTTAAAGAGACTTTTATCCCAAAGGCTCTAAATAAGGGGCAAAGAACAACCCAACCGATGGTATTTTTGAGAACAGTTTCTCAGAAAATGGCCATTTCTCCTATCAACTCTGGATAAAAGCTCAGAGCATGGTGCTAAATGATGTCGGCTGGAGCTCTCAGAACAGAGAGAGGAGCCGCTAATCTGTCCCTAGGGACTGGCTCGTCCCAAATAACCAGCCCGCTTAGCTGGGCTTTGGCAGGCGGCGGAGACTCTGTGAGCTCCCGTCTGCAGCCCCGTCGTCTGGGCTCTTTGTTCAGAGAACATCTCATGCTCCAGACCAGGGATTCTCAGACTTGGTGAATCCAACTTATTCTTTATTTAAGGGAAATAGTATAGTTTCCAACTTTCATTTTGCCAAATATAGACAAACCCCCCCCAAAATGTCCCATGCATTCTATTGTCACCATTATTTCTTAAAAGGGGGACAGTTTTATACCAAGAACTCAGATAGCTCTTTAAATTGAATAAATCCAGTTTAATGAAAAATCCATGACCTTGCCCTTTTGTTTTTCCTTGTTTCTCCACAGACGTGAGAACTTGGTCTTGGACCAATGCTTACGAAGCCCTGCCCACCAGCCCCCCCCACCCCCTGCACCTAGCTGAAGACAGCAAGGCTGGCAATTGGTTGAGGTTGAATCAAAGCCTGATGTGTTCCTGGGTCCATGGGGAGGAATGGCCCCAGTGACCCCTCCTGATAGCCCCGTCTTTGTGAAATCCTCTCCCCTGGAGACGCATGACTTGCTTCTAACCCACAAAATATGGGCAAGGTCATGGGAGGTCACTCCCCTGATGAGGTTACATTGTGTAAGGCCTGTCCTGGCAGACTAGAGAGAAAGACCCCCTTGCCTCCTTGATAGGGTGAGCAGCCACATGGAGGAAGCCCACATGGCAGGTGGTCTTTATTTCCTAGAACTGCAATAACAAAATCCCTCAAACAACAGACATTTATTTATGTCTGTCTCTATGTCCAAATTTCCCCTTCTCATAAAGACACAGTCATTGGATTAGGGCCCACTGTATGTAGGACCTCGTCTTAATTAGATCATCTGCAATTGCCTACTTCCAAGTAAGGTCCGGGTCACAGTTCCTGGGGGGGCGGGTGGAGATTGGGGACATGATTCAACTCATAACCACAAGGGGGCATCTTCTAAGACTTGACAGCAGCCTCCAGCCAACAGCCAGCAAAAGGCTGCAGCCTCAGTTCTAACACCACAGGAAGTGGATTCTGAATTCTGCCAACCACCACGCGAGCTTCTAAGGAGAGCCGAAACTCCAGAGGGAAACACAACCCCACCAACTACTGACAACCATGCGAGACCCCCAAGTAGAGGGCCCAGTGAGCCCTGGCCAGACCCCTGCCCTGCAGAAACTGTGAAGTAATAAATGTGTGTGTGCTGTTGAGCCCTTGGATGTGTGGCAATTTGCTACCCAGCACAGAAAGCCAACACAGCACGAGCATCCAGCGTCTTTGGGAGGAGGGCCGGCATGTCTGATGCCCATGGGCTGTCAGTCTAAGGCCTTCCTTCTGGGACATGTGTTGATATATCAGCAATGGTAGCAAGTGGGTGGGTCACGATGTCTCCACTTCACCCTCTTCCCAATCCCTGGGGTGGGGAGAATCCAGAACCTAGATTTCACACTCACCCGCTCTGGTTTTGACCTTAACGACAAGCATGGAAACAAGCATGGAGCAGAAGTTTGATCCCTGTCTGGTGGGCGGAGTTCAATGATGGCACAGAAGGGATTCAGACAAATGAGAATCTAGTGTGGGGACTGCAGAAAAGCATTCTCCTCTTTAGAGGAAGGGGGCTCTTATCTCCTAGGATGTTAGCACATCACTGGAGCATCTTCTGGACCAGCAGATAGGAAGAAGTTGAGTCTAATTAGGGACACGGAGGGATGCACTGGTAGACAAGGACTGGCCATTTCAGGTCACAGCAAATCCACCCCAGACGTGACGTCTGATTTCACTGCCTCTGAGGTTTTCAAACTGCTGCTTAGCACCGTGATCCCTTCACCCTAAGCCTCCAAAACCCCAGGGAAATAACAATAACGAACGAACGAACAAACAAACGAACGAACGAAAGGAAAGAAAGAAAGAAAGAAAGAAAGAAAGAAAAAGAAAGAAAGAAAGAAAGAAAGAAAGAAAGAAAGAAAGAAAGAAAGAAAGAAAGAAAGAAAAGAAACTAAGCCAACAATAAATCAAATAAAACTATAGCAGAAGGTTTGCGATTAGGCCCAGAGAGAAGCTGAGGCCAGGATGAAGCCAAAAATCCTTGACTAATCATAAATGCCACCTGTTCTCATTAGGGCAGCTTTCCAAGAACTTGTGTCCATCCACCAGGTGAGGACCCTCCACTCTTCGGAATGAAACCTCCAAACCAAGCAGGTAACCTGGCAGCCAAGGGTCTGGGCCAAGCAGCGCTCACCTCTGCCCTCCTGGGATGGCGAGGCGGCAGGGAGGCCTGCCAAGGAAAGGGCCCCAGGGGAGGCTAGAGCTCTTGGGAAGGGCACTGGGGAAGTCCATCGAGTTCCGTGGGAGAAAGTGCCCTGGGAGTGGCGGCAGGGAGTTGGCAAGAGACACACTTTCCAGCCTCCGTGGTCTCCAAGGCCCTGGGCTGGGGCTTTGCCCAGTGCGCTCTGCGGCCCTGTTATTTCATTAGAACAGGATCCTGAAGAAAACACATACAAATATAATGCTCTCACTTAGAATTGAGTTAGACATTATCTGGCAGAACATTCTAATAAAGGCAGGGATGATTTATATGCTAAAGAAAACTTGAAAAGTTTACATTCACAGCCGCAGGTTCCTTCCCGCGTGACTGGCAGGTTGGTTTTCACTTCTAATCAAGTTGGAATGGAAGTGGCAGAAAAGAGGAGGCTGAGGCCGCATAACAGGAAGGCACAGGACCGGAGCAAGAAGGACCAGGAGCAGTTTCTCGGCCTGGGCCACCCTGAGCTCTGTTGCAGGTGGCCGTCCCGCCCCTTGAGGATGCTCGGTAGACTCTCCGGCCTCTGTCCCCCAGCTGCCGGCCTCAGCCTCCCCCAGGCTGTGACAATCAAACATGTCTCCGGACATTGGGCCTGGCCGAGAAGCAGCCAGCTCTGCTACCCCCCGGCAGTCTGACCTCAAGCAAACCCTTCACCTCCCAGCCTTGCTTCCCTCCTATGAAAGACAACCTCACAGCGGCCCTGTGCTCGGAACTTTCAAGAAGGTCAAACGAGATCGGGATGATCTCGTTTTTTTTTTTCTCGTTTTCTCGTTTTCTCGATTTGAAATCACTTTCAAAGCTCTGAAGTTCTATATCCATAGAGGTTATGGGAGGTCTATCACCTGCCCCCTGAAAAGTTTTTCATATCTAGAGTTTTCCATTTTTAACCTAGAAGCAAACATGAGTTTCCGGAGGAGAGATCACAGGGATTATTAACCACAATAATTGCACAGATGCCCATATCCAGTGCCCCAAGGAACCCAAGGGGAACCAGATGTCACTCTGTATGTGGGGGGGGGCTGTAGTGCGGGACAGGAGCCCCCAAATCATGAATCTGGTGGGAGTTTTTATACAGAGGCTACACACGGACCCCTCCCCTCTGAGAGAGAACCTCTGCTCCCTAATGTCTTATGATCCTTTAGAATATCCATAATTCCTTTAAAAATAGGAAGAGGGAAGTCCAAAATAGAAATATTTGGCTCTGGGGGTGAAAAGGTTTTTTCCCAGCTTTATTGAGACTGAATTGATATAGGACATTATATAAATTTAAGGTGTACATCATGATGGTTTGATACATGTATATATTATAAAATGATTGTCACAATAAGCTTGAGTAACACACCTATCACCTCACATAGTTACATAAAAAAAAAAAAAAGTGTGTGTGGTAAGGACATTTAACATCTACTCTCTTAGCAACTTCAAAAGAGTGCTGTTAACTCGAGTCCCCAAACCGTACATTAGATCTCCAGAACTCCATCATCTTATAAGTAGGAGTTTGGGGGCGCCTGGGTGGCTCAGTCAGTTAAGCATCTGCCTTTGGCTCAGGTCATGATCCCAGGGTCCTAGGATCAAGTCCCACGTTGGGCCCCCTGCTCAGCAGACAGTCTGCTTCTCCCTCTCTCTCTGACCCTCCTCTCCATTTGTGCTCTCTCTCAAATAAATTTAAAAATTTTAAAGAAAAATTAAGTAGAAGTTTGTACTCCTAGACCAATGTCTCTCCATCGTGCCCCCACCCGCCCCAGACTCTGACAACCACCAATTTACTCTTTGTTTCTGTGGGTTTGACTTTGTTAGATTCCACAAATAACTGAAATCATTCAGTATTTGTCTCTCTCTGCCTGACTTATTTCACTAAGCACGATGCCCTAGAGGTTTATCCATGTTGTTGCAAATGGCAGGATTTCTTTCTTTTTTATGGCTGAGTACTATTCTATTGTGTATATATACAGCATTTTCTTTATTCACTTCTCCATCAGCAGACACTTAGGTCGTTTCTGTTTGTCTCTGCTATTGTGAATAACGCTGCCACAAATGCTGGGATTTACAAACAGATTCGTCCTATCCCAGGATGGGGAGATCCTACCCAATCCCACTCGCTGTTGAATTCAGGTTGCTGGTATTTTGTTGAGGATTTTTGCATCTAGATTTATCAGTGGTATTGGCCTGTTGTTTTCTTCACTTGTGTGCCTATCTGGCTTTGTTATCGGGATAATGCGAACCTCATCAAATGAGTTTAAAAGTGTTCCTTCCTCTTTAATCTTTGAGAGTGTTTGAGAAGAATTGCGGTTAATTCTTCTTTGAATGTTTGGTAGAAAATAAATAAATAAATGTTTGGTAGAATTCACCAGCAAAACTGTGCAGTCCTGGGCTTCCTCTTGTTGGGAGGTTTGTAATTACTGATTCAATCTCCACAGTTGTTACTGACCTGTTCAAATTTTCTCTCTCTTCATAACTTAGTCTTGGTGGGTTGTATGTTTCTAGGAATTTATCCACTAGGTTATCCCATTCGCTGTCATATAATTGTTTCTGTGGCATTAGTGGAAATGTCTTCTCTTTCATTGATAATTTCATGTATTTGACTCCTTTCCTTTTTTCTTGTTAGTCTAGCTAAACATTTGTCAATTTCATTGACATTGTCAAAAAAACAACTCATGGTTTCATTGATTTTTTTCCTCCTGACTTTCTAGTCGCTATTTATTTCTGCTCTGCTGTTTACTGTTTCTTTCCTTCTGCTAACTTTGAGTTTAGTTTGCTCTTCTTTTTTCTAGTTCCTTGAGGTATAAAAGTGTTTATGCGAGACCTTTCCCTTTTCTTCATGTAGACATCTATTGCTATAAACTGTTCTCTTAGAACTGCTTTCTGGCATCCCATAGGTTTTGGTATGTTGTTTCCTTTATCTCAGGATACTCTCTGATTTCCCTTTGGATTTCTTCTTTGGCCCATGGGTTGTTCAAGAGTGTGTTGTTTAATTTCCATGTATTTGTGAATGCTCGTTTTCCTCCTATTACTGATTTCTAGTTTCGTACCACTGTAGTCAGAAAAGAAACTTGGTATCTTGACATATTGATGGTACTTGATAAACCTTCTTAAATTTATTAAGACATGTTTTGTCGTCCCACATATGATCTATCCTGGAGAATGCTCCAGGCATGCTTGAGAAGCATGTGTATTCTGGTGCTGTTGGATGGAACATTCTGTATGTGTCTGTTAGGTCCATGTGGTCTGTAGGGTTGATTTTAATATCTCTTTAATGGGAGCCAGTGACTCCAGGTTGAACACCCTTTAACTTCCAAAGCTTGTTTGCCAGTCCAGATGCCACTAATGTTTGCTCCGATAGCTCTGTGTACAAACACGAAAATACTTCTCGATGACCCCTAAGCCAAAAATATAGACCTGTTCTTTGGTGCCTCCCTCTCCTTCATCCCTCCATCCAGCTGGGCCCATGGTTGGCTCATCCAACCTCAAAGCATCTTTTGTATCTGCCTGTCCCACTTCATCCTCAGACACTTCCTTAGTTGGACTCCCTGCACCACCTACAACAGCATCCTTAACATCTTACTGACCCCTCTCTCCTAAATTCATCAGCCACCAAGGATCGTGTACACCATCTTCTGAGACTCCCCACGGCCCTTGTCAATGTTGACCTGGCATGCCGGAAATGCACCAACGGCACTACTCAAGATGGTCTTACAGGTACCCAGTTAAAGAATTTTTTTGTCACGGTTGTGTTTTTCTTTAACCCGCTTGTCACTTTCATGACAGGCAATCCTGATCTTCCATCTGCAGCTGTGCTGTGACACTTCCTTTTGAAAATAAATGCATTTATTTACTAAATGCCAAAGGTGAGTTTGTTTAAATAGACACTCTAAGTAAATAATTACATGGGAAGTTTGTAATTTCTGCAAATATGGCAAAATGCGTGAAAGACTGACGATTGGTGATCATTGACCTGCAATCAAGGGCAGAAACACTTAGAAAGTCCTTCATGATCCAGTGCTTTCCTTCTTCCCTGACCTCATCGCCTGTCGCTCCCTGCTCATTGCTACTCCCTGCCCCCCACACACTCCTCACTTCACTTAAGGGAATGCTTGGGCGGCGGGGGGTGGGGGGTCTTCTACTCGATAAGCTCTTTGCCTCCTGGCTTTGTCACAATGGACTTCTGAAAAGAACTGATGCAGACAGAAATATCACTACCCAAAACTGTCTCATACGTGTCTGGATTTATTTGTTTACTGTCTTCCCCACTAGAACATAAGTGCTATGACAGCAGACACCAGGTCTGTTTTCACCACTGAATCCCCAGGACCCAGTACCAGGCCCGGCACAGAGGAGGCGCTCATTAAATGTGGAATCTTCTTGAACTTGTAGTTCCCAAACATGCCAAGTTGCTTCCCATTGGTATGACAGTTGCAAGTGCCATTTCCTCTGCTTAGAACGCCCCCCCCTTTACACTTTTGGCAAACTCCTGCTCATTCTTCAAGATCTCTTTCAGATATCAACTCCCCTGTGAAACCTCACAGTTAGGTCTACCCTCCTCCAGCTTCCATAACACCACAAATATACCTGATAGTTATAAAAACAACAGCCCAGGTTTTTTGAACAGTGATGGTGCACTAAGCACGCGGTTAAGTGCTTCACAGGGAGTAGCTGTGGATATCCCCATTTTACAGATAAGAAAACTGAGACTCAGGTTAAATCACATGCCCAATGGACCACAAAGATATTAATGACACAACCAGGATTTGAACCTACAAATCAGGCCCTGGTACTTGCGGTTACCCAACAGAGGTGACTGGTTTTCCATACCACCAACCAGCGTGGCCAGGATACCCCATGGGGGTTTACTTCTGGTTTACTTCTCTGGGCTCTCTATATAACAGGAAGCTCCCCAAAGGCAGGAGCCTTGTGTCACTCCTTTCTGTAACCTTATTGCTAGGACAAGGCCTGGTACACATGAGACAGCTGATTAATGTTTGTGGAATAATTTTTATTTGATGACATCTCCTTGAGATTTCTTTTTTCATTTCCAAAACCAATATCAGCTTACAACTGAACCAAAACCAAAAACGTTCAGCAAGCACATTTATAACCATATGAGCACAAAGTTCTCAAAGTTGTTTGCCATTCCTGATTTCATCCAAGGACGTCAAACACTGAGAATGTAAATGACGTCTGGATTGAAGTCAGAGAGGAGAATTCACTGGACTGAGGATGACAAACAAGGAAAAACAACAACAGGAGTATAATCTCTCCCCAAGCACAGCATCCAAAATCAGACAGGAAAGGATTACGTTTTACAGTTGACTTACCTGCCCAGAAATTCAGCCCCTGGCTGAATAGAAAGAAGAAACCAGGCTATTTACTCCTAAATATTTTTTAAAAGACCAGATTTTCATCCTCTAAAATATGGCAAGAAAAGATAACAAGTTGATTTTCCACTCTGGTAGCTGAATTTGGAAGGAAAGAAACATTTCTTTTTATCCGTTTCTCATTTGCTCATGACGGTGCTTTGGAAGCTGATGGTAGGAGCTTGTAGATACCCAGTCACGAGGCATGGCACATCCTGGTCGCCATGAAACGCCATGTGAAAACTGCAGTCATTCTGCTCTGCAGAATTCATATCACCTTGCCTCTAGAGAGCCCTAGGCGGTACTCAAATTACATTTAAACACCAAATTAAAATTTTAACTATAAAAAATAAGGGGATAAACAAGAGAGAATCATATTATAATATTCTATTGGTAAAAATATGTCTGGGAGGGCGCCTGGGTGACTCAGTCGGTTAAGCGACTGCCTTCGGCTCAGGTCATGATCCCGGAGTCCCGGGATCGAGTCCTACATCGGGCCCCTGCTCAGCGGGGAGTCTGCTTCTCCCTCTGACCTTCCTCCCTCTCATGCTCTCTCTCTACCATTCTCTCTCTCTCTCTCAATAAATAAAAATAAATAAATAAATAAATAAATAAAAATATGTCTGGGAGAAGGAAGTGGATTTTCCACATTGCCATGATGCTCAATGCCATGTCCTTCCCATGGAGCTACAGGAAGCACAGGGCCCATGCAGCATTCATCTTCATCAGTGCCCTGGTCTCTCACTAATGTTAAGGACCCACGGATACCGGCCACTCTCCAAGTCAAGTCACTGGAGAGTAAATTCCCGTGCAAGTTTTTCTAATGGTGACTAATGCGGGCCTACAATTTCCTATTTTCCAGAGGACATTTTACATGAGACTAGAAAAAGGCATCTGGCCAAGTTGAGAACAGGCCAGCCACTGACTTCGCTTTTCATCCAGATGTTCTGGCTCGTGAGGCTGATGCCTTGCTGGGCAGTTGTACGGGAGAGGGGTTCCCTCTTCCATCTCAAGACCTTCCCCATCTCTTCTTCTTCCAGCCCCTCTCTCCTTCCCGAAAGGAAGAGGCCACAGGGCTATTTCAAGCTATTGAGGTTTTTTTAAGCCGCATTGGAAAAGACTAAAGGACACATTTGAAAGAGAATTTGGTCTCAGGACTGATTTATGTAAAATAATAAATGGTGCCACTTGGCTGTTTATAGAGTTAGAGATAAAATTAGATTCTAGATAATTCTTTCTCGTGCACCCGGGGTAACTCTGATGGATTACTGCCTTCATATGACTTAGAATAACAGTGGCTAATGGAAATTTACAAGGGGCTCCTTGAGAACACATTTCACAGCCATGTCCAATAATTCAGAATGGTATCTTGGGTCCCCAAAATGACTCAAATTTAATTTGGGAACCGTGCTTGAAAAGAGTAAGCTAATGAAAAGTATTAAGTAGTTAACCATTTTAAAAAGTTACTTCACTCTCACAGCTAAGCAGAAAGCATTTCTATCCAAGTTTTCCTCGGTCTCACCTCCACTGACACATTCATAGCCTGGCCACTCAGAAAAATAAGCAAGAGGCGAGCAAGGAATGATTCTGGGGATTGGACAGATGAACATTTCATCAGCTGGCCAAGAAAAAAGGAGCTTGGATTTTAGAGAGGTAGTGCCCTTGACAGCTTTACTTTTTTTATAAGAGGTTGGAAATCAGGTAGACCTGAGTGTTAATGTCTACACTGGCCTTAAAGTGCTCTTGACAAGGGCATTAGTTACCCTCTGACAATAGCCAGCTGTGTTGAATCCATTCAGGTCTGTAACAAATACTCATTGGGTAACTACTATTCCCATGGCACTTTCTTAGTGCTGGAGATAATAAATGGAGATCAAACCCAGTCCGTGCTCAAAATCAGCCCATAAAGGAGGGTGCAAAGTGCTCTTATGGGGGAAAAGTAGAGGCAAGGGGCAAGTTTATACCTCAACTGCGACCTGAAGAGAGAGTAAGCTTGTCAGACAAAAGTCTCAGGGTAGAGGGGGCTGGGGTGCAATAGTAGCACTAACACAGGCCAAATTTCAGGCAGAAAAGCAGTGAAAGGTAGATGGCTGAACTATAAAGTGGGAGAGGGAAAAGCATCATCAGAGCCTGAAGAGGCAAGGAGTTGCCAGTGGATAAAAGCCCTGCCAGCCCGCCACATGAGGGAGGCTGAGCTTCACGGGACCAAGGCCAGGTGACTCTATCAGCCGTACACTTTAGAAAGAGCCCCCTCTGGAATGCCGAGTTTGGTTGCTGTCATGCGGCTCAGACTGAAAACGTGAAGACCTTTCCGGTCCCTTCCAATCGTCCAGGTAACCTATACCAGGAAAGGAGACAAGTGGAGAGGCTCCAGAGACATCCAAAAGGCGCAGTCTACAGAACTGATGACTGACTGGACAAACAGATGGAAGGGGATGGAGAGTGAAAACCATGCCGGGGTTTGGCCCCGCCCGGTGCAGGAGGGATTTAACTAAGGCTGGCACACAAGAGAGGCAGGCGTCGGGGACCGGTCTTGAGGCCAGTTTTGGAGAAATGGGTTTGGAGGTGTTCACAGGGCAGAGCCAGGTGAAGATGCTCCAGGAGGAGCCTACTGCAAGTGATGGGAGTCCCCTGTCCACCCCCCACCCACAGCCCTGGGAGAGGAGCCTAAACTATCAGACAAACAGCTAAGTTCTGATGCAACTCTCTTCTGAAAACTACAAGTCTTCTGGAACAAACAGGGCTTCCAGAAAAATCCACGTAGGTCATCAGCTGCACATGCGTGGTGAGAGTAGAGGAGGAGGGGCCTCACTCTAGGGGGCGGGACTTCTGATGAGACCTGAAGAAGCCTTCCTCTAATGAGAAAAGGTGAGCAACGCGGCGCCGGTTCACTCCGTCTCTGTTGGGGGGGTGGTACTTGGTCATGTGTGCGCACCCAGAATTTGGAGCAATTACAGTGAACGTTGAGAGCCTCTACACAGCCTCCTTCCTCTGTGGTCCTCACTCTCCAGTGAGAGAAGGCAGTGTGTGAATGTGTTGGCAGTTGTGCAGGTCCTTGGAGTCTCTCACCCCAAAGCCACTTCCAACTCTTCTGCTCACCCTGGAGCTGATCAGTCCGCAAGAGTTTCATGCCTCTTCCCGGCGAAGCTCCCGGTTTCATGCTTGCTTTCCAATCTCTGGGCCAACACTGAACAACAGAAACTCAACACAACCCACATATGTGGTTTTAGATTTTCTTCATAAATACATTTTTTAAAGTGAAATTTTAAATGTTGAATTAGTGTTACTAATATATTTTATTTATGCCACTGGATCCAAAACTTTTTTTTAACAAGATAGGTAGTTGGAGGTGCACGTTATTATCTGCTCCATGTAAATTTTTTTTCCCATGTAAAATTTTTGCTCCCTATGCTACATGTAAAATTTTTTTCCATGTAAAATTTTTGCTATGACTCTTAATCTGGAGTATTTATTTATGTTTCATCTGTTTTGTGTGTGTGTTAAATCTTCAACACCTGACGTGTATATCACACCTAAAACACATCTCAGTTTGCACTAACCACATCTCAAGTGCTGGAAAGCCACGTGGGGCTAGAGGATGCCATGATGGACAGCCCAGCCCTAGACCATCCCAGACTTTCAAGTCCAGAGAGCTAGTAATAGCAACGACAACCACCATGTACAGGACAGGGGTGAGCATATCCTGTGCAATATACCACGGTAGGTAAGTGCTCAGATTCCTCGGCTTCATTCCTGGCACCAGCAGCTATTACATGAGACCAGTTACCTAACATCTCTTAACCTCAGTTTCTTGATGTGAAATGGAGATCTTAATGCTACCCTCCAAATGTTTTGTCCCCCAAAATTCATATGTTGAAACCTAACCCCCCCAGGGAATGGTAATAGGAGGTGGGGCCTTGGAGAGTGACTGGCTCTTGAAAGTGGAGTCCTCAGGCAGGGGATGCATCAAGGTCAGAAAACTGTCTGTTGGATTTCCAATGGGAAGTTCCTGGTGACCTACCAAGGGCAACTGATCTGAATGGCGATAAAAACCAAAACCAGTCTGCTCAGTGGGAGTGTGGGCACAGGGAGGAAGTGAGGATCCCCAATCTCATTTGATGCCTGTGGTTCCTTTAAAATCCAGATCAGAAGCACCCTCTGGGCACCTGCTTTAGCTGCAGGACCATAAATTGAGCATCTGCAACTCACCCAAGCCCCTATCAAAATAATACTCAACAGCAACTGGTGAATGCCACCAGAGAAGCCATGAGCAGACCCGAGAGTGCCAGGAAGGTGTAGAGAAAGAGCAAAGGGGCCTTCGGGCATGTCCACATTTAGATAACAAGAGAAGGAAGTTAGAAGCGTGGGTGGAAAATGAAAGAGAAGGAGGAAGGAGAGGGACGGCCGAATAAAGACGGACCGCTCCCAGTGCTGAGTCCTGGCTCTCGGCTCTCGGCGGCCTAGCCCTTTTATGCACAGTGCATCTAAGAAAAGATTTAATAAGCTTAGTTTCACCAACTGTCTCAACAATGTCTTTAAGAGCAACTTTTCCCTGGCCCGGTATTCAATCCAACATCATGCCTTGTATCTAGTTGTCCAGAAATAACAAACTTTGTCCTTATTAATCTGAACATGGACTTCAGCCCTAAGTACCCCCTGGCCAGGTTCAAAGATGCTGGGAATGTAATGTAGATTCAGGTATCTTAAGAGGTAACAGGGATGACAATGATCTATCACCTTACACTTGTGAGAATGGCGGGAATCAACAACACAAGAAACAACAGGTGTTGGCGGGGACGTGGAGAAAAAGGAACCCTCGTGCACTGTTGGTGGGAATGCAAGCTGGTGCAGCCACTGGGGAAAACAGTACGGAGGGTCCTCAAACAAAACTAGAAATATCATATGATCCAATATTTCCAGTACTGGGTATTTACCCAAAGAGAACAAAAATGCTCATTTGGAAAGATATATGCACCCCTGTGTTTATTGCAGCATTATTTACAATAGCCAAATCGTGGAAGCAGCCCAAGTGTCCACTGATAGATGAATGGATAAAGAAGATGTGGTGTGTATATACAAGAGAACATTACTCGGCCATAAAAAAGAACGAAATCTTGCCATTTGCAACAATGCAGTTGGATCTGGAGGGTACAATGCTAAGTGAAGTAAGTCAGACAGAGAAAGACAAATACCATATGATTTCATTCACATGTGGAATTTAAGAAACAAAGAAAACACAGACAAACAAAAACCACTTCTTAAATAGAGAAAGCAAATGGGTGATTGCAGGGGGGAGATGGGGGTGTGTGAAATAAAGGAGATTAAGAAGTACAAACGTCCAGTTACAAAATAAATAAGTAACAGAGGTGAAAAGTACAGCATAAGGAATATAGTCAGTAAGACTGTAAAAATTGGTGACAGACAGTGACTACACTTACCCAGGTGAGCCCTGAGTAATGTATAGAATTCTTGAATGGCTGTGTTGTATGCCTTAAGCTAAAATAACAACTGTATGTTCATTATAATTCAACTTAAAAAAAGGAAAGTGTCTGGAAGGACAAAAAAAGAGGAAGCGGCTCCTGGGTGGCTCAGTCAGTTAAGCATCCGCCTGCAGCTCAGGGCATGATTCCAGGGTCCTGGGATCGAGCCCCATGTCAGGCTCCCTGCTCAGCAGAGAGCCTGCTTCTCCCTCTGCCTCTGCCCCTCCCTCTCTACTCATGCTCTGTCTCTCGCTTTCTCTCTCTCAAATAAAATTAAAATCTTAAAAAAAAAAAAAAAGAGGGAGCAGGGTGTTAAGGAAGGGTTGAGCAGGTGGAAAGAGCCACCAAGGTATAACTGGGCCTCTAGTGTCGGTGAGCCGTTGTGAGCACAGAAGATGCTGCACCTGGATCCTTGGGAATGTGCCTTAGATGACCCCTGTCTTCAGGTTGATGATATTCCCTGCTGTCATCGGAGTGACCTCTGTTCAGGTACCACAGACATTAGGGAAACAAAGCCAAGATGACAGTCTAAGGGAGATGACAAACATGCAAACAGATCATTCCAACACAAAGCGGTAACATGGATGCCGAGACCTCCATGCACACCTGCAGAATTGTGGTGTGCCACTGATTTATTTTATTCTGAATACTCAGAAACTTGAAAGCTCTTTGCTTGAGTCTCAAGGAATCAGTTCTATTAACTGTTTTACCCTACAGAACACTAATTTCTCATTGTAGAGTTCCAAGAGGATTCTCTCCATCATCTACCCAACAGTGCGTCCTGATAACCTTATAAGCAGCCCAAATTTCTTTGTGAGGCCTTTTTGGTGAAATATCTCTCTTTGTATCAATTCTATTTGGATCAGGCTCTCTGAGTTTCAAAAATCTAGATCTATTCCACCTAGCTCAAATAGAGGGGGCAAATAATGGCTGTGACCCCCTTGGCAGGGATGGAATGCCAGAGAATATCTCTAAGACAGTTGCAGCACAGAACTGGATAGCTCCAAAGAGGAATATGAAGTGGGAGAGTTGAGGGCAGGTGTCCAAAAGCACAGACAGGTGGCCAGAGCAAGGCCATACTAACGTGCAAATTGCAGTTTCATTGTTTAAATGATTTTCCTTTATCTCTTGAGAACCCAAAAAATCATTAGTACTGCTTTACTTTTAGAGAGGAACATTATTAAAGAAATATATCAGCCCATGTCTTACATCTTTTTAGATTGCACATGAGTAACCGGATATATCAGAACATATCTCATGGTGGAATTTACCTCTGCCTTCCTCCCAGGGTGTGTCTTCTTGGTGAATCATCAGGACGAAAGGAGCCGACTCCTGATACACCTGCTGGCACTCCAGGTCCACTCACCTGAAACCAGTGTTACCTGCAGCAAGGTGCTAGGGAAGTATAAATTAAAAATATAAAATGTCAATACTCCATAAGTTAAATAGTGTCCATACAAATAATATAACTGGGCATCATTTACCCTAGCATTATTTGTTGGATGTTTCGTGGTAATTTTTCAGAAAACTAACGTTTGTAATATAATGACAAAACTTAAATAATTAGCATTAGGAGGAGATAAACCTCAAAATGGCATGAGAAAAACTTGTCGTGGGGAAGAAAATATTACATCTTCATTGTAGACGACTGTATACATTTGTCAAAAGTCATAGCACTAAATACTTTTACGGAGTGAGTTTTATTGTAAGTTATGTAAGTTAAACCTCAGTAAACTTGACTCTTAACAAGGGGAAAAAATGGGACAGTATAAAATTGTGAAGAAGGTGAAAAGACAAGCTACACAATAAAGGGAAATATTTGGAAATCTTGTATCTGATAAGAGTCAAGGATCCAGAATATATAAAGAATTTTACAACTCAACAACAAAAAGACAACTAAGTTAAAAAATGGGGGGAAAATTGGTGGTCCCTCAAAAAATTAAACATAGAATCACCATATGACCCAGAAATTCCACTCCCAGGTATACACGCAAAAGAATCGAAAACAGGTGTTTAAACAAAACTTTGTACATGAAGAGGAGTGGCAAATAGCAGCTTCTAGTTATGGAATGAATAAGTCACATGAATAAAAGGTACAGCAAGGGAATATGATCAATGGTATTGTAATAACATTGCGTGGTGACACGGTGGTGAGCATGGTGAATGTATACAGTTGTCGAATCACTATGTTGTACACGTGGGACATGTGACATTGTCAACTATACCCCCAAAAATAAATATTTCTTAAATAAAGTAAATAATTCACACATGAATGTTTATATCAACGCTATTCACAGTAGCCAAAAGGCAGAAACTGCCCAAGTGCCCATCAATAGGTGAATACATAAACAAAGCGTGGGGTATCCAAACAATGGAATAGTATTCAGCCATAAAAAAGAATGATGTCCTGACACACGCTCCAACATGCATTAATCTCAAAAACATGCTGAGTAAAAAAAAAAATCCAGGCACAAAAGGTCACATATTATTTGATTCCATTTATAGAAAATTTTTAGAATTTTATTTCTTTTGTTAAAGATTTATCTATTTCAGAGAGAGAGAGAGAGAGAGAGACAAAGCACGAGCAGGCAGGAGAGACACAGGCAGCCAGAATCTCAAGTGGACTCCACGCTGAGCGCTGAGCCCGATGCGGGGCTCAATCTCACGACACTGAGATCATGACCTGAGCCAAAACCAAGAGTTGGACCCTTAACCAACTCTGCCACCCAGGTGCCCCTCCAGAATTTTAAATAACCATACAGAAAGAATGCAATGGTGGTTGTCAAGCCTGGAGGGAATGAGGAATAAGGAGTGACTATTTAATGGGAATGGGTTTTCCTCTGGGGGTGATGACAATGTTTTGGAACTAGATGGTGTGGCGGTTGCATAACACTGTGAATGTACTAACCGTCACTGAATTATTCACTTTAACATGGTTAATTTCACCTCAAAAGTAAAAAAAAAAAAAAAAAAAAAAGGAAAATGATTAACATTACTTTACAAAATGTATTATGTTGTTCCCAGCTTTCTTTCTTGTAGCTTAAAGTCAATAAATGCATTGGGAGACATAGTGGGGGTGTCTATCGGAGCCCATTCCAGAATTCTGAGCTGCCAGAGCAGGTCCTCAGTAGCCTGTTTGCCTGAGGACCCATGAGGCCTGATAGGAGAAATAGTAAAAGGAATCTTGAGCACTCGTTGGCCCTGGGTCATGGAGGTAACATCTCTTCAAGAAAGGGGACCAGATGCCCAACAGACACATGAAAAGATGCTCAACATCCCTGATCATCAGGGAAATGCAAATCAAAACTATAATGAGATATAACCTCACAACTGTCAGAATGGATAAAGTCAAAAACACAGGAAACATGAGGTGTTGTGAGGATGTGGAGAAAGGGGAACCCTCCTACACTGATGGTGGGAATGCAAACTGGAGCAGTCACCCTGGAAAACACTATGGAAGTTCCTCAAAAAGTTAAAAATAGAACTAGCTTATGATCCAGTAATTGCACTACTGGGTATTTACCCCAAAGAATACAAAAATATTAACTCAAAGGGATATATACACCCCTATGTTTATCACAGCATTATTTCCAATATCCAAATTATGGAAGCAGGCCAACTGTCCATCGATAGATGAATGGATAAAGAAGATGTAGTGTATACACAATGGAATATTACTGAGCCAAAAAAAAAAAAAAAGAATGAAATCTTTCCATTTGCAATGACATGGATGCAGCTAGAGGGTACCATGCTAAGTGAAATAAGTCAGAGAAAGACAAATACCGAATGATTTCACTCATGTGGAATTTAAGAAACAATAAATGAACAAAGACAAAAAGAGACAAAAAATATAGACTCTTAACTAAAGAGAACACACTGCTGGTTCCCAGGGGAGGTGGGAGGTGCGGGGCAGGTGACGGGGATGAAGGAGCGCACTTGTCATGATGAGCACCAGGTGATGTATGGAAGTGTTGAATCACTGTATTGTACACCTGAAACTAATATATCACTATATGTTAATTATACTGGAATTAAAATTTAAAACTTAGAAAAGGAACCAGATACCCTAACTCCTTACAATGTCTGTGACACTCACAAGGTAAGGCATGCTCCCTGAGCTTGGAAGGCTCTAGGTTCCTCAGCACTGACCTGACATCCAGATTATGATTTAAACTGCAATGCTTGGGGGCGCCCGGATGGCTCCGTTGGTTAAGCGTCTGCCTTCAGCTCCGGGCACAATCCCAGGGTCCTAGGATCGAGCCCCGCATCGGGCTCCCTGCTCAGTGGGAAGCCTGTTTCTCCCTCTCCCACTCCCCCTGCTTGTGTTCATGCTCTCTCTCTCTCTCTCTCTCTCTCTCTCTGTCAAGTAACTAAATAAAATCTTAAAAATAAATAAGTAAACTGCAATGCTTGTAATAATTAATTAATTAATTAATTTTAAAACTGCAGTGGTTGTGGTCCTAGAAAACACTCCTCAACTGCCCTCTGAGCCGACCCTCGGGAATTTGTTGCAAGGAACATGGTAAAAGGAATGAAAGAACTTTAAAAATAAAAACTGCATCTCCTGTTGGGGGGGGCAGGGCGCACAGGGTCAACAAAGGTCTAGGAATGTTCCAAAGCTGGCTCATCCAAGGTGGGTAAAGAGAAATGCATTTACTGCTAGGGACAGAGCCAGTCCCCAACGCTGGACACGGAGCCGCCAGAGAGACAGTGAGACAGAAGGAGACAAGAGGTGAATAACACTGGCCCCCCTGCTCCACACTCTCTGAAGCAGTGAGGACACTGATCCAGAACCAAGCCACCAAAAACCTCATAAAGTGGGGAGACACCAGGGGCCACCAAAAGGCACATCGTCAAACTGACATCCAGCAGAAAAGCAAGAAGACCTGGAAAGGGTGGACTCCAGGGGCAGGGAGCTAGTGGGAATATCCATCTTTGCCCATGACTTGGCTCACCCAAGGCTCTGGGGGGTCCAATGAAGTTAGAATCACTCAAGACAAATTCCCCCCAAAAGTATCCATTAATAGATTGCCATCAGCCTGGAAAGAGAGTGGCTTGTTATACCTCTGGGTTCCGCTTGCCCCCGCATGTTTGACTGGGATGAAGACTCAGAAGAAATGTCCATCCATGCTGGTTTAGCCCAGAGCTGGAAAGAAAAAAATCAAGATTCAAAACGGTTTTCCCAGGTCAAAGACAGACCAAAATTAAGAAGATATGTAACAGGAGTGAATGCAAAGAGCTGAATTTCTTTCTTTCTTTCTTTCTTAAATACAATTAAAAGGTAGCAGCAGCTCAGCAAGCGGTGTGAAGGGCCCACCATGCACCCAACATCGGATGGGCATCTTGTCAGCTTGTCTTTGTGACAGTCCTGCAAAGTAGCAACAGGAGAACGGAAGCCGGAGATCAAGTAGCTTGCTCAAGGTCACAGAGCACTAGTATACCGCCAAGCTAATCTCCGTCCCTGGAACTCCGAACTATACTCTCCTGTTCTCCACAAACACTTCCTCACGGGGTAAACCTGAACCAGAGCACAATTCGTGTCAGAAAGAGTCGGGACTCCACTTGACTGTAGGCTTTTAAAGCCTGTGTAGATTGGAGCCTACATCTATTAAAATAGAGGGTCCCAAGTTGAGGGGACATAACCATCCCACTGTACTTCAAGGATCCACTGGAGCATTTGAGGGTCCGGCATGAGCAGGAACTGAGAGCCTCGGAGCTGATTAATCAGTTTCAGGGTGTCTCTAAAGTTTCTGAGTTGAATCCTAAATCCAGGAATCTTAACCGACTAGAACAGCCCCTGGGGAAAGCTTAGAAACGAGGCGCCCCCTGGTGGTCCTCTTGACCAGGGACAGTGGCCCATTCCAGAGCATTCTACCCACCTCCTGAGGTGCCCCAAGCAATTCATTTCATCTCTTTTTTTTTAAATTACGTTTTAGTCATTGAAATTATTTTCATCTTAACCCCGATGACCAATGCCTTATATTTCAGAGGATTTTATTATATACTTATTGAAATTGCATCCCAAGTTCAGAAACTAATAGTATGACCTATGGAATTAAAATTTCAGCTCTTTTCCATGAGTTTCTCATAAGAAACTTTTTTAAAAAGCAAGAGAAGGCAAGCCCATCTCCCACACAGTATAGGACTTTTCCAGCTTCCTTTCAATCAACATTGTCAGGATGCCTTTGACGGGAACATTTACTTCAGAGAAAAGGATACATTCCAAGGGAGGTTAATCACTTCCTATAAGTATCCAGCTTTTTCTTAGCAGCCTTAAGGTAGTCTTCAGCTCCAAGTAGTATCTTATTATTTATATTATCCACTGTACATCCTATTTATTCAATGCCTTATTTATTTTTATGGAAATAACTTGCAGAGTATTTAGTTCTGATTAATGATTTTGCTTATTTGCTTTTGAGCATTGATCAGCCACAAGTTCTAAAATAAACACATAATTTATTTTGAGTGTAAAGAAGTAAAGAGAAGTAAAATTAATTAATTTGCAAATTTACTATCATCAGTGAATCTTAAAGTACGTATAAATCATCATGATTCTGAATGCTTCTATAAGCTAGGGGTCAGCAAACCTGGCCAGCATAAAGGGCCAGAGAGGAAATGTTTGAGATTTTGCAGGCCAGATGATCTCTGCCACAACTGCTAAACTCTGCTGTTGCAGCACAAAAGCTTCCCAAGACAATATGTAAACAAATGCGCGTGGCTGTATTCCAATAAACTTTATTTACAAAACCAAGTGGTGGGCCAGATTTGGCTTGCAGGCCATAATCTGCTAAGCCCTACTATAGTGAACAGTCTTTTTCTGTTGATGCCTTCCATTTCAGGAAACACCTGTAGAATATACATACTAAGAATGTCTAGAAATAATATGGAGTTCACAATTCTATTCCTACCATATTAGTATTGACTTGGTGCTTTCTTGATTATTTATTAAAAATATTTATAAAGAAATGAATTAAATCTTAAAATTATGATTGCATCTGAATAAGTCACATCAGTCACATACCTTGTCATATGGTACATAAGTCACCTCTATAATTTATTAGCAAAAATTTACCCATTTTGGGGGTTATTATCTGGGTGGCTAGCTGACTGAACAGACGTTAAAATGATGAAAATATCATTCTCTTCTAACTCATGGGAATTCTCACTCTCCCAGGCAAACTCTGGTCATCATTTCAAAGTTTTAGACAAGTACATGTTTTTTATATTTTCATTCTAATGTCTGTCTTGTTCTATATAAAACCTCCTAAAGAATTGTACAAATTTTATTAGAAGGCTTATAGTCTTTCTGGTTGATAAATGCTTACATTATTCACATTTAATTTAATTAGCATTTTGAAGGAAGTGCTGTAAAATTAGATTTAGTGTTTTTATGCCATTTGAAATGTGTTTCCTATCCATTTCATGACACCAGGAATCAAGGGTCTTATTTTGAAAGCAGTGCATGTGGCTGATTTTGATGTTTTAAAAATTGTCTAGAGGATAAGACTCCCCCCCAAAAAATCAAGATTTGCGTCTTTGGATTTCCCTTTCTTACTGTTAGGTTAATGGATTTTTAGCTGAATCTTCATTTATATGGAAGATTTTCATTTTCATTTTAAAGATTTCATTTATATGGAAGATTTCATTTTCCCCCATAATACATTAGAATGTCTGTACTTTGGACTTACGTACTACAGAGTGACCCAATTTCTTTATGAATCCTGCTGGTGGAGTAGGGAAGTAATTTGTGTATCAAGCAGATTCATTTCTGATGCAACTGTGCACTCACTCTGCCCCCAGGAACGTTCCATCTCACTACTCTTGGACCAGAGAGCTATCAACTGCAGGACGGTGATCCCACTAGGGATCTAGAAGACACCAGCGTAGAATATCTTGTTCCAAGGGTTCTCTTTTTCAACATCAGCGACACTTCCCTGGGAGAAATTTGAAAGTGAAGTGAGTAGGAGAAAAAAGTAATTTGCCCCATGTGTGAATAAACCTAATGTTACAAGGCAGGCCCATACTCCTGCGGTAAAGTTAGAATTTTATTTTCATCCTATGTCCATAACTAAAGGAGTTCTGGAACTTACCACCTTTGCATCTCTACATGGCAACTATGCTTTGGTTTTCCAGAGTTCGATGAGGGTGATGGGTTAGTCAACTCAGTATCCCAAGGGAAGCCCAAGAGGAAGGTCAAGATCTAATGAGAAGCTGGCATTTGTCTTGGGTCCCTTTTGGTCTCAGTATCCAGAATTAAATGTCATAACCAGCAAGAGTCATGGGTGCCACCAAGAGCCACAGTCATGTCTGCCATAGAAAACACAGATAAAACTCTGCCATGTGCTTTATTCTGCCTCTCAGCCCTTAGAGCAAGGATGTTCCCACTTCCTTTTGCAATGCCTGACAAACGTCGAGGGAGATGAACTGATATATTGCCTGGAAAGGAACATTAAAAACTGTAGCTGTTTCATTTGGGTTTTTAGTTTGGTTGGGTTTTTTTTGTTTGTTTTTTGGTTTTTGTTTTTTTGGTGGGGGGTTTGCAATCATATGGAAACTGTTGGGCGCACAGCTGCGAATCCACATGTCCCAGCGGGGCTGGATGCTTCTTCAGGCCACGGTCTCTGCCAATGTTAGTCTGGAAACCCTGCCAGGACCTCGGCCCCTCTTCTCTCAGGGCGGGTATTGGCTTTGGCTGAGATGTGGCCCCACCTCGCCAGGTTCCAGCATTGCAGCTGAAGAAATCGTGGCACTTAAAAAAAAAAAAAAAATCCAGTTTTAAATGATTTTAATGAAGAAATACGCTCCCTGTACTTCAGGATTGTCCAGACTCCCATCAGCTAGGCCCCACCTTCACGATGGTGGCCATGCCCCGACAATATCAGCTCTCCCATGATTTACTTTACATTCTCCCCATAGTGGACTTACTTATTTTACCTAAATAGATTTATTTTAAAGGGAAAGGACTGTGAATGGAAAAGCCAGGACCACTCGCCTGGAACAGAAAGTTGCCATGTAAGATGCCTGAGGAACTGTGGGGCGTCCGTGCGCACAGAATCCAGTGTGAGATTATCCTACTCATTGCCTCTCCCGTCTTGCCCCGGATCACATTGCCTGAGGTTTGACGAAGACGAAAACGTCCTGCCATAATGATTAGAAGCCCCCGTTTGAGCGCTTCGCTCTCTGGGGTGGGAATGGTCTGACGGTGAGACCAGGGCTCCCATGGGGGGCCTGGGTTGCCTGTGGCATAAGGGCCCCCAAAGTCCCTGCTTTCCAGCCAGCATTCTGGGAAGCCAGCTTCATTTACCCCCATATCAGGGGGCCACATCCTCCCTCCCCCTCGGCTGAGCTCCACTCTGTTGCCCCAGCTCTCCCTTAGCCTGCAGCCTTTCTCTGTGACTCTGCTCACCCCAGTCTCTCTGTCCTGACCTGGCCCTGGTCTGAAATAATTCCCCCCTGAATTCCCCTCCCAGCATGAAACAAGCTCACACATGCCCTGCATCCCAAGCCTCTTGCAAAGAGGAGTCAGACACCGTGCCTCCCAAGCCTGGTCACGGTCTGAGGCCCGGGGGCTCTGCTCAGTCCTCCTCACATGGCCGGAGGTGCTCCCAGGAAGGCCCCCACTCTTAAATACCAGGTGCCTCTGGTCCTCCTCTCTCCACCTCATCCCAAACCTCTTTTGTTACTTGACCTTGTGAGCAGTGCCCTCCCGAAGCATTCTGTGGGGACTGAACGTTTAGGAAGCAACTTAGGGAGGAAGCCCCTAAGAACCTACCTTCTTCCTCATCACTCTCCTCTCCCCTCGTACCCTTGGCAAGCAGATGTGGCCTCTAGGTGTCACACCTATGCCCTCAAGTAAGTTATTGAAACCCCTTGGACTTCAGTTTTCTCGTCTGTAAAGTGTGGACAGTAACAGTCAATAGATTGATGCACCATCCCAAGGAGGTGCACTTGGTACATGTGCAATGCTCAGAACAGTGCCCAGAATTTGGTGGATGTGCAATGTTAGCTCACATCCATCTGCCATTTCGTAACGTGCAAGTCTGCACAGCCAGCCCTTGACCCTGGGAGAGGCTGTAATGTGCATTTCCAGAGTCACTCAGGCTCCTCCTCCGAAAGCTGAGATTCAAGTGCCTGCTGTGTACCATTGGCGTTCGGGGCACTGGGCGTCCCACTTGTGACCTGACGGGGAGACCCACGACTTGCGGTCCACCAGGCGCTGGGCATTTGGCCTGGACTGGGGTAGATACTCCTCAAATCCTTGTTAAGTGGCCCGATATCAGCCTCGGCTAATAAAAAAGAAAACAGATGGCATCAAAGGAGTACCTTCATGATAACGATTAGTAACATCTAGACGAATAATTGCAGATATAGACAGAAGCTTAAAGAGCGGTAGTAACTCTGCACAAGTAGAAAAACTGAAATTTTCAAAATGCATTGAAAGAGCTCATCCTGTCAAAGAATACTGTAGTCTTTTTTAGTAATGCAATTGCCAGTCATGTGATTTCCCTGTTTTACGTTTGCATTTTTATCGAGTTTTCTTAAAGCATGAAAATGTAGATATTTTCATTTGGGTAGCTTTCTTTAAACTGCAATGTGAAACAGAAGTAGAACAATGGTAAATAAAATGTCATATTTTACTCCATCCTGGTTAAATTGATCACATGTTTATATACTTATGAATAAGAGAGCAAGTTCTCTTAATGATGTTAAGTAAATTATATTTTTATTAAAGGAACATTTAAATACAGTATGTGGGTTTATTTTCTTGATGTGGTATTTCTTGTCAGGATATTTCTTTTGAGTGCATTCAAAAGTCATGTAACGCAATTGTGTTACTGTAATTGCCTCAATATTATCTCAACGAAAAGGTTTAAGTCTTTGAGCAGAAGCACAGTGGAGATCCCAACTTGTTTGTTCAGCACAATATATCCAGCTTTTCACTGTGCTATGATGTTTCACAGGACATAATTTGCTCAGGAATACAAATGAGCTCATGGAAAAATTATTCTGGTCATTCATGGGTTGTATGGCAGCACTCTGTGAGTCCCGGACCTAATCTTAATGTTTGAATCCTGTTTTTATTATAGTACCTATACATTTTTTTTAATGGCTTAGTCTTTTTTTTTTTTTTTTAAGTAAGCTCTGCACCCAACGTGGGGCTTGAATTCATGACCCTGAGATCAAGAGTCACATGCTCCGCCGACTGAGCCCGCCAGGCGCCCCGAAACATTTTTCCTTAATACGAAGTATTACATGCTATTTACGAGATATTTGGAAATACAGATAAGAAAAGAGTTACATCACCCATAATCCCACCACATAATCCCCTAAATCCACCACCAAGAGCCATGCTATTAGTGGTTTTGTGTATAATCATATATATAATATATAATATGTATATAGATAATACTGCAGCAAGTATAATTAATTGCTATATCTACTTTTTTCTTACCTACTCTTTTACTTTTTTCCCCACTAAATATGTGGTGAGCATCTTCCCTTAGCATGCGATGTTTTTCTCCATCACCATTCTTTTTATCCTGAGGAAAAATTCCCGTAACGTAAAGTTAACAGTTAACCACTTTAAAGTGAGCAGTCAGTGACATTTAATACAATCACAATGTGGGGTGCAACTGTCCCCTCTGGTTCCAAACCATTCTCATTCCCCCAGCGGAAACACTGGACCTTTGACCCATCACCCCCGATTCCCTCTTTCTGCCAGCCCCTGGTAACCATAGGTCTGATTTCTATGGATTTACCTAGTCCGGATATTTCATGGAAGTAGAATCATTCAATGTGGGAACTTTTGTGTCCAGATGCTTGCACTGAGTGTCCTGTTTTTGAGGTTCATCCACGTTGTGGTGTGTGTCATTCCTTTTGACAGCTGAACAGTATCCCATTGTATGGCTAGACCACACTTTGTGTGTCCATTCCTCTGTTGATGGACATTTGGGTTTGTTTCCCCCTTTTGGCGATTATGAGTAATGCTGCTATGTACAGCCGTGCAATAGTGTAGAATTATTGGGTTGTACAGTAATTCTATGCTTAACTTTGTAAAGAACCACGGAACTGTTTTCTATGGTGGCTAACCCATTTTACATTCCCACCAGCAATAGCTGAGGATTCCAGTTTCTCCAGTCCTTACCAAAACCCGTTATTTTCTGACTTTTTGATGATGGCCAACCTCGTGAGTGTGAAATGGTATCTCATTGTGACTCGGATCTCTAGAAGCCTCCCAGCCTCACTGTTCATGCCTGCCTATCATGCCATTGTGTATGATTGATTTTCCTAAGTGCTCTGATGGTGGATACCTAATAATTTTCTGCTTTTATAAACAATGCTGGAGTGAACATCCTTCGCGCACAATCTTTACACAAATTCATTAGTATGTTTGCAATATACATCCCTCAAAGTGGATTTGTTGGAGCAAAACCAAAGCTAAGGATTTGGACATGTATCGACAAATTGCCTTCAAGAAATTTTGACTCAAATTTACACTTCCTGTCATATCTGACCTTCTCTTTTATAAGTCGCTCATTCCTTCCAAAATATGTAACAGGCTTTAAAAAAAAAAAAAGCTCACTACCTTCATTAAAACCTGCCGGAACTGAGCCTACATGAATCTTCATCACTTATTTGCACATGTGGATTTTTCTCCACCATTTGGCTAAAAAGGACAACCAACATTGTCTTTTTTTTTAAGATTTTATTTATTTATTTGAGAGAGAGAATGAGAGAGAGAGAGCATGAGAGGGGGAGGGTCAGAGGGAGAAGCAGACTCCCTGCTCAGCCAGGAGCCCGACGCGGGACTCGATCCCGGGACTCCAGGATCATGACCTGAGCCGAAGGCAGTCGCTTAACCAACTGAGCCACCCAGGCGCCCACCAACATTGTCTTTTAAAAGTATTTGAGCAAAATTACACCTTCTTAAATGTACGTGAAAAGCCCTTGATTGAGGCAGCTCGATTTATAAACAGTCAAAGGTAACCGTGGGGTTGTTCAGTTTAATGATTTGACTCATCGCTTTGATAAATCCTAAAACTAGACATTTTGTTTGTACCGTCCGATGCCACTCCCTGAAAATTTATTGGCCCCATTCTTTTGAGACATCTGTTCTCCCCTCTGCTGTGTGACCGGCAAATGTCAGACTTCTTTAACCTTTTGTTAAAGTGATGGCAGTTTATGTGTATATCGCCATCAGGGCCATAAAATGCCTTTTTGGTGATGGTCTAGTTTCTCTTTGTGGTACGTAAAGTACAATTACTCATGGTATTGATGACTTGTGTCTCTATTTACCAAAGAAATACCATCTCATGCACCTTGAAAGTCCTACGTAGAATTTGAAGAAAAATATATCCTTTGAGCAAGATGAATAGCAAGATTAATTTTTTAAGTATTTGCTTTTGTTATTTCTAGGGTATTAGGAATAAATCGCACCATGGGAATTTGGGTGTACCCACTCTCAAAAAAAAATTTAACCCTGAATTAACGGTATTTTTTAGAGCATGTTATTTTATCAGAACAGTGTCCAATCTTTCTGGAACATGACTTAAAATTGATATGGCATAAATAAGGTAAAGCCCTATTTTTTAAAGGAGAGGGTCACTGTAATTCTAGGAGTATGCAGAGGCACAGTCAGGTGAACTATTTAGAAACATTAAAATAATTCACAAAGGGGCGCCTGGGTGGCTCAGTTGGTTGAGCGACTGCCTTCGGCTCAGGGTCACGATCCTGGAGTCCCGGGATCGAGTCCCACGTCAGGCTCCCTGCTCGGCGGGGAGTCTGCTTCTCCCTCTGACCCTCTTCCCTCTGGTGCTCTCTATCTCTCATTCTCTCTCTCAAGTAAATAAATAAAATCTTTGAAAAAAAAATAATTCACAAAGACTGGGAGAAAGTGAAAGGTATTAAGGGGGAATTTTTAGCCTAGATGCATGGCACAGACAATCATTATGGTCATAATGAGCAAATCACTTCTGCCCTCAGGAGAGAATTTTTGATTTTGTGTGAGAAAACAAAATGATTTATAACTCACGCTCCCAATGTATGAACACACTGTGGGACATATCTACTTACGAGTGTCACAGATGGTCTTTATCTCCAGATGTGAACCAGGTAAAGACATCAAGTACGAGAGTATTTATTACACAGCTCATCAGTTTCAACTACTGGGACCTAATTAATAACTCTCTAGTTAATAACTAATTTTCTGATTTCTATTCTAAAAGAGTTCCCTCTTTATTAGTATAGAAATAAAGAACAACTTTTACTCTTTATATTTTGGTTTTATTAAATGTTTCAAGTTTCTAGTATTTTGTATTGTTGATGTAGAATTTGTCACTTCTATTGAATTGTTACTTTTTTAAAAAGGTTATTTATTTAATTTTTTTTTAATTTATTTAAGAGACAGAGAGAGCACAAGCAAGGGAGCAGCAGAGGGAGAGGGAGAAGCAGGCTCCCCGCTGAGCAGGGAGCCCGGGAGCCGGGATCAGGACCTGAGCTGAAGGCAGATGCTTAACCAATTGAGCCACCCAGACACCCCTATTGAATTGTTACTTAAGCTGTTTCTACTCACACAAACGATTTAGATTTTTTTTTTTTTTAGATAAATGTATTCAGAAAAAGCTCGTATGTTTTTGAAGAGTGGGTTCAACTTGTTTTTAAAAAGCATGGTTGAAGAAATCAAAATTTCCTCCCTAACCCAGGGGACATTTCTGTCTCCTCCTCCCCCTTCCCCTCCCCCTCCTCCCTCTTCCTCCAGCTGCTTTCCCTCTCCTTCCTCCTCCCTGCCTCTCTCCCTCCCTCCGCTTCTCCACTCTGATCATACCCTTCCTGTCTTGGTGACATTCTCCGTCTTGAGGTCCCTGCCTCCCAGAAGGGAACTGAGGCAAAGGGTGTAGACGAGCCCCCCCCAGCAGCCGGGATGTGGGTGCCCTCCCGGTCCCAACCGACTGCTCATTCCTGTCCCTGGTTTGATTTATTTCTAGGCAATGACCCTAAGTAACAGGTTACTGGGCGTGATGGCAGCAGAGTTAGGAGCTGAAGGGTGGTGATGGCAGGTGCGCAGACAGGTCAGTGGGGGAGGCCCAGCCAGACACGCCCTGTAGTGTTAAGTGTTAAGTTAATCAGAACCATTTCTGTAGTTGGTAATCAGAACTCTTGACTGATACAATGTACGTCTCCACTTAAACTCGAGATACAAATCTTGGGCTTATCACTGATTGAATCTATTAATAGAGAATAAATTTGAAATTCAAATTCAATAAATATTTGTTGAGGAACTGTTTTGTTTAAGGCATTACTCTGAGGAATGAAGAAGCCGCTAAAGATATTGTCAATGTTTTTCTTTGAACCCCAAATCTAGTGAAGACATATATACATCTGTTCACGCTACAGGGCAGACCACACAGTCCTACAGGTGAGGCAGAAACCAAAACCTCTGGGGCTGTAGGAAAGAGAACGTCGTTCTCACTTGGCTTACCCAAACTCTGTGGAGAAGACGAAGCCTGAGTTGGACCACACCCCTGTAGGCATATCAGAAACTACCACCACGTTTTCTTGTCTAGGACAGTGATGCACCAAGAGCTCATGGGGCATGTGAAAAAGAAATACTTCCTTGAAATGATAACATTAAGTAAATCAGAAAACTCTTGAGCCGACACCCAGTCTCACATGGAAGTCACTAGAAAGAGACTAAGACCTGCCTCGGGGTAGACACCATGATCCTGCACTTCCCAGATATGCGCCGGGCTCCCAGTTCTTGCCCCCTTGAGCTAAGACCGGAGGTGCTGAGACCAGCTGCCCAGTGTCATTGCATGAAGAGTAAAACCTTCTTTTCACTGAAAATAGGTTCTAGGGCTGAAGGTTGAGTGGACCACTCCTGCACGGTTAACTCTTTCTTCCCAGTAGCATTGACATTATTTTGAAAGTTCTCAGAATCTCCCAAAATCCAAGTACTCTTTGCCATGCTTTACTAGCTCCATAAAATAAAATAAAATAAAATAAAATAAAATAAAATAAAATAAAATAAAATAAAACAAAGACATAATTGAAAGAGTCAGAAAAAGAAAACATGAGAAGTTTGAGTTTTGTTACGACCGTCCTGTATTCTTGGGCCATATACATTTCAATCCAGCTGACCACATTGTATTTCAGCAATGTAAAAATGAAGCCATTTCTTTACTTAATGTCCTGTAGTAAAGGATAGAAAAATTCTAGAGTAATTTGCAAATCGTTACCATATGTTACACAGACGAAGAGGAGATACTTGATATTCTCTATTCAAAATTTTGATATTCTGTATTTTAAAAGTACTTGCTTGGAAAAACAGATTTCCTTTGTATGAATAAAAAAGTAAAATTTAAATGTTTGCTTTAAAGAAGTGCCCCCCACCCCAAACAGCATGGGCATGCAACTCCAGACACAGGGTAGAAGGATAGAGATAGAGAGCCGGCACCTGGGAGTCACAAAGACCTGGGTTCTAACTCAGGTGTCGCCACTTACTAGCCGTGTGAACTCCCCACTTTACAGATGGCAAAGCTGAGGCTCAGAAGGTTAAGGGACCTATGAGCCGGCAGATGGAGAGGCCCAGCAGAAACCACAGCGGTCTGACCCCAGATCCTATAGTCTCCACCCTTGTGACAGTCACAACGGTGCTGGAGCTTGCTTCATTCTGTGTCCCCTTGTTGGGTTTTAAAAGATAAAGGGACCACTTGAGACTGCCCCTTGCCCCTGTGACATTTTACACAGTGTAACTGGAAAAAAAGAAAAAAAAGCCACATAATGGTTGGGAGGGGGTATTCTTCCTCTTTTCTTCAACTTTGCCCTCCAGTTCTCCCAGCTCAGTGATGGTCCTGCCAGTGGCGCAAGTCAGAACCTGCATCATCCCAGGGCAGCTGTGTACAGGTGTTCAATCTGTGCACTGTGCCACATCTAAAGGGGTGCCATTCACATTGTGGACTAACCTACATGAGAACAAGAAGGTGGCACAGAGATTCTGGGTCTCCCAGATGAGCTGTGGTACAGCAGAGGAGAGTCCCTTCCTGAGAAAGCGCACACCCGCACACGCTAAGGGCCATATGTATGCACATACTCTCTCAGGGTCGCTCTCCTTCCTACAGCACTCGGCACCCCACACCCTCACCTGACTTGAGCCTGACTTGGCGTCCTCCTGAGGGGCAGGGGGAGAAGGGGCAATGAGAGGGAGAATAAGACAGAACACTGTCCCCGTTTCCTCTGACCCCCTACGTCCTCCTTCCAGCTCCGCCCCTTCAGACCGCCCGGCATCCAGCCTCCACTCCCTCCCCTGAACATGCTTCCTCCTGCTGCCGGGGGCCAAATCTGCTCCATCCTGCAGACCTCAGGTTAAGTGGCACCTCCTTAGGTACCCAAGCCGATCCATCTCAGGGAGCAGCCATGTCGCCCTCAGCCCCCTGCTTCCCTCCCATGACCTATCACACTCTGTGATTAATGTAGTGCTTGCTTGTTCAGAAACTCCTTCTCCTCCTAGAGGGTAAACTCTGTAAACTCTGTCAGGTGCCATTTTGTTTTTGCTCTACTATTTAGTTGGCACATAGTAGGTTCTGGATAATTACTGGCCAAATGCACAGATGATTATATTAGAACACTAGAAAACTAGAAGAATCAGCTCTTAGGAGATACTTACTACTCCTCAGAACTTTGCAATTCCTCCCTAGAAGTTTCCTTAGGGGAGAAAATTAATGGGTGCTCTCTTCACACAGCCAAGGTGTTTATAATGACAGTGAAGCTGAATGATATGAATACAGGACTTGAATAAAAGCTAACCTGCTAACCTTCCTCACATAAATCCATGAGTCTCTCTCCTGTTTTAGAAATGAAAACAGAATGCAAAGAGTACTCGGTCTGTTTCTAAAGTTCTCCCCTTTGAAGTCCTGCTACTAAAGTAACATCCCCATCTTCCATATTGGAAGAGGAAGCTGAAATGGAGGGGGTCTGACTTTTCATAAAGGTGTTATAAATTAGTAAGTAGAACATGGTTGCGAGCTGGTAAGTGTGAATCAGTCTCAATTATTTAGGGCTCTATTTTTCTGTTCTGAGACCCTCTCCTTGAAGACACCAAAGTGAAAAATCCATTGTACGATCTCCTCGGGCTCTGTGGGAGCAGAAAGACATGAAACAAATAATATCGACATTTCTCACATCTTGTTTTTAAGAAATACAGTATTCTTCAATTATCCAAAATGTCTTGAATGTACGTGGAGAATAAATGAGGCCATTTTCAAAATTATAGGTGAATAAAGAGCACTCCTTTTTCATCAGAGCTTGACAATAGAGCCTGCATTTTTAAAAGATTTTTAAATGTATCCCATAGCGTTCTGTTCGAGTTATGAAAGTCATTCCTGTGGAGCTTCTAGATGGGGCTGGGTCATTGAGTGCATTATCTTGGGACAGTATGGCTTGCTCAGATGATTGATAGCTTGATCATTACTGATCTGTCATGGTCAAGATAACTCTCTGCAATGCATAGGTTGGGTCAATTTTTGTTATTATGGAAACTCTATTTGAAACTCTAGTGTCAGCGTTATTATGAGTCAGCCAGGTTGGATACTTTGTTTCAACAAGTGCTATGAGTCATTTGAAATTATGTATCATTCATAAGCAGAAAACTTTTTAAATTCTGTTGTATCCCACCTACCTGTGACATTTTGATTCTCTATAGAGTGGGAAAAAACAGTATACATTGTAATTTGGTGTCTATTTTTCAGGTAATTGACTTAATAAGTTGAAATGAAATCGTGCGCCTCCCAGTTTACATAAGAGATGTAGAACTAAGCACTAACTTTCTGAGAGTAGCATCAAAGTTCAGTGTGGTAATTCTGAAAGTTGGGTTTTTTTTGTTGTTTTTTTTTTCCCCCCTCGGTGTGTAAAAGCTGGGAAGAGATCTGGTAAGTTTTTCTATCTCAGAAGCGCTACAGAGCTGATCAGAATCCAGTACATTTTATAAACGTATACTGCATTTTAAGCTTAAAAGTATGTATGTGGAGGACTCACATTTGATAAGATGCATGCTGTGTGAAGGCTCCTGCATGTGAACCAAGGTACCAGGCATTTTCTGTGGCCCTTCAGTTTAATGCATTTCAAGCTTCCCAACACGGGGCACTGATGTACTGCTTCACCGAAACCGGCTTGATTTGTATTCTTATTCTTGAGAATTCATGGGATCAAATCACAAAGACTTCCAGGCATAAGAAGAAGAAGTCCACGTTTTCAGTAGAGAATTTCTCAGCTGATTTGAGTTGTCCTTTGCTTGTTTCTGGGAGGTAGAAAGATGCATACATCACCTTTAAGTAACTGACATTACCAAGTTTGTATTTAGTGTCTGTAGATTTCATCATTGTTATTACGAATTTGTGAGAGCCTTCCCAGGCCTCTTGCTCTTCATAACATAGTGCTTCATTCCTGGACCCCCATCTTTGCTCTTTGCAAACCTGTGCTTGCTCCCTGCCCAGAGAATTGTATTTTCTAAGCTCATCTTTCCCTGCCCTTTCCTCTCCCACCCACCTCCTCTAGAAAGAGATTTATGAACTCCTAATAGCAATTCCACGTACGCAACAGATTGCTATGAAATTCCATTTATGCCTTGTTTTTCTTAAAGATAGCAATATCAAGCAATGTAGAAGATCAGGCCCTCTGTGACCAAGTAATAAGAAATTCCTCTGAGCCTGAAATCATCCTGTTTGGAAGAAGCTACTAAGTGAAATCAAAGACAAAATACATTACTCTACCAGTCTGGGCAACCGGGGGCAAAATGGCCTGAAGGAGAAATGATAGGATTTATTACCTGGCTAAAAACCTAGGGCAGAGTAAAGGGTAACTTTGAAGTTACACATCTCATCAATTAATACTCCCCTCGTGCCCCCCCCCGGAACCATGCCCCCCACCACTATCACCAGATCCCTATCCAGAGGTGCTGTGATCTGAGCCACAGACTGTTAACTGCCTTCCAGTTTATTTTGAGCTCCCCGCCCCAAGTCGTTCTTGGTCGTTGGCATCCTTGGCTGCCGGTCCACGAGAGTGGACCTTTTTCTTACACAATAGAAAGGGGGTTGTCTGGAAACCCCGCAGGAGACTTCGTAGAGGCCCCGGAGCCAACACTTAAGTAGCAGACAAAGGGAGAAAAAGTTGTGGAGAGGCAGAGAAGCCGGGGAGGGCTTCTTGAGTCTGGGTCTCGGGAGTTAAGCCCGAAAGAAGGGTAGGGGGCATGGGGACTGTTCATTTCCTAGGGCTGTGAGTCACAGAGTACAGCAAAGGGGGTGGCTGAAAACCACAGAAATATACTGATGGATTCATGATCTCACAGTTCTGGGGAGCTCCCCAGCTCTTGGCCTGCCTTGGCTTCGAGATGCATCCCTCCAATGTCTGCCTCCATCCTCACTGGGCCTTCCTCTCCCCACACATCTCCTTCATGTGGAGTCTTCCTCTTCACCTGAATGACCTCATCCTGACTCGATGGCATCTGAAAAAAACCCTATTTCCAAATATGGTCCCATTCCTGGGTATCAGGGGGCTAGACTTCAACATAACTTTGGAGAAGACACAATTCAACCCATAACAAGTACTTTGGGGGAAAAGTGTGAAATGTAGGGTCTGGACACCTGAGAGGTGAGAGTAACCTCCCAGGTGGAGCCAGAACTGGAACCAGGTTGAAGCAAGTGAGGCATTCACCTGGGCGCAACAAGTAAAGAGGCACCAAAACCGCAGTAAACAGAGTAGAGGATAGTTTAAGGCAACATATTTCAAAATAAGAAATGATGCAAAAAAAAAAAAAAAAATCCAGGATGAACAAAACACCACCCTTTGAAAAGACAGGATCGGTGTTACTGATTTTTCTTGGAGCACAGGTCCAGTGTGGCTGAGCCCTGTTACCAACCAGCTGATGCCCCCGAACTGGTCGGATGAAGGCCCGGAATTGCCAGGGGCCACTTTTGCCACCGCAGGGAGAAGACAGATTGTGAAGACTGACAGATAAAGAAGAGGCTGCAGGTGAGGACAGACAATGTGGCGTTCCTGACCCCAGCCCTGCCTCCTTCTGCTGCCTCCCTTGTAATGATAGATACAGAGCCTCCTTTTACAGGACAAGATCCAGGAAACTGTGTGGAGGGGGTATTGCAGGAAGGCAACCACCGTTTCTCTTATTTCCTGCAAGAAATTAAAAACCCTTAAAAATCACCTTTGGGGATTTAGCCCATTTCCACTTGGGGGATTTCTCCTACCATCCAACCACGTCATTTATCTTTCCTTTGTCAGGCTTCTTACTACGGTAAGAATCCTTTCTCACCGTCTTTAGGTCTACTGCCCCTTCGAGGAGCGGCCGGGTTAACAGGCACCTGCGCCCCCCGTGTGCTTTCGTGACAGCTGCAAGGACTTGGTGTTTGCTCAGAGCATCGGCGGCACATATAAATCTCCCCATCCGTTTAGCCCTTAACTGCATAATTTTCTAATCTTTGCAAGTAGACTAAAAATGAATTCCATAAATTCACTGAGGTCAAAGTTTATGTCCCAGTATATTTTTTCCCCATAGCACCAGAATGAGAACTGGACGTCTACAGGCTTCTCAGTAAATCTTCTGTTTGATTAGGAACTAGAGCTTTGATTTTTTTTTTTTTTTTGCGAGCTATGTGCTCTAAAACAACATACAACCAAATGTTCATAATCATTTATACAAGAATCCCAAAGCCCTGTTGTTAAAGTGAATAATCAGCCCTTAGCTTCTACTTTATGCACAACTCAATGTTCATACTGTGTTGTGTTAGCAGCTTATACCTGTATTGGAGTGACTGCCACAAATGACCTAGACATTTTTTTTTTTAAAGATTTATTTATTCATTCGAGACACAGAGATACAGAGAGAGAGAACATGAGCAGGAGGAGAAGCAGAGGGAGAGGGAGAAGCAGGCCCCCCGTGGAGCAGG
This sequence comes from Callorhinus ursinus, assembly GCF_003265705.2. Lineage (NCBI taxonomy): Eukaryota > Metazoa > Chordata > Mammalia > Carnivora > Otariidae > Callorhinus > Callorhinus ursinus. Next base: position 997,032 of record NW_027397115.1, read on the forward strand.
GAGCCTGATGCGGGGCTCGATCCCAGGACCCTGGGTTATGACCTGAGCCGAAGGCAGATGCTTAACCATCTGAGCCACCCAGGCGCCCCGACCTAGACATTTTTAAAACTGTAAATAACTAATCGTAGAACATAGGTCAAGAGAATTTATTGTTTATTCTCCGTGGTAGTTTGCCTTCATTAAATATTTTAACTGAAAACTTTTTTGAAAGCAGGCTGGGTTTCCTAAAATGTTTTTAAAAGGAGCCTAAAACATTGGCTTCCTCATTTTCTTATCGGGGGTATTACAATGAAAAGCCGAAAGTTTTCAGGAGTCTGCTGGACACTTCCACTGGTGAATGCTCTTGAAAATATCGGTAGGAAAAAAAAAAAATCACATGCAACCATTCTTGTTTTATCTTTTAGAAGAAAGCCTCTTTGGGAAAATTATAATTTTTGAATAGGAGGCTATGAGAAGTTGGTTCAGGTGGGAGTTTGACAGTTTCTGATTCATTTGTTATTTGGGAAAAATAAGCTGTGTGTCACATGTGGGAGCTAGAGAGTGCACAGAGGATAGAAAGCCGTCACTGAGGGGGCCCATTTCCGAGAGAGAGCCCAGGACACCGCCAGTGCCCTTTTCACAGGTGCCCTGAAGGGAAAGGGCGTTTGCTGAAATCAGATGCTCTTAAGAACCCAAGGATCTGAAAAGACCACGAGCACCTTTCAGAGAATAGTGTTTATGTTACTGCACTTCAAATGGAGAGGGCTGTTTCCATCTCCTAGGACTGCCGTCAGAAGGCACACACACTCAGCGAATCAAACAACAACAAAAAAACGTATCGTCCCACCACCCCAGAGGCTGGAAAGCCACAGTGGAGATGTCGGCAGGGCCACCCTCCCCCTGAAGGCACTAGGGAAGGATCCGTTCCAGGCCTCTCCTCCAGCTTCCCGAGTCTTGCTGGCACTCTTTGGCACTCCTCGTCTTGTAGAGGCATCACCCCCCTCTGCCTTCATCCTCACAGGGCCGCCTCCCTCTGTGCGCGCCTGGGTCTAGGTCCAAACTTCCCCCTTGTGGAAGGACAGGTTGGTTTAGGGCTTACCCTAACGACCTCATCTCAACTTGACCATCTCCAAAAAAGCCCATTTCAAAAATCAGGTCACATGCACGCCGCGGGTTCGGGGGGGAGGCATAATTTAATCCATATCAGTGGGCAAACTTTTTTCTGCAAAGGACCAAATAGTAAATATGTGAGGTGTTGGTGGCCATAGGGTCTCTGCTACAAGTACCCCACCCTGCAGTTACAGAAGGGAAATGGCCATGTGTCATAGGCAAGCAAAGGGGAGGAGCTCCGTGCCAATAATATTTTATTTATGGACGATGAGATTTGCATTTCATATAATTTTCACATGTCACAAAGCATCATTCCTCTGTTGATGTTTCCCAACCCTTGAAAAATATAGCCACCCTCCTTAGCCCACGGGGTGCACCAAAAGGCAGCTAGCTGGATTTGGCCCCGGGACCATAGTTTGTCCATCGGCTCTTCGGAGCATCGGCCTTCCTTCTTCCCACAGGATTTGTTACACGGAGGAATATTGATTCCAAAATATGCCTGTGGCAAATCAGGAAGCAAGAATCTAATCCCTGTCTGTTGTGTGCCAGCAAAACAATTCTCAGAGACTGTCCTGGGCTGGCAACAGCCTTGACAACCTTTTAAGAAGGGAGAAATCAGTAGAAGCCTCTGAATGCTCAGAAAATTGAAACGCCGGAGACAGCATTGAAAACCAAGGAAATAAACACCCCACTCAGGTTAAAAGAATGGTTCATCATGTTTCCCGTCAGGTAGCTGAAAATGTTTGGGGGAAAACGCATGATATCTTCCATTGAAATGCCGTTCCCAGACAGCAGTGTCTGGAATGAACAGGAAATCGAAACAAGTCATTAAATGGCCATCAGAAATCTTTTATGTGAAAAGAATTTTTGCAAGTTTGATATCCGGTGTTTGAGACTCTAATGAGAGCAATAAATGAGGAGCTTCATTGCTTTTTGGGTTCTAGGGGTGAGAGATGAAGACGCCCCCCTGTCTGGGTTTGAAGGCTTTTTTTTTTTTTTTTTTTTTTTTGTCTCCTCCGGGTTCCAGTCTGGGCTGAGAGAGCGTGGAGACTGAGTCAGACTGTCACCGCCTGACACCCCCCTCCGGTCCCCCCCCTTCCTCACTGCCGCCCCCGGCCGGCCCCTGCCCTCATTTCTATTCACCAAGATTACTAAACTGCTTGCTGACGTTGGTAACAGCCCGGACATGCAGGAGAGATTTTAACAAGTCTGTGTTCCTTGATCCACCTGGATAGCTCACTGAATACTTGACTTTTATCATTGTTGGCGTCATGGTGAGACCAGAAATCAACTGCCAAATTTTGAAACGATAACATTTCAATAAAAATATCTTGATCAGAATAATTTTCTGTCAGTCTTGAGGTTTCCAAGCAATTATTTACCCTTTTATTTACCGCCGATGTCAGTAACCATTTAGGGAGACCATCGGGATCCTAAAGCTGCAGTTCTCGGTAACTGAAAAGAGATTAGGCTGAGCATTTTCTAGTGTTTTAAGGAAAAGATAAAGGTTAGACTCTTTTGAAACTGTTTAAGACCCAAATAAAAATATCTCCCAAGATAGCTAGCTTTTTTATTGAGATGTAACTTACAGACAGTACAGTGCCCAGACCTGAAGGGCTTGGCTACAAAAACCCTTTAGCTCACTCCCATCATTGCTCGGGCGAGGGGCAAGATCGGATAACCCCTCGGACCCCTGCTAGTCAACACTGTTGGCACCGTAGCCGGTCCTATCAGCTTTTTGGTACTTTCTAATTCATTTTTAAATACCTCATCTTCTCATCCATTTGCTCCACATTTGGCTCTTTTCTTTAGCCTATGAAGCAGTTATTTCGAAGTACTTTTTGCTCACTCCGATGCCTGGGTCCCCTCTGTCTACTTGTATTGTTTCTTTGATCTTCTAGCTTATCATAGGTCACGGTTCTTGTTTTGTCTCTCATTGGGTTATTTCTTAGTATATGCCAGATATCATGGGTAAGCCATTGCAGAATCTCTGGATTATGTTATTTTCTTCTAAAACATGGCTCTTAAGGTATTTCTAAGTAATATTTTATACTCATGAAAGTAAAAGCATTACTTTAGAATGTAGTAGTAGAATATATGGATTTGTTATTTATTCTGAGCTGGTATCTTTGTTGTTTATCCTTTAGTGATATTAAAGGTTGAAATTTTTCATCTAATAGATGGAATCAATTGTTCAAAATAGCTTGGAAAGGATATAAGCCTGTTTTTTTTTTAAATACTTCCTTTTTAAATCATTCTAACTCATTGCAGACTCCAACTTGTTTCAATATAATAGCTGTCTATTTATCATAAATCTGTTTTATGCTTCTGAATCCCTTTGAGAGAAAAGGGCAAAGACTCTCCTCTACCGTGGGACACAGAATGTGGCTTCCCTCTGAGAAGTCATGAGGCTTCGTTTGAAGAAACAATTATCTTTTTCGCCCCCCTAGACCATTACAAATCAGGTTGGTGGTAATTAGAGAATTAGAGTCACAATGTCCAGTCATACAGTCAGATTCTTTACCTTCCTTGATATCCAGATAATTGTCTTTTAAAAATGTAATGCAACCTAAAGCTTTTTTATGCTTCATACTCATCATTTTGTAATCCCAGCCGAAGTTTCCGATGTATTTATGCCTCTATCTATACAGATGGAGCTGGATTTTCCCTGCAACCATTTGTTAGCAGCCTTTATTGTTATAAATTATTCCAGCTGTACTCAACAGCATAAATTAATACTGGTAGCTGTCCCTCATTTGCAACTCACTGATAGTACTCAGTGCAGTGGGAGAAAAGAAAGGGTAAAATAAAGCGTTCTTATTTTCTGTATCCCTTTGCTGGTATATTACTTAATTCTACATTGATGTTTTGTCATATGGATAAAATGTACATGCAATGAACCCAGAATGGGCTTCATTAAAACCATGCGGCTACCTCCATCTTATAATTTATGGCAACATCTTGATAATATGTAAAGACGAACAACAGAAACTGAAATTAACTTGTTTTTGTTATCAAGTTGCTTCAGGTGTTTTGTTTTGTTTTTTAAATGGGTCCTCTAGTCTTTCCTGTACTATTTATCATTTTAAAAATTAGAGCTAGCTAATTTTATCAAGAGACTAAAATTTAAAACTATGCTTTAAAGCAATACAGTGTTTAGTTATTGGCCTTGCTTGGTTTTTATAAATAGAACATTTTTTATGCAGTGGGTAAATCCTATTTTTGCATTTATTACCACAAGCTTGTGAATCACTAAAAGAAAGCAAAAAACCTAATTCCCACAGGTGATTTTTATTATTAATGTTACAGAATTGATTTTTGAATTTAGAGCTACTGATGTGGTCTGACTAGTTATTTAGGATTTATTAAATGCCAGCAGCATGTCCAGCTTTGGTACTGTTTAAAGATTATTTTTGTGATTATATGCTTGTACAGGAGCATCCACTCAAGAACTTAGCCACCTCATCATGTAGAATTCACAGACACTTTCCTTGGGTGCGAGTGGGGTTATCTGGAATATTAGTTAACTAATGCATTTCTATTTTCCATCAAAAGAAGAAAACCAATTAAATTAATTAAAGCTGGTACTGCTCAAGGCAGGTTGAATATCTGCCATGCGAGCCATGTATGAATAAACCACCTGGCCGTTCAAGTCTGGGCACGTTACGTAATCACAAAACATACTTGGATCCTTTTATCTTTGGGATTAACTTGGACAGCTTGAGCAATGAAGGCTCTGTCGTCCATACCCACTGATACCCTGACCCCACACGATTTCTGAGTAAGGATCCACCAGACCTATGTTATCTATCCCTAAAGCAGGAACCGGTCATCCCGCCTGCTTAGGTTACTGAGACCGGGAAGGGGGCCAGGCGTGTTCGCTATTCCCCACCCTCTCAAGACATCCTTGGGTTGTTATTAAGTTCACTCTGACTGCTTCTGATGAGTTTCTGGATACCTAAGGCCCTTCGGTCTATTTCGATCTGTAACTTCTGCTGGCTTGAGGTCGAGGATAAATTACTTGTAGGAAGCAATATGACCTTCCATCGCCCGCTTGTTTTCTCCCCATCGGATCATTTTGATTCACAGAGCATTTCACTATTTTTAAAGACTGGCTCCGGGCCTGACGTCAGGGTCCCTGACCCGCGCCCCTCCCGCGGCGGTGACTCAGCCGCAGCGCCCGCCCCCGCCTTGCGGAGGGGGGTCTGCGGAAGCGCCCGCAGAGGCCAGAAAGACTCGGGCCCCCGGCCCCCGCCAATCACCCACCGGAAGGCGGGCGGACGCCGCAGTGCTCCTGGCTGGCAGTTGCGAGGAGCGGCGGGGTTGGGGCGGGGGGGAGGTCGCTGCGGGGCCTCTGAGCCTGGGGGAAACCGAGGCAAGGACGGGCAGAGCCCCCTCGCACCCCTCCCCCGCCGCTTCCCTGCCATTCCCATCTTTTCTCACCCAAACTGGGGGGGCGGGGTGCGGGGAGGAGATGAGGGAAGCATTCCAGAGTCCTATTTCCAGTTGAATTTTTGTGTTGCTTTGTTTATCTTGCTGCACGGAAAAGGGAGGTTAGGCCTATTACCTTGGTGGTGTCAGATTTGCAGTTATGCATATTATATGTAATCATTCTGAAGTGATTTTTCTTCCATTTGGGCCTTTTAGCGTAAAAGGGGGGGGGAAGTCTGCTCACATTGTTTGCCTTGGGAAATCTCTCAACTTCCCAACTCCATCTAAAAATGGGAGCTAGAGTCTCTGCAGATTTTACACATTGTAACATTGTATCGTCCCCATTCGTAACACAGTGATAGATTTCTGCAAAATAATACTGTTAGTTTTCCCTCCACCAATCACAGTAAACACCAAAACTCTTTTTCCTGTTTAAAATTACCCGGTTTTAATATTCTATGAGTTGATCTGGGTGGAGGTTAAGGGATGTATAGATGTGTAAAGATTCATTGAGAGTACACTCAAGTGCACTCTACTCTTTGTAAGTTATACTTAAGCAAAAAAAAAAAATTGAATAAAATTATCTATTTTTTCTCTCTGTACAACCATTTTCTTTCTTATTGTTATTTTCTTGCATACCTAATATTTCAAATCATTAAAAGAATTTTTTAAATTCACCCAGAACCCCTCTACTGTAATAAAAATGTTTATTTTCAATATCTGCTTTCACTTTGGACATGTAGCTGTAATTGGGAAGTATATGCTGTTTTGTATTCTGCTTTTGTTCCCCATGTAATATTATATCAAATATTTTTCCATCTTTCGTGATCCTCATAATTTTCCATTTTAATGGCTGCAGACTCTTCCATTGAGTGATTACAACACTGTTTGCTCAGCCACTTCTCTTGTATTGGGCATTTAGGGGACTTCAGATCATTCATTAAAACAATTGCCCTCCTCCTGTAAACATTTATACATGTATTTGTCCATCCATCCAATGGTGGAATATTAATTTGAGCCCCTGTTCTACGCAGAGGACACAGAAAGGGAATGCAAATGTGAAATCTCCTTGGAGGAGCATGGAGAGCAGTCTGCACCACCATCAGAACTGCTAATTTTGGCGTGTTTGTGTTTGTTGAGACCCGCAACATGATCACCACAGGACAAGCTTGTCCCTGGACACAGGTCCACTTGGACATGGAATGACTAACTGGGCTTGCCTTATTCACCCTCTGACTACTGGACTGGACCCTGGTCGTTCAATGAAAAAATGCATGTGTTATCTGGTTTCATTATCCCAAGGAACTTGTGAGATAGGTATTATTGTTTCCATGTTACAGATAAGGAAACTGAGGCTCATGCACAAAGGTACAAAGTGCCATGGAAATGCAGGACTTTTCAGTTTGCATGCACACCATTGCTTTTAACTCTCACTGCAACCCTGTGAGGTACATATGAAAATCTCATCTTTGCAAATGAGGAAACTGGGGGACAGAAAGTAAACACCATTCCCCAGATCACTCAGCTTGAAAATATTAGAATCCGGAATCAGTCCTAGAATTTCTGACTTAACATTCCATATCCTCTTCATGAATTGTGGTTTTTCCCAGATGTAAGATTATAAAGAGGCAGACACATTTTTATTATTCTATTTTTCATATTGCTGATATATTCCTTTTATTTCTGTTTGAAAGATATTATTATATGTAGCATACACAGTTACCTGTGTAACTACAACTGTACCAACAATAGGCATTATCTTTTTTAAAGATTTTATTTTATTTTTATTTTTTAAGATTTTATTTTTTAAAGTAATCTCTACACCCATCCTGGGGCTCGAACTCACAACACTGAGATCAACAGTAGCAGGCTCTACCTACTGACCCAGCCAGGCGCCCCAAAGATTTTATTTTTAAGTAATCCCCACACCCAGCCTGGGGCTGGCACTCACGACTCGAAGATCAAGAGTTGCACACTCTACCGACTGAGCCAGCCAGGCACCCCAATCTTAAACGTTTTTGCTCATGTGAACTGTTTTAACAGCACCTAAAGCTATCTTATTTAGCATTTCTTTAATTCATGTGGAAGCCCAACACTTTTTCCTGTGTTTGTTTACTCTCCACATTTGTGCATATGGTCCACTTATGAACTTTGTCTCTTTGTTTATTGGACTTTTCATTTTATTGGCATATTGAAGTGGCTTCCTTAAATATTAACCCTTTGTCATATTTGACTCCCACACTTTTCCTGAGATAATTGTTTCCTTTTGGATTTTGTTGATTTTCATTTTATGAAAGTGGTATACAGTCTCATAGTCAAATGTTCTGTTTCCTATATTGTTTCAGCCCTTAGAAAGTTGTGTCCCTCTTCTAAATATCTTCTAAATATCTAGAATCAAATACCTTTTGTGTAATGTGCTAATCCATCCGGAGTTCAATATAGTATAGAATATGGATCTAGGGGCACCTGGGTGGCTCAGTCAGTTAAGCATCTGCCTTCAGCTCAGGTCTTGATCCCAGGGTTCTGGGATCGAGCCCCGCATAGGGCTCCCTGCTCAGCGGGGAGTCTGCTTGTCCCTCTCTCTCTCTGTCCCTCCCCCCTGCTTGTGCTCTCTCTCTCAAATAAATAAATAAAATCTTTTTTTAAAAAATAGGATATGGATCTAGAGTGTATTTCCCAATTTCCTAATTTAATTAAGCCAGAGCTAGATCAAGTTCACACCCACCTATACAGTGGCACCTGGTGGGAAAGGCCAGCATCTGTTCTCATGCCCCTATCATACTGTTGCTAATATTTTGGACCTCACCTAGAATGTTACCTAAAACCATATATTAAATTATTCATTCATTCATCACATTTTTGTGACACTTTCTCATATAGCTAAAATTTACATATCAGTGGGTTTATTTCTAGCCCCCCCTTCTATTGATTTGTTTTTCTATACCACTTGGATAATTTTTTAAATTATTTTAGATTTATAACATAATTTTATATCTGGCATGGTAGAATAAAATATTGTAGCATCTTATACAATTTGGGGAGCTTATACAATTTGGGGGACAGAAAAATATAAGGGGAATATATTTACTTTTGTAAAATTTACAAAAACCATGAGAATTTAACATTCATTAGCTTCATGGTAAATCCACCTCTGCCATCTGAGCTAGTTTCCATTTATTTAAATCGTTTGTATTTTTATGATCTTTTTATCCTAATGAATTTTATAATTATTTTCTTTGTTTTCATTTGTTTGTTCTATTTAACATTACCTAGGGATTTTAATTCAGCTTGTGAAGAACTATCATCCTTGGAAATTTGTTCTCTTCTAGAACACAGCATTGCTCTGCATTCCATTGTCTTCTTTTGTGCTTCCCAGTAAATTTTTCATTATTTTTCATAGTCTATTTCTTGTTAATTTTATTCCTAAGTAATACATATATAATTAATTTTCCTATTGTAATTTCTTTTTGTTATAATTAATGAGATGCTAATGCTGGTACATTAGAATGCTATTGATTATAGACATTTCTTATATCTGACAACATTTTGCAGGTCTATTTACACTTTTTGTCACTTGAAATTGGATATTTTGTCTCTAGGGGCCCAACATGCATTTTTCTTATGCCTTAATTTTGGTTCTTAATTTATTGAACATACCTTCAAAACAATATTAAATTAAGGCATCATCTAATTTTATTCTGCTTTTAAAGAATTGTCTCTAGGGTTGTTCATTGACTAAAACATTGTCTCTTGGTTAAAAAAAATTTTCATAATATTTTAAGAAAATATACTTTTAATCCTTTCTTTAAAAAATGTGTACTTGGAATTTGTGTCAATTTTTTTAAATTACTTTTCAGCATGTATGGGAATGACTATATGTGCGGATTTTTGTTTAATTCACTGAGTCTTATAACACTTTGTAATTGAACCATCCTTGCATGTCAAGGATACATTTAACTTTATAATGCAATGCCCATTTGATAAGAATTTATTTAAGATTTTCCCATCTAGGGCGCCTGGGTGGCTCAGTTGGTTGGGCGACTGCCTTTGGCTCGGGTCATGATCCTGGAGTCCCTGGATCGAGTCCCATGTCGGCCTCCCTGCTCGGCGGGGAGTCTGCTTCACCCTCTGACCCTCCCCCCCATGTTCTCTCTCTCTCAAATAAATAAATAAAATCTTAAAAAAAAAAAAGATTTTCCCATCTATATTCAAGACATTTACTGCTTGTATGGAGTGCTTATCCTTATCAGAAGTATAGTAGGTGTTCCTCTCTCAGGAATACTCTTTATAACATAGTATTATCTATTTCTTAAATTATTTTTAAAAATTCACTGAGATTCAGAGACTTTTGTCTTGACACTGTAATAGTTTTTTATGACTTTCTGATTTTCCCCTACTGTTACCCATCTATAAAGATTTTCTTTGTCTTGCATCAACTTTAGGAATTTTTATTTTGAATGAAATTACCCATTTCTTTGAGAATTACAAATACAGTAACATACTTATAGTTATTTCTTATAGTTATTTCAATACATTTCTATTTCTGTTCTAATTTCTATTTTTATTTTTTTAGTTTCTCTATTAGACTTAGCAGAATTTGTCTATATTAATAAAGTTTAAAGAATCAACTCTTGCTTTTGTTGACCTTATTTTTTACTTTCCAACTTATGACTTTATATTTTTATTTCTTTGTGTTTTTTATTCTCTGCAATATTAAGTTGAATTATTTATTGACTTTCTCTTTTTAATTTTAACAATAAAACATTTACAGTTTTATTAACATTTCTCTAACAATTGATTTTGATATGTAGTATATTATTATTATTTTCTAAATATCTGTTACTGAGTTCTTGATTTTCCCATTGTCCCAGTTGCTCTTTAAGAGATTATTTCAAAATATCAAAATAATATTTTTTTTGATGGTTCTTAAGACTTTTATTTTCAATTTTTACTTGCATTTTGGTTACAATAGCCTATATAACCTCTGGTGAAGTTTATTCATTCAATTTTATGTAAACTAGGAAGTGAGAAGTTTGTTAAGTGTTCTTCAAGTAATTCTAAAGACATTATACCTCATGTATAAACTACAGAACTTTGTTTACTTTACTTGTCATGGTTTTGATTATAAGGAACGTAATGCTCCCCTATAACTGAATTTTTGCTAGTTTCTACAGGAAGTTCTTATATTCTTTGCTTTGTGTGTTTTGTTGCTATGTTATTAGGTGCATATAAATTGACAGTTATTATATCTTAAGTAGGTACAGTGTTTATCTCTGTATAACCACCCATTTATTTCACTTCCTATGTTTTATCTTGAATTACTTGATATCGTTATTGCAGCCTTTGCTTTCCTATTTTTATTATCATTGCCATATCTTTATGGAAACTTTTATTTTTAGGTTGTCCGTGTGACTTTTTATAAGTATGTTATTCATGAGCAGCACCATGTTGAAATATCTTTTAGAATCCCTTTTGAGCATCTTTGCCTTTTACAGGAATTTCCACATGGTGTTTTTCTTCTTGTTTTAGTTTCATTCTTTTTCCTTCTATAAAAGTTTTTAAACTTTTGATTGAATTTGATTCACCTGAGTGATCGTTTTCATAGCTGATATTTCTTTTAAGCCACTTTAAAAGCATTTTAAAAGAATTAAAGGGGAGAAGATCCCTGGTCCTCCCTATATCATCATTCCAAAAGAGCACAGCATTTTCTAATGAAATTTAAGCACTTCAAGTTTCCAAACTCCCCCACCATCACCACCACAATTAGCTCCCTTTTTCTATTTGGGTTGTGTTTTCTTGAGTTCTATAGCTGTTCATTTATCTTCCACCAGGTGATGATTCCTATTTCTTAGTTTTGGTCTCAAGACTTATTATTCTGGTACAATATTTTTAGCTATAATCATCATATTTTAAATTTACCATTCAAGTTCTTTTTTGTCCCCCAAAAAAGCCATATATAAAATCATCTTACTTTCCCCTCAATTCTTCTACACAACTCCACAGTTTTCTGTCCTTTTTTTGAAATTTCAATAAACCATAGCATTTTATTAATTCTATTTCATTAAGGGACTTTGAGAAAAAAATGTTCCAAAAGCCAAATCCTTCTTGTTAATGAATGCTTTATAAAATATCCTTTCTCTAAAGGTCACTATTATTCTTTCTCCAATTATAGTATTAGTGTTCACATAAATCATCGAATTATCACCTACACTTTTTTCTAGTACTTCCTCACCTATTCTGATGGAAAGTTTGTCCTGAGTAAATGATAAGCATAATTTAAATCCTTCTCCATTTAACACCAATTTCTTAAAAATGTCACACTTACTTTTAACAACTATAATAAATAGCAATATTAGATTAACTCTCTTTTTTTTAAGATTTTATTTATTTATGTGACAGAGAGAGAGAGAGAGAGACAGCTAGAGAGGAAACATGAGCAGAGGGAGTGGGAGAGGGAGAAACAAGCTCCCGGCCGCGCAGGAAGCCCGATGTGGGGCTCGATCCAGGACCCTGGGATCATGACCTGAGCCAAAGGCAGACGCTCAATGACGGAGCCACCCAGGTGCCCCAGATTAAGTCTCTTTTTAAAACAAGTTTTGTAACTGGTAGTTTTGAGGCATTACTTATCCACTAGTAGTGTGTGTAGTTGTGAGAAATAAAAACATTGTGGGAGATGGATAAGAAGGAGTGAGGCACAGAGGAGAAACAGTAGCCAGGATGAAGAACTGTAAGATTAACAAACAAGCATTATTCTTTATTAATCCTGGAATGTCCAGCATTGGTGCACCCCCTACTGACTGAAGTCCAAATGAGTCTGTTTTAAAATATCATTTGATACATGTCATAAAGCAATCAAGTTACTTGGGAAGAGTCTTTATTTTCTTCCTAAGAAACTTTGCTGGATTTTCATTGGCTATAGAGTAACAACACAGCTCAGTAACGTAACTCAAAGCTACTCAACACCTGAAAGAAAGCAATTTATTTATTAACTAACAGACACTTATCAAGCACCTAATAGAAACTCTGGAAGAGAGGTGCCTGGGTGGCTCAGTTGGTTAAGCGTCTACCTTCAGCTCAGGTCGTGATCTCAGGGCCCTGGGATCGAGCCCCACATCGGGCTCCTGGCTCAGCAGGGAGCCTGCTTCTCCCTCTTCCTCTACTCCTCCCTCTCGCTCTGCTCCTCCTCCCCTCTCATGCTCTCTCTCTCTCTCTCCAATAAATAAATAAAATCGTCAAAAAGAAAAAGAAACTTGGGAAGATATATAAATGACCAACACAGACTCCTGCATCTTAAATTCTCACAGGGGAGACAGACAACTATACAGGAGCTTCTGAGCCCCACCTTCTCCACCTTCTCCTACTCCCCATACGTGCCCCGCATCAGCCCTGACAAAGCACACTGCCGTCTCCAAACTGGCCATGCAGTGAACTTCCCACACCCCTAAGAACACCTACAATCTTCTTTCTCCCTAGAATTTCCTCCTACCTCTTCCCTCCCCTTGAAAGACTACTTTTTTTCCTTCACGATCCAACCAATAAATCATTCTTTGAACATTTGAGTTTTTCCAATTTTACGTTAAATACAAATAATTTTGAGATCTAGATCTTTGTCCAAATTCCTGGATATTCTGTTGCAGTAGATTCCTTCATTGGGAGTCACAGGGACAAAGAGAAATGTTTAAGGTTCTGAATAACATTGCTAAATTGCTCTCCAGAAAGAGTGTACCAATTCATACTTTCAACAGAAGTGTATGAGTGCCTACTTCACTTCACACTCACCAACTCTGAACAAGAGCTATATTCTAATTGTTGTTAAGTTAGTAGGCCAAACATGGTATACTGTTTTAGTTTACGTTTGTTGGATCACCAGCATAGTTGGTGAGCATTTTTCACATCTATTAACTATTTGCACTTTTTCTACCAATTGTCTGTTCATGATATTTTTATTTTCCAAAGGGTTTTTAGTGACTTTTCAGTAGTTCATATGAGTTTTTTAATATATTAAGAAAACTAACTCTTCATCATATTTGTGGTAAATATTTTCCTACATTTTCCTTTTAATTTTATTTCTGATGTTTCCATGCTTGTGAATCAGTCTTATTTATTCAGTTGAATCTGTATGAATAATTAGATTTTTAATATTTACTTCTTTAATCAGTCTCGAATTGGTTTAGGTATATAGCCTGAGATAATACAACTTTCTGGGTTTCTTTTCCAAGTATTTAATGGACTGTCCCAACACCATTTATTTGCTAATCTAGCCTTTCCGCTTGGATGTGAAATGCCAGTTGAAATCAAACGATAAAGTATCATATATCCTAAGTTAATTTTAAAACTATGCATTTCTTTCTACCCATTTTTGTCTAGTACCTATTTTTTTAGACATTTTATTTTATTTTATTTTTTTATATTCTATTTGCCCAGTACACTATTTTAGCTACTGTAACTGGATAATATGTTGTAATATATGGTAGATCAAATTTTCCTCTTTGCCTTTTATTTTTTTTCAGTAGGCTCCACACCCAGTGTGGAGCCCAATGTGGCGCCCGATCCCATGACCCTGAGATCATGACCTGAGCCAAAATCAAGAGTCGGATGCTGAACTGACTGAGCCACCCAGGCGCCCCCCTCTTTGCTTTTTCAAAACTTTCTTGGCTATTCTCACTCATTTATTTTTCCAAATGAACACTGGAATCACTCCATCAGGTGTGATTGTGACAAAAATAGCATCCTATTGGGATTTTGATTGGAATTTCATTAAGCTAATTTGGGGGAAACTGACAACATCGAAACATTCAATCTTCCTGCCCAGGAGCGTGGTACGTCTTCCTTTACTCAAGTTTCCTGTTACATTTCTCTGAAATTATTATGATTCTCCTCCTATAGTTCCTATATGTCTCTTGTTAAGATTTCTTCCAGGATCTCATATTTTAGGTTATTTTGAATGAAAAATTTTCATCATTGCTTATAAATTATCTTTGCTGGTATGAAAGAAAGCTATTAACTTCTGTATTTTCAACTAATTTTAAATAAAACTTTAAAGGATCTATATCTTTTCAAATAAATCACAATCACCCAAAGTAAAATTTTAGTAGCTATACAACCAATGCTATGTGCTGATAAGTCCTGTTAAAAATGTAAATACCTGAATGTATCCATGCTGAGACATCAGTTGGCCAATGTAAATAACCGAAATTATTTGAGGGTTTCATCTTATTCAGAGTTACAGTCAATGCCATTTGAAGAAATGAGAAACCTCTGAAATTACTTCTTACAGAAGGCATTTTCAACACTATTACTCTTAGTGATGAGACAACTCAGAAAAGCAAAAAGCCTGGATATGCAGACACAGTTTTACTTCACTGCATTCCAAAAATTGTCAACACATGGGTTCTGGTACCTCTGTTTCCCCATCTGCTAGGTGTCTGAAGTGTTTGGAAGAAAGGGTTATGTGATTGTAAGATTTCATTATGATATATCAGCCTGCAAGTACTCATAAACATTTTCATTGTTGTTCAAAGTAACATAAAGACCATAAAAGGGGATGTTTTCTGTTGGAGCTAATGCTTCACTTTGCAGTCTTAGCCCCCAAGAAAATGTCTTACTTTCCTCTCTTCCACAATGGTTAGAGTACATGCATTTGTCAACTATTTCTCTGATGAAACATGGGAGTGGCAGGGGCAGGGGGGATGGCGGTACATCTCGGCATTAAACAAACTTGCAGTACACGGGTAGAGCAGTATGCAGGGCTGCCTGGTTATTTTCCCATCAATCACTCAGGCACGCCTTCTAATAGGGCCGCGCACTGATTTACTAAGGACATATGGCTCAGCCTTTTCTTCCCGGCCTTAGGCCCAGGCAAACGGCTGTTCTTTCAAACGAAGACAGTTTGGGCTGTGGGCACATCCCTCCCTCCAGGCCTGCTCTGAGCTACCAGCTGGGCTCCTGCCTCTGCTTCTCTTTGCTCTGGCCTGGAAGACCAGCCTCTGAGACTGACCCATAGACCTGCTGGCGGGGGGGGGGGCGTGGAGAAGACTCGGGCACGTGCTGCTTCTCCCCCAGGACCCTTGCACTCTTTCCAGCTTAAGGACCTTCACGGTGTGCCTTGCAAGTTCCCAGTTCTGGGAATCGTCCAGTTTCAAAAGCCTGTCTACACTCTTGTTGACCCCCTTGATAAATAAGACATGGCATCACCTGCTGCTGGGGTTTGACTTTCTATCATTCCTTTACTCACTCAACAATTGTGCTACTTGATATCTGGCACTGTGCTTGGTCATGGCTAAGCAATTGACATATAGCTGGGAAGGAGACAGACCTTCTCTCCAGACTGTTCCCTCTGTCCAGTGCTCTCCCCAGAACGAAGATCAAACCCCTTCTTGCAGGGCTCTGTACCCCTCCAAACCTAAATGCTGGGGTTTCGTTTGCTTTGTAGTCTAGAATGGTATGCATTCAGTTTATACTTCATGGAAAACTCACTTGGCAAATTTCCAACATGATGTTGAATATGAACAGAACTTCTGTTCTCTCAGTCAGTCAAGGAGCACCCATAAAGATAGAAAGGTCACACTCTTTTGTTTTGTTTGGGAGGAGGTAGGAGAACATATGCTGTGAATGGGAGTGGATATCTCTATAGCATCTCTTCCTACAGATTTCCCAACATGATGCTCAGGTGCATCAAGGCTGTGCTTCCACAGTGTTCTGGTTTCCATCTTGGTGCCAATAAGCCAGTTTAGTCTTCCTTTCATTAAGTGCCTGAATCAACCAGTCTGGGTATATCATGGCAACACAAAAGGCAACAGACTCCCAGGTGAGTAGAGGAGAGCTACCTGCTGGCGCCCAGGCACTTGCTGTTTGGTGTTGCCGACCCCCAGGGCTTTGGAAAAATACCATCCAAATATTCCTATTGGACCCATATTCAAGAACCTTCTAATCACATGCTCATAAGCTCCTCAGCGTACCCCACACCATGACGCTGTCTTTCTGTACTGGGAACTGAGTCTTGACAATGAACGAATGTATTTTTTTTTTTTTTGAAAGGGCCCGATCAGCTCTTACAAGATGGTTCATGGCAAACAACTGACTTTTCTTCCACCTTTCCATCCTTTTGTGTTCACTTTTAATACAATTCTTACAATGTACCCAGAACATCACACTTCTGCACAATGGACCTCTTAAGAAGAGGGTAATAAAGGAAAAGTTGACTCTACCCCAATTCTCTGAATAGAATCCAGCAGGCATTCATCGCACTTCCGGTCAGGTGGAAAACATTCTGGCGCTCTCCCTTCCCCCCTTCTCGCAGGGGGAACCAGGGTAGCCTGGCAGGTCAGACTCTGGGACTGCAAACCTTTGTGCGCTCCTGCGGCTGGCCTGGCCACCTACCACCCGGCACCCAGGAAGTGCATCACGCAAGTAATCTAGTGACCAGAGAGTCAGGCTGAGAAGCGGAAGTCGCCTGTGACAGGATAGACACTGCTGTGTCTCCACCTTATTTACTAGCGGGAGTAATAGACCTGACCTCCTTCCTGCGCAAGGTGTCACACTGGCTAACGAGCGGATATGTGCGATGTGCTCTAGGCTGCCTTGGAGAAAGACCAGATATTTATTAATCTCACAGTACTGCCCGGCACTCATTATTGACTGGGATGGACCCCGGGGGTTTGATCTTTTGAAACCGTGGACAGCTGAACAGCTTTCAGGAAGTGGATTGTGGCCGTAATTGTTCTCTCCCTCCGTGTTCACGCTGTTGGCCACTGAAACGTTGTATCTGAAAGGTCATCAAGATAAAGTCAAGCAAGAACTGGCCACACAAAAGGGAGCTGTCTGAATCCGACCCAAGCCAGTATGCAGCTGCATTTGTAATTCTCTGTTTTCAAGGTCCCCTGTGGATGGGGGTACTTGGGCAGGGAGCCCCCTACAAGGCCTCATCTGTTTCTGAATTGGTCCATTTGCCTCCAGCAAAGATAGAGGACTAATTTGCCTCCAGCAAAATGCAGGAGATTGCCAAGCTCCACAGACAAAGAGCCAGCCTCTGTCTCCTTTCACAAACCTAATTACGCCTCCCAGAAAGGGGGTGAATGTCCCCGTAGATTGTACCCACTCTCGCTTTTTGAGACAAGAAGCAAGGAGTTAATTTGCTATTTTGGCCCTGGTCACCAAACAACAGGCCGCTGTCTGGGTGGCTTCAAATAAGAAATGTACTTTACAAGGGTTTTAAAAAAAGGAAAAAGGAAAAAGCTCCTAAGTGTGTCCACGCAAATGTGGCTCTGAGGCTTCTCTGGTCTTCAGACACCGGGCAGGCGTGAGGCCAGCACACCTTCTCCACCGTCCCATCTCCTGATGGGGTAATGGGGACCAAACTGCGTACACTAGGCGAACATGAACGGACTGCAGAAGCTGCTCGTCACAGGGCAATAGTGACATTTCTCTTCTCCCGGGCAGGACCTCTGGCCAGGCTTACGATCTGTGTGCAGAGAGTCCGTGCAAGGCAGTCTCCCCACAGCAAAAGTGCCTGGCAGGGGGGTAGTGCCCATTTCAAGACAGACTGCCTGGTTATGGGGCGACCACTAACAAGACAAATCGATCCAACTTGAAGAAATGACCTTTAATTTCTCAGGGTGAGGAGTTACTGGAATAGTCAAAGTCCTCCCAGGAGAAGAAATTCATTTCTTATGATAGGAATTTAGGCATAATTTGGTTAGATACTTGGGTAAACAAGAGGTGGGGGGAAATCATATGGATAGGAAGTTCTGCGCAATTACCCAAAATCTTCAGTCGCTAATGGGAACGAAATTGAATTTGCCTCGAGACACTTGCCTAATTAGGAGTAATGTGAGATCCCTGAATTGGGTGGTGGGGGGGGTGCGGGCCTGGGGTCCTGGAAGCCATGGGCTCTTCCTGCTTTCTCCCCTCTCCCCTTCTGGGGCAAGTGGGAACCACCCCCCCCACCCCCCCACCCCCACCCCACATGGGAGAGAAGCCACAAGACATGGGAGTCTCAGGCTTGAGATTCATAGGCCAGTCCTCTCTGGCTCATTCTGTGGCCAAGCAGACTCTGGCTCTCCATTTGGTGAGGGCTGCTCAGGTCATCAAGTTGGAGAGCTGGAAGTGTGTACAGACCTCTGTCAGCAGGCTGTCCCGAAATGCCTCACATGCCCCTCCCCTCCCTCCACCTCTACCCTTCTTGCTTCTCACTCCGAGGTCTTCCCGCATCTTCCTCCGGAACTGTGCCTCCACGTCAGTCCCAGCCCTGAAGGGTTCAGAAAGCCCCCATTTTGTAGTGTATAATTGGTGCCCAATAAGCCCACTGAATCCACCTAAAACCAACACCGAAATTTCATAGTAAATAATGAAAAACAAAAAGTGTAGCTGAGGCTTCATCCTGAAAAATGAAATATAAAATGATGAGTAAGTTTTTATACACACCCATGCACATATATACATATATGTAGTGATACAGAGACATATGATTATATATTTATGTATACGATGAGATACACACAACTTAGGATAGAATTGTTAACTCTATGCAAATTCTTATTACACAGAATGAATCAAGGGCTAGTTTTTGTTTTGTTTTTTGGGGTTTTTTTTATTATGTTCAGTTAGCCAACATATAGTACAACATTAGTTTTTTTTTAATGTTTTATTTATTTATCCATGGGAGTCAGAGAAAGAGAGAGAGAGAGGGAGAGGCAGAAGGAGAAGCAGCCTCCCCACAGAGCAGAGCAGGGAGCCCAATGCAGGACTCGATCCCAGGACCCTGGGATCATGACCTGAACCGAAGGCAGACACTTAACCATCTGAGCCACACAGGCGCCCCATCATTAGTTTTTGATGTAGTGTTCAACGATTCATTAGTTGCATATAACACCCAGTGCTCATCACAACATGTACCTTCCTTAATGCCCATCACCCGGCTACCCCATTCCCCTGGGCTAGTTTTTACCACAGTCTTTCCCACCAGCCCGGGAACAGCACCACACAATCCATTTGGACTTCATGGCTCAATCCAGGAATGGAAACCCTTACAGAAATATTCAATGAGTTGATTTGTTTTCCCATGTGTGTGTCCCCCAGTCCCTAGCTGTTCAAATGACTGCCTCAGGACATGCTTTGTCTTTGAGATCTATCCCTTGTCGGTGTTCTCTTCTCAGTTGCTAACTGCTTTAATTCACATGAAGTCATCCCCTGACGGTTTCATGTGTGACGGAGGTCTTGTGCATCACCCTCCGCAACCTGATGAGATCGTGCATCTTCTCCAAGAGTTTCCATTTCACTCTTGTGGTGCATTTTCAGCCATGGACAACTAGTGAGAGACTAATCAGCAAACACTGGGGCCCAACAGGTGAGGGTCTAGGCTAGTGTTTTCAGATGACATCAAGTTTGTAAGTAACTGGGTTTGGTCATGAACATTTTCATGTTTTGATGATTCCTGCTTCCCTGTGCAGCCACATTACAGCCAGGACTCAAAAAATGAGAAGTTAGATAAGAGGTTCCTTATCCCTCTAACACAGAAGCTGCTATAGTTTGAACGAATGTATCCGCCCGCCCCCCAAATTGATAGGAGGGGGGCCTTGGGAAGGTGCTTAGGTCACTAAAGTGGAGTCCTCGAGAATGGGATTAGTGTTCTTATAAAAGAGCCCCACAGTGGCCCCCTCGGGCCTTCCACCTCAGGAGGACTCAGCGAGAAGCCAGCGACCCGAATATGCTGACGTCCTGGGCCTGGGCCTGGGCCTCTGGCCTCCAGAACTGTGAGAATAAGAAGCCACCCGGCCTGTGGTATTTTGTTACAGCAGCCCGAACAGACTAAGTTGTAGACACACACACCCCCCGACACACACACCAATATAAGATGCATATTGAACGCCAACAGGAGCACCGAGGCAGAAACAAAGCGCCGTGCTGGGCTCTGGAAGAGGCATATCAGCGAGGCACTCGCAGGAGTGGAGTATTTGCACAGTCTCAAGATGTAAGTAAGACTCTTCAGGGCAAGCAAGGGGAAAGTGCATGCTGGCCAGAGAACACCATGTACGAAGTTCAAGGGTGTGGAAATGGGTGGCTAGAGGACAGCAAGTAACTGATGCAGCCAAAGGGTTCAGTTGAGTTGAGGGATGGAACGACAAAATATTGAGTCCAGACAGACAGACTGGGCCCAGATTCTGGGAGCCTGGTAGCTACGGCCCAGGGTTTCCACACTGCCACACTATGGACATTTGGGGCCAGCTACTTCTTTGTTGCAAGGGACTGTCTCTGTCCTGGGCACTGGAGGGTGTTAGCAGCATCCCTGGCCTCTACCTGCTAGATGCCAGTAGCAGCCCCTCCCTATATATGACCACCAAAAAGGTCTCCAGACATTGCCACATGTCTCCCGGAGGAAATCGCCCCCATTGAGAACCACTGGTGTAGTATAAGCTCTATGTGGCTAGGGATGGCTTCGAACAGGTGATCTGAGGCTATTTGTTGAATGAGTAAGGGAGCAAAGGCAAGAATATTAGAGAGAGAAAGAATACATTTTCTTTTTTTTTTTAAGATTTTTTATTTATTCATTTGAGACACAGAGACACAGAGAGAGAGAGAGACAGAGAGCGCGCGCATGAGCAGGGAGAGAGGCAGAGGGAGAAGCAGGCTCCCTGCTGAGCCAGGAGCCCGATGTGGGGCTCGATCCCAGGACCCTGGGATCATGACCTGAGCCGAAGGCAGACGCTTAACCATCTGAGCCACCCAGGCGCCCCGAAAGAATACATTTTCTGAGTGCAGAAGAAATACAGAGGATTAATGAGGATACAAAACATTTTAAAGAGAAGTGGAGGCAAGTGGAGTAAGTTCACAGTGAATGCAGAGATCAAGGTCTTTGCCGAGAGGCTCAGAGGATTTGCAATTTGCAGAGGACAGATAAGAGTCAAAAAAGTATGGAGAGGAGTGCCTGGGTGGCTCAGTCGGTTAAGTATCTGCCTTTGGCTCAGGTCATGATCCTGGGGTGCTGAGATCGAGTCCCGCATCGGGCTCCCTGCTCAGCAGGGAGTCTGCTTCTCCCTCTCCCTCTGCGCCCACCCCTGCCCCACCCCACCACTCGTGCTTGCTCTCTCCCTCTCTATCTCAAATAAATAAATAAAATCTTTTTTAAAAAGGGTATAGAGAAAGCTTGGGGATGGACCCCAAAGTAAGGTATTCCCAATCCTGGAGTGTATGAAAGACAGACAGTAAGAGCCCACGGGTTTACTGTTTTATTTTAATAGTTAGGAATTTAGTGTATATTTTAAAAATACCTATTTTCTGGGGCGCCTGGGTGGCTCAGTCGTTAAGCGTCTGCCTTCAGCTCAGGTCATGATCCCAGGGTCCTGGGATCGAGTCCCGCATCGGGCTCCCTGCTCCGCGGGAAGCCTGCTTCTCCCTCTCCACTCCCCCTGCTTGTGTTCTCTCTCTCGCTGTGTCTCCCTCTGTCAAATAAGTAAATAAAATCTTTTTTAAAAAATACTAATTTTCTGTGGATAGTAGCTCTATAAGTGTCTTTGCAAAGAAGCCAATAGAAAAAATTAAGTAATAATGGGACAGGTCAGACTGGGCAAATTGTGAAGATGGCATGTGAATGACTCAAGTTTGGAAGGACATGAAAGGAGCTGGGGCCCAGTTAAAGTTGAGGCACGTGACCTCATCTACCTGTTCTGCCGGGCGTGTGTCTGGGCCCCACCACCAGCAGTTCCCTGTAGCTTCATGCTCTGCCTACCATCTTCTGCAAAGGCTGCCCCAGGGACTGCAGTTCACGGCCGTGGTCTCTTTGCTCCAAACACCCAAACTTCACTTTAAATATCTTCTAGCTGTTTTTTGACTTGTGTTTGGCATCGTAGCCGGAAGTGCCTTGATGGTTGGAATCACACCTACATTCTTCCCTCCCTCGCTCCACCCTCCATTCCTAGGCACAGGGAAGGGTGTGGAGACCCGGGGATTGGGTGTCATCCCTGCGGCGAGCACTACCAGAGGAGTCACCTACTTAATATCAAGTCAAAGTAATGACCTGCTAATAATTTCCCTGTTTTTGTGACAGGCACAGTCAGTGATACAATTTCTAGGTATTTAAAACCCAATCATTTGTTTCCTCTGCATGTTTCTAAAGGAGTATCGGGGAGATAATCTATGTTAGGGTCTTGCTCTCCAAATCCAAGTACAAGGTGGTTTTATTTCGACCTTTGGGAAACACACAGAAAAGATACTTGGGTCCTCAATCTCCATCCTTCCATGCCCCTGTCCCCATCACTCACTCCAGATGCAGCAAGCAAAATCAATAGACGGGTACAGTATGAGTGGAGGACAGGTGTCATTTCATTTTCATGACTTTGAAAAACAGAAATCTTGAACTAGAGGGGAGAATAGCATTCTCTAAAATAAACAGAATAGGAATCCTGGATGGTGAACAGCTTCTCAGAGCTCCAGGAATACCAGAGACAGGCTGTACTGTGCTGTCGGGTCCTGAACCAGTGTTCTAAACACCCGGCAACATTAACTTTGCATCTTAATCAAGGCTGAGCCACTCTCAGCTGCCTTTAAAGCATTACCTCCCCAAGAATTCACTCCAAGTACCACAGGGCTTTTTTTTTTTAAGTCCTAGGTACCACAAATTGCACTTAGCAACTACCCAACCATATTATTTCCTTCCTGCCTAATGTACTTTTTCTGTTTTTCTATATAAAGGACTTCAGCTATTTAAAAAAAAAAAATATCCTCCCTCCTAAATTAACCTGGCTTTTATTTGTTTTTAGCAATCAAACGAGCTAGGAACAAGAATAAGGCAGTGCCTTGAACTGGCTTCTAAGTAACCAGATGTAAAGATTTTGCTCCACAGCCAATATTTAAAATGGCAAATTGTTCTGTTAGGGACAGGGGCAGGAGAGACAAGAGGGAGGGAGGGCTCAACCTGAAAGCTAGACTCTGCACTTTGTCCACTGGACAAGGCTCACCTGCATATGATGTCACATGCCATTCCTGCCTGCCCCTCACTTCTTAGTCATTTGCTCACTTATGCAACCAATAATTATTATGTAGGTATGGGGGAATCATTGAATAAGTCTGGCAAGAGCCTCACCCTTGAGAGCTTGCAGTCTAGTGGAATTTAAACAGATAAACTAGATGATTTCAGTAATTCATTCATTCCACAAATAATTATTATTTTATTTTTCAATAAATAATCATTGAGCCTTTACTATATACCAGGTACTGAAAATAATTTATTGAGCAAAATGAGCAAGATCCTTGCCTTCAAGGACTTATATTCAAGTGGACATTAAACAAATAAACAAGATAATCTCAGAGAGTGATGCACGCTAAGAAAAATGCAATGGAATGTTGTGATGGAAGAGCTAGGGTTTGGAGGATCTCTAAGGAAAAGTGATGAGGGGAGCTCTCTCTCACGGGTGACATCTGAGATAAGACCCACCTAGGAACTCAGGACCATATTTTCCCGTTTCAACTAGCACCCATGCTTCCTAAAACACCCTTCATTTGGGCATCGATTACAGTGTCTGGTGTAGTTTCTCTGTGTCTATGTCTTCTACCCACCCAGGGTCATAATTGCTGGGAGGGCAAGAGGAATGAACACAGAGCTGATTGGCTGGTTGGTTGGATGACTTTGGGGCCCCCACAGTCCAGGCTGAGAGAGAAGGTGGCTAGTTGGTTGGTTGGTTAGATGGCTTTGGGATGCCCACAATCTCAATAGAGACAGGCGGTGGCCGGTTGGTTGGTTGGATGACTTTGGGGACCTCACAGTCCAGGTTGAGACAGGAGGTGGCTAGTTGGTTGGTTGGATGACTTTGGGATGCCCACAATCTCAATAGAGACAGGCGGCGGCTGGTTGGTTCGGTAACTTTGGGAACCCACAGTCCATGTCAAGACAAGAGTTGGTAGGAATGTTCTAATGAGGCGCCATGAACATTTGCTCAACTACACAGCACAGTACTGTCCGTGCAGGAGGGCTTACTGGACCCGTCCACTGAACCCGTCTACATGCCTGGCAACGCAATGGAACCAGCACGCGAGAAAGGCATGGCCGGTGCGCCCAGAAATCCTCTGGGCCTGGCCCAACTCTGCGCAGAGGTCAGCGCTGCCGGCACCGCCCGCGAGGGGGCGGGCAGCCGGCCGCGTACCACGCCTGCGCAGCACAGTGCCTACGCCGGCGGCCCCGGGCGCTGCCCCGGAACTGCGCCGGCGCGTTGCGCTCGGCGCTAAGGGGCGGAGTTTCGTTGCGCCGCGCGCTAGGCTGGGGCGAAACCCGGGCCGGGATAGGGCGTGGGGCAGCGCGTCGGGACGTCCCTGGCGTCGGGCCCGACGGCGCGTGCGCGCTGCGCGGCTGGCGGGGTGTCTGGGGGGCGGGGCGGGGGCAAGTGTGGCTTTTTTGCCTCATTGTCCCCTAGCGCCTGCCGGTTAGCGCGCAGGCTGCCGGCATCATGAAGATCTGGACTTCAGAGCACGTCTTTGAGTAAGTTAGGGGCGTGGGACAGGTCGGCGGGGCGTATGGGGCAAGTGCAGAGTGGGCGGGCAGTTCGGGCC
>NW_027397115.1:1022187-1159788 GCF_003265705.2 Callorhinus ursinus
GGGGGGGGGGGGGGGGGGGGGGGGGGGGGGGACTCGAGGTCTGCGGCCCCGGCGGTGGAGAGAGCCCGGGACTTGAGGCCTCGCCGCCGCCCCGGCTGGCAGGGGGTCCAAGACGGGCACTGGCAGCCTGGCCCCCGGGGAGGGCCCCCAGGCCGGTGGGGGCCTCGCCTGGCACGAGGTCCTCGACTGCACTCGGCGTGGGAGAGGCCCCTGCGTGCCCCTTCCGGCCGTGCCCAGCCCGGTGGGACGGGGACCCGCGGGTCCCAGCGGGAAGCGTGGGCGTTGTCGGCAGTCTGGTCGCCCCGCCACCTTTGGTTGGAGTGTCTTCCCGGGTGAGCTCAGGCGACCAGGAGGAGAGACTTTTCCGGCAACTCATGACCTGAGGAACGGAGCCTTATTACAGTTGGAGTCCAAGGTCCAGCTCTGGCTCCAGCATACGGTGTGACCTTGGGCTGCCCATTTTTGTGGGAGACACGGAAGACAGTGGTGCCGTCCGGGCCTGCCACTGGCACATGACTTTTGAGGCCACGCTCAGTGACATCTCTTGGTTAGAATTTCTTAGTAACACAGAAGGCCTTAAACTAATTAATTGGATGTTGGGGATTGAATCTCCTTCTGGGTCCATGATTCATACACAAACGAACCACGCATATAAGCAGCTATATCATTTTTTTGCGTAAAGAGACAGTTAATAGTTAATCGAGGGAAGCACTCTTCATTGACCAATGCGCCCTCCTGTCACTGATTTGAAATGTCACCTTGGGCCTAAACTCTGTTGTGATTCACACTTGAATCCGTTTCTGAGCCCTCTGCTCTGTTCTGATCATGCTGTTGTTGCCACACTGTTTTAATTTTTATAGCTCTGCAGTATGTTTTAGCTTAACCGTTTGGTTTTTTTTAAACCATGTTCCCGAGGGCAGTTTTAAAAGAAGTTGTAAACTCTTTGCATACTTAGTGAATCAGACACATCCAAGAGTCCAGGGGGTCCTGGGAAGTACGGAACGTTAAAATCAGAGGGACGATTCCTTTCTCCATAATGCTTACAGTCTTTCTGTAAATCTGTGATCTTTCTGATGTTCTTTACCTGGTAACAGTCTTTACTGCTCTCTTTCAGCCCTTGGGATCATAGGTGGTTTCTTGCTGGCAATCCTCTTCCGGATTTCAGTGCTTCAGAAGTTCTTTGAACTTTGCATCTCCTTAGAACGTTCTTCTGTCTTCCTTAACACTCTTCTCCTTGCTACCCCTCCACTTCTGCTCTTCTCTTCAGTGTTTCCCTCTCTTCCCCTTCAGTGTGAATGTTCAAGGAGATTCTGTTAGTGGCCTTCTTGTCTTGGATTTCATCAGTGATCCTTAATCTTTTTGCCACAGACGTCTCTGAGATTTGATGAAAGCTCTGGGATCCTCTTCCCAGAAGATAGACATATTCAAACAAATGCTGGACATGTTCTGGAAGAAGCAGCCGTGATCCTGATTCTCCCCCAAATAATTTGGGCTTTTCAGTCAGGGTCCCAGCTGATAACATACATACTTAGGACACCCAAATCTGTACCTTGGGCTCCAGCCTCTCTCGAACCTCAAATCCTTATTTTCAGGTCTTACCAGACATCTCTGCTCCCATGTCCTGTGGACTCCCCAAACTCAGTCCTGAATTGGAAGTTACCATCTCCCCTCACAAATCCTACCATTGCCAAGTGTTTCATGTCTTAAGGACACTACTGTCTACAATATCAAAGTCATTATTCTGTCTTACCCATATGCGTTCAGCACTTCCTTCTTTTTTTTTATTTTTTATTGTTATGTTAATCACCATACATTACATCATTCGTTTTTGATGCAGTGTTCCATGATTCATTTTTTGTGCATAACACCCAGTGCTCCAGCAGAACGTGCCCTCTTTAATACCCATCACCAGGCTAACCCATCCCCCCACCCCCTCCCCTCTAGAACCCTCAGTTTGTTTCTCAGAGTCCATCGTCTCTCATGGTTCGTCTCCCCCTCCGACTTACTCCCCTTCATTCTTCCCCTCCTGCTATCTTCTTGTTCTTTTTCTTAACATATGTTGCATTATTTGTTTCAGAAGTACAGATCTGTGATTCAACAGTCTTGCACAGCGCTCAGCATAGCACATACCCTCCCCAGTGTCTATCACCCAGCCACCCCGTCCCTCCCACCCCCCACCACTCCAGCAACCCTCAGTTTGTTTCCTGAGATTAAGAATTCCTCATATCAGTGAGGTCATATGACACATGTCTTTCTCTGATTGACTTATTTCACTCAGCATAACCCCCTCCAGTTCCATCCACGTCGTTGCAAATGGCAAGATCTCATTCCTTTTTTTTTTTTTTAAAGATTTATTTATTTATTTTTGAGAGAGAAAGCACATGAGAGGGGGGAGGGTTAGAGGGAGAAGCAGACTCCCCGCCGAGCAGGGAGCCCGATGCGGGACTCGATCCCCGGACTCCAGGATCATGACCTGAGCCGAAGGCAGTCGCCCAACCAACTGAGCCACCCAGGCGCCCAAGATCTCATTCCTTTTGATGGCTGCATAATATTCCATTGTGTATATATACCACCTCTTCTTTATCCATTCATCTGTCGATGGACATCTTGGCTCTTTCCACAGTTTGGCTATTGTGGACATTGCTGCTATAAACATTGGGGTGCACGTACCCCTTTGGATCCCTACATTTGTATCTTTGGGGTAAATACCCAGTAGTTCAATTGCTGGATCGTATGGTAGCTCTATTTTCAGCTGTTTGAGGAACCTCCATACTGTTTTCCAGAGTGTTTGCACCAGCTTGCATTCCCACCAGCATCAGCACTTCCTTCTGAGGCTTCACATATCGTTGGCATCCAGGTGAAGCCATTCATTGATTCCTTCAACAAATAGGAATGCCCACTATGTGCCAGCACTCTTCTTTGAATTGGTTACATATCAGTAGGTTAATCAAGACATTGTTGCTGCCTAGCTGGAGTTAAGTATACCTGAATGTCCACCCACCTCATTTTCTAGGTGAAGATATCGGGCAGGTAGGTGAGGTTCTGCCTGCCCTTTGGTGCCATTCTGAGTGTCTTCCAGTGTGAGGTCTTTTCACATGATTACATTAGTAGCGTTCAGATTAATTGCTGGAAGACCGTTAACATTGCATCGTTTGTAATGTTCAAGTTAATTATGTTTCGTAAAGCAGTCTTAGTTCAAGTTAAGTCAACACCAATGTTTTCGAGTTGGCTCAGAGTAGAGAAGGACTATATTACAAATAATACATAACCACCCCGAAGCTGTGTGCAATTATTAATTTTTTAGAGGGGATGGGGGGAAGAGATAAGTGCAAGGAAGCCAGATAACTGTGGTATATGACTAGATGGAGACAGGGACAGGGTTCATCTGATTTTCATTTTAGATAGTTGCCTTGGTAACAGTCGGTGTTCAGCCTGTATCACTTCTGTTTGTGGGGACTGTTTAGATTTATGAAGTAGCTCCCCTTATGTACCTGCATTGATTGCTGAATAAGGCTTGAGATTAAAAACAGAATGAGGTTCATTTATATAATAGCAAAAATGAAAACATTAAAAATGTCACTGGTTGTCCAGGGTACTGGGAAATGAATGGTGTTGAGATTTTCCTTCTATTGGCAAGAAGTAGTTGTCAGGCTTAGTTCTCTGAAAAGTTGAACTGGATTAATGGCCTACCTATTTTGCTTTTGGAAAAATAAAAAGTAATGCTGTGTGGTTTATCAGTAAGTGTGGTTTGAAACATTATCCCCCGATCTCTTTTTTCCTTTCAACAAAGACAAGAGCGCAGATAGGGTAGCATCAGACTGCAGGTGGGCTCAATCACCTCTAATACTCATTGTCGTTAATAAGGGGCTCTTTTGAAAAGGATGGCTTTTGTACGAGCATCTTATTCACACAAGTTGAGAAGTGAACAAATGTACATCACATTTTGAATCATCCAAGCACACGGGCTTTTTCAAGAAGATAATATTAAGAGAGAACATTAGAAAAGAGTATTATTAGAAGCGCCTTAAAAACACTTCATGGTGTTGAGTGACCTTTTCAAAACAAATCAGAATCACTCCTGTGGGGAAAGCAATGGATAAAGATTGACTGGAGGGGCCACTGTTACTTATTACCTTAATATAGAGAAAAAAATATTTTTAATTTATAGTATTTAAATCAATAATACTTTGGATCTTTTTGTAATCCCTAAAAGAATTTATGGTGTCTGTAATACTTTTACTTTTGTTACATCTTTATAGCTTTATGGAACTGGGGCCAGACAAAAGAACAAACACTATAGTAATAATTTTTCCTGCTTGTTTTCATAGAACATATTTTTTAAAATACATTTTTGTGAATCAGTGATTCTTAGAAACAAAATTTACATGTGAAAGTGAACATGGGTAAATAGGAGAGATTGTTTAAGAAACAGTTCTCTAATTGTTATAGGCTATTTATATCTTTATAGACCTCAGTTGTACCATATAGCCTGTGTGCTGGGAAAATACTGAATTCTATACGTATTCAAAATGTAGATTGAGCTCCCCAAATCATCTTTTAGTCAGTGTTTCAGGAAATAATTTTCCCTAGTTAAATTAATTAAACTTCAACTGTAAAGAGTGATTTGATGGGTTATAAAAACAGTTTAATTTATATGCATATTTTTCAAATGTTTGGTTTTTGGTTCATGTCGGCAGCCACCCATGGGAAACTGTTACGACAGCTGCAATGCAGAAATACCCAAACCCTATGAACCCAAGCGTGGTTGGAGTTGATGTGTTGGACAGACATATAGATCCCTCTGGAAAGTTGCACAGCCATAGACTTCTCAGCACAGAGTGGGGACTGCCTTCCATTGTGAAATCTGTAAGTGTGTCTTTATTCCTGTGGAAATGTGACTGCTGTAGAGAAGTTTTCTAAACCACATTATAATTTCAAATAGGTTGTGGGAGCCGATTCTGAATGTCATTTTTGCATCAGTTCAAATTGTATTATAATAAACTTGAGTTATGAGTGTATAATGAATTGGAAATATTATTACAGTCTTCATGAAGGCGCCTGATAAAACCTTCTGAAGGAAGCCAGCTAATGCTCTGTAATCTAAAAGGAGTTCTGTTCTGCTTTTCCTGCTTTTGCCAGCCACTTCAGACCAGTAGTAAGATCTGGAAGCCATGGGCTGGTGGTGATGGTTAGCTGACAGTGGCTGTGGTCAGTGGTGGGTCATGACACTAGGTGAGGAGTGCGTTCTCAGGCTCTGCTGTGCCACAGTTGTTCCAAAGTTTGAGACTCCTCCCCATGCATTTGAAAACTGAATTCTGTTCAGTTACATGTGATCAGGCTTTAATGAGCCAATTTAACCAGCAAGAAACTGGAGTGCCAGATGATTACAATGTGAGAGAACTCTGGTATAATAAGTAGACTCAGTTGGGGAAGGTAGGTCCACTCAGAAAACTAAAGGACATATTTTTCAGCAGGAATGTCCCGATTGCTTCCTTTGCACAAACCACTGCGTTAGATAGTAGGCACGCAGAAGCGAGCAAAGTCAGGGGGTTGGCTTGGGCTCGTGCACAGGAGTGATGCTGGGTAGGGTGTATTATCTTCCGTCATGAGGGGGCCATTGTTCTGTCTGGAGAACGAGGCCGCAGCACCCTCCCCTCAGACTGCTCTAAGAACATCCTGACATAGTCTCAAGCTCTCCTTTCTCCAGATGCCATGTTTACCCAAATATTCTGATTTCCATATTTCAGGCTCAGTGCTCCATTGTCACAGCTTGGTGGTTTCGGTGGCTGCTTTACACCGCCTGCCTTCTCCCTGGGCTGGCCGCTCATTGCCTCTGGGAGGGTTTTTGTCCCCAGCAGTCTCATCGCATTCACGGGGTGTGAATTCCCGTTATCCTCCAACGGGCCTCCTTTCTGACCTTTGTCTGGTTCCTCCTGTTCTTTACGAAACAGATTTTTTGGTTCAAGATATTAACACATTTTTACCTTCAAATAAAATATTGATACACTTGTTAAGAAATCCCTCTTCCTCTGAATACTAATTGTAAATGTTTTATTTAGCTTATTGGTGCTGCAAGAACTAAAACCTACGTGCAAGAACATTCTGTAGTTGATCCTGTAGAGAAGAC
The DNA here is from genome assembly GCF_003265705.2 of Callorhinus ursinus. NCBI lineage: Eukaryota > Metazoa > Chordata > Mammalia > Carnivora > Otariidae > Callorhinus > Callorhinus ursinus. The sequence continues at coordinate 1,028,315 of NW_027397115.1, forward strand.
AATGGAACTTAGATCTACTAATGTAAGTGTGGGCTCCCTTTTGTTTTGATTTTAAACTAATAGCTTAATTTTTTTTGTCTCTATAGTTGATGTACAGGTGATTATATACTGTATTGTCCTTTCCTGCTCCTCACTGGAGCAGTGAGGCTGCTACTTGTTTCCAGGGCACAGCACCCAATAAAATGAATTTGGGATCATGTGCATATTATTACTGTAATGCTTTTGTCGTATTTATTATTTTTATAATAAAAAGGAAGCAGTGAATAGTGAAATTTAAGTTCTGTTTTTGCAGTAATACCGAAGTGCTTTATTTGTTATTTGTATATTTACCTAGCAAGATTTTGGTTTGTGAATTAATTTTGCGAATGTTTTTCATCTTGGTTTCCAAAATGACTTGATTTTTTTTTTCATTCTATAGATTTCATTTACAAATATGGTTTCAGTAGATGAGAGACTTATATACAAACCACATCCTCAGGACCCAGAAAAGTGAGTAAAAAATGTTTTGACAAACTTCTTTTACGGGGTGTTTTAATTTTTTTTATCAGATATTTCTTTTAAAAAATGAAAGGTCATTCTGAAGCTGTGTGAATGTGTGCTGTTCCAGAACTGTTCTGACTCAAGAAGCCATAATCACTGTGAAAGGAGTCAGTCTCAGCAGTTACCTTGAAGGACTAATGGCGAATACGATATCTTCAAATGCTAATAAAGTAAGTCAGGCTGCTCCCTAATCGTTATTCCTGGGTTTCCTGTCTTGAAAGAGCTTAGTACTGAACGTGTGTTTGTCCTGGCAAACTGACTCTCAGCCGCCACGCAGTGAGCATCCATATAGGCAATCTCTTGCACGGGCTCTGGCGTCTGGCGCCCTGGGGTTCATGTGCAAGCCATGGCTCTTACCGGCCTTTCGACCTTGGACATGAAGTTACCCTTCCTGTGCCTCAGTTTACCATCTGTGAAGGAAAGATCAGCTGGCCGTCTGACCGGCTGGGCCTGAAGAGTAAATGAGATAACGTATGGAAAGCGTGTGCCCAGGGCCCAGCATGTGGGAAGTGCTTGGTGATAATGTCACTGTGTGCCATTGTTTAAAACACCAGTTCTCAACCTTTTTCATTATCCTCTCTGCCCGGTGACCCCCAGGTCTGTTTTAGACATCTTTTTTCTCTTAACAGCCACCACCACGTGAAAGTATTTAACACCATGGATAGATGGATGAAAGGATAAATGTGCTATGTACCTGAAAAGAGTGAGATATTTCCACCTCCCCCATCCCCAGCTAATTCTTGCCCCTTGGAGAATGCATGATTTAAAACAATCTAAGTTTAGAGAAAGAGATACTTAATGCACTTCATTATAACACGTTTCATATCATCATTCAGCGGTCCAAAGATCTTATAGATGCCTTCTGTGTACCAGAGGAAGTGCTAGGCTAGACTAGGAATACAGTAGGGAACAAAACAAGCATGGTCCCTGCCCTCGTGGCACTAAGAGGAAGGCAGCATTAATCACGTCATTGGGAAAGGAAAAGCACACAGAGATAAAAGTATTTCATGAGTGTTCTGTTGTGTGCTGAGTGAGGGGCGCGTTGGTTGTTAGGGGTATGCCGGGAAGCCTCTCCAGCAGAGGGGCTGTATGTGCAAAGGCCCTGAGAGAGGAAGCAGGAAATGCTTCTCATTTCCTCAAGGACCTGCATTAGGCACCAGGAGAGAACGGTTGAAGAGGAAGTTGGGGACCAGATCTTCTAGGGCCTCATACAGGATTTTGGTTTAAAATAACGGACCAAAAAAAAAAACTGGGTTTGACCTTTTGATCCCCCAAGAAGGGACCACTCTAATCAGAAATAAGGAAACGATCATAATCATTGAATTGTAGATTCTTTTGGTAACATCTTTTGCATGCAAAATAAAAATGAGTTTATAGATCAATTTCCAGTTGGCCAAGGCATTTGATATTTGGTACGTAACATTAAACAAAAACAAGCACAAAAACAATCCATTTTGGTGAGGCTTGGTTATACTTGTAGAAGCTCCTTGTTACTTCCTGATGTGCCATTTATTGGATACGTGCCTTTGCTCTCACTTGGTAACAATAGATGTGTTGGATTTTTTTAAGGGCCGAGAAGCAATGGAATGGGTAATACATAAATTAAACGCTGAGATTGAAGAATTGGCGGCTTCGGCAAGAGGGAGCAGAAGGACACCGATGGCGGCGGCGGCGTTTGTGGAGAAATGAGGACGAAAGTCAGTACCCAGCAACCGCCCCTCAGGTCTCTGCAGACTGGCAGTATATTTATTTGTTATTTAAAAAATAAAACTATATTTTAGGTAGAGTTTTTTTTTTTAATAAGCTGAAGAAAAGCTGTAGGACTTATGATCAAAACAAAGAGGCTGCAGGGTTTCTAAATAAAAGGGATCATCTGAAAGTAGTATTGTTTGAAATGACCATCTGATTTTGAGGATTCCAGTATTTATGTGAAAATTTAACAATTTTTGAAAAGTACTTGGAAAATCATATTAGCATATTAAAATCTCCTTTAAGGTAGAATTGTAAAGCTTTTCATGCATTGGAACTCTACCTGGCTTTGGACCAACCCCAGAACAAAGCAGAGCCACCTAAATACACAGAATTACCCTGCTGTGTATGGGAAACTGGAAGAACTTGCACGAGGGAATGCTCTTTAAAAAGAGAAATTATAGTTTGAAAAGACATATTAATTTGTATTAAAATAACGTGTTCTGCTATAAACCACGGTTAAAAACCAGTGTTTTGGTACTGAAATGACATTTTTGGAATGAAAATTATCACTAAAATAACTCCAACAAACAAAAAAGGATTTTAATGTATTAAAGAGTACTGTATTAATTTGCCGAAGTTTGGTGACTTAGGAAAGGTATTGCCTTCCTTGGATTTGTACTTTATGACTGAGTACGCTGTACCGTGGGCTGGCGATGTTCACTGAAAAACAAAGTCGTTACCGGAATTTTGCAGCACTCTCACTTCAACAGAAGCACAGCTGTTCACGTCTCTCAGCATTTCACATTTGCCTAACTTATAAATTGCCATGTGTCAGAATCATGGCTCTGTAATTGCTAAAGCATGATATGTCAGGTTATTTGAATATAATTACTTTTTGAAGTAATTGTGACCACAAAACATCTTTTTTACATGAAGAGCTGTACGTCATTTGAAATTACTCAAACGATGTCTTTCTGAAGCATAAATCCCAGGTACTTAGTGTTTTTAATAATACGGTGCAACTGCGGGGGTGGGGGCGGTGGGGAAGAAAAAAAGAATAATAATGAGAAAAGAAGCATTGACCTAAACCAACCACTATGTGGATTTTTTTGCAGCTTTTGTGGGAAATCAATTATTTTGGATGCTAAGGGGCAGCTGCAATCTGAAAAACAATCCAGTAAATGTATTTCATGTTCTGTAGCAGGCAGTTACCGACCAGTAAATAATGTCTTTGATACTTGCAGTTGTTGCATACAGAGTACTTTTGTTAAAAGGTGATTAGCTCTCGCCTGTATCTTACAGTGCCAATGTAATGAACTCCTCAGGTTTCCTGTAAAAGGAACCAGTGAGTGTATGTACATAAACTACAGAAATAGTATAGCAGACTATTTAAAAATTAGTGTTTGTCTACTTAAAATGTTGTTTAGCTTAAGACTTCTTAGGACATTTGTAAAAGCAACTTAAATCCAATTAGGTTTTTGACTATTTTTTTGTAATCGGAGATGGTTTTTACAAATGAAATAACGTTTCAGTTAAAACATAGCAAAATACTGATCTTTGATAAAAAGTTGCCTTGTATATTTCTGTAAATTATACCCGTTCTGAAAAAGGTGTAATGCCCTAATGATAAAAATATTTCTAAACAAATTTTTATCCTGTTTGATTTTTTTATTCTAATACAATAAAATTCTAGAAATTTTCATTTTCCAGTGTAGTGAAGTAGCTGGTAGTTTGTGGCTTTTGCCTATTGAAATCTCCGTAGACGGCAAGTAGACGTATTTGGGGGACTGACCTGGGGCAGTGTTCACAGGTCCCCCTCGGACTGCGGGGCGTCTTACCCTATCTAGCGTTAAAGATGGAAGTTAGCTGCCTAGTTTCTGAAAACTTCCTTGCAACGATGTGTTCCCTGCTCTCAGTTTCTGTTTAGCCACTGCTCCGTGTACACACACGTGTGCTCCTGCGCCGCGGGCCCGCGCCCCCCGCCCCTGCCCGCAGCGCCCCTGCCCGGCGGTCCAGCCCAGGGCGTCGCACGTCGCGGGGGGCCCCGGAGGCCCGCGCGCTGTCTGGGCCGAGTTCGCTTTTGCCCACTGCCCCCCGGAGGAGGGGGCGAAGTGCTCCGCGCCGACGCCGACGCACCTCCGTGCCCCTGGGCTGCGGGTGGGCCCCTGCCCCGCGCTGCCCCGCGCTGCCCCCCGCTGCCCTCGCGGCCCCGCCGCCCCGCCGGGGTGCTACGGAAGCCCGCGGGGCACAAGCTCGGGGCGCCGGCGGAGCCAATCGGTGGGCGCGGCCGGCCGGCCCGCCCGGGGATTGGCACCCGGGGCCCCGGCCGCCCGCCCCCATTGGCTCCCGGCGTCGGGGGGATTCAGCGGCGGGGCAGCAGGGGCTGCTCGGGATGGGCGGGCGGGCGGGGCAAGAGGCGGCGAGATTGGCAGGTCCGGAGTCCCGCCTCTTCCGGTTCCCAGGCCTGACCTTCCTGCCGCTGGGCCGTGCGCCGAGCCGACATTGAGGCGTCCTCGCGATTCGACTCGACGCGCCCGCTCTCGCGACATCATGGTGGCCTACTGGCGACAGGCTGGACTCAGGTATACCCGCGCCCCGGGGGTGCGGGGAGCCAGCGGCGCGGCCCGGGGGCGGCGGGCGCGCGGCGCGCGGCGGGGGTCGGGGCCCCGGGGGAGCGCGGCCCCAAGATGGCGGCGCACGTCCGGGGGGGGGGCGGGGGCGCCTCGAGAGCGCGCCGCGCGGGCGGCGGGCCCAGCACCTGCGGTGGGCCGCCCCCTCTGCGGGGTGTGGCCGGGCCCCCGCCGCGCTGCGTGCCGGGGCTTCGTTCTCCGCCGCCACCCAAGGGGCGCCGGAGGCCCGGGACTGGGCCCTGGGTGTGTGGCCCCGGGCCGCGCCCCGAGCCTTCGTGTCCGGCGCACACGTGTGTGTACTGCACACCGACTCCCGTCGCTGTCGGGCCGCCTTCCCGGTCAAGGCGGAGGAGGCCCTCGGGACACGGCACAGAGGGCGGGTGGGCAGCGGCTCGGCAAGCTCACGTGTGAACCCGTCTGGAGGCGCCAGCGCCAGCGCCGGGGCCGCCGTGGGCGCCGCCCTCACACCTGGTGGCGTCGTGCACCCACCGGGCCTTGCGCCTTCGCGCGGGGGGCCTCCCTTGTGACTTGGCTCGTCCCGCTGCTCCTTGGGCGGCGTGCACCTGCCTGGGACAGCTGGGCAGCCCAGGAGTTCCTGCCTAGTGAGGTCAAGCACAGTTGTGCCCACTTGGAAGGTCGACGGTGCCAGTACCAGGAACCATTTCCTGAGCACCTGTTCTGTGATCGGTGTGGTGGCCTCTGCTTTGTCACTCCCCCCTACCATCAGCGGGGCAGGCTTCGTTATCCTTCTATTCTATTCTCTTGTTTCTACAGGTGGATAAAGTAGCGGAAAAGCTTGAGCAGCCTTGAAGGTCAACCCAATTAGTCAGCACCCGAGGAGGCATTGGAACGCCTGCCTCTGGCCCAAAAAAACAAATTTGAAACATGAGAAAATAGACAGCAGCACTCCCCCTCCCCTTCCTGTTTTCAAAAAGTGTAAAAAGTGAGCTGACATTTTTTGGAAAATAAGATGTTGATGGGAGTCCATCTACCAAACAGGAAGCAGGCTGTTAGATATTTTGTTAGAATTAAGGATGTTCTTCTGTAAGACTTTCTGGTTTCATTTAGAAACCTTGATTGGGAAGCATCTTCAGTGGCAGACTTGGGAAACAACATCCAGTATTCTCAAGGAAGCCTGTAAATAATCAGGAAGAATTGTTGAATTCAAAATAGTTTTTTCTCTTTTAATTGTATATATTTTACCTTGTAAGAATAGTATAAGAAAAAATTTTAAGTAGAGAAATGGGGGGAAACATCACTTAGAGCCTCTCATAACATTTTGGTCTGTTTCTTGTGCTGTGGGATTTTTAAAAAAATCACTGAATCTTTTATTTTAAATTAGCATGTATTAAAGAGAGAAGGTGGTATAAAGAAAAAAACTAAAGATTACTCATCCTAATACCAGTTAAGACTTTGGTACATTTCCTTCTGGTCTTTTTCTCCGTGTAGATTGCTTCTGGCACTAGTCATTTTTAAATCCCGTTCCACAATAATTTACAGTCAAACCAAAATTAAAACTATGGGAAGGAAAAAAACAAACTAACAACGAGCCGTCTGGCTGGATCATTGATAATTAACTTTATATCATCTTCATTACCTCCCAGCTATATCCGATACTCCCAGATCTGTGCAAAAGCAGTGAGAGATGCACTGAAGGCAGAGTTCAAAGCAAATGCTGAGAAGACTTCCGGCAGCACCGTAAAAATTGTGAAAGTGAAAAAGGAGTAATCTGTAAGTTACTGATTTGTTCGAAGGCTTGCATCTTAAGTTCTTAGAACACTTTCAAAACAAAGTAATTTTAGTTTTGAATTCTGTCCATATTTTTGGTCAGTCAGTACATTCAGATGTTAGTGGGTAATAATTTAAAGCATACAGGTGATAGGAGTCCTGAGGCATCGTAAAAGAATTTCGTTTCGGGCCCTGACAAGCAGAAGTAATTGGCACATTGATTTTCAGCTCATTTAGCGGTGCTTAGGGTAGAGAGCCGTCTTATTTTAATTAAACCTGTTTCATTTGTCTGCACAACATCAAATAATTTGAAGGATAAACTCCCCCCTTTTTGTAATTGCTGTTGGAGTTACATAACAGTTCAGGGGCATGACAAATTGCAGTTCTTTGCGTCTTCATTTCCCCCACATCTGCTAATGTTCTCACAAATGGCTGCTTCCTGAACATGAGGGCTACAAGCACAGGCAAGGGTCCTGCGATTTTATCAAGCGGGAACATCTGCAGGGCCCTGCGGGGACAGCTGTTACTCTGCTAGATTTAGGATTCTTTCCGAGGGCTTGGTTCGTTTCACTTCTCCAGAGATGTGAGCCATGTAGAGTTATATCCTGTGCAATAAAAGACAGTTTTGTACAGTTGATAAGTTCTGACTCTTTGCTCCCAACTACTAAAGCGATTTGATCTCTAAGCCTCTTTCTTGACATTGTTATTTCAAAGATAAGCAAGGCAAATACCAGAGAGATGTTTTTCAGATTTAATTTTCTTGTTTTGCTTTAAAAAAAAGGCATCAGACCTGCAGTGGCAAGGAAATGTGATCAATATGAATCCTTTGGCAGCTTGTGGTTATGAGCAATTTTACTTATTGGAGCTGTCTCCCCTAAGCACTTTTCATTTCCATTTTGAATTAGTAAATATTTTATTGAGTCTGGAGATGCAGTGTTTTGAATGTGGCCCTTTTTCTAGGGGCTCTCTGTCTCATCTCATAATTCTAAGTAATGAGACCTGGTTTTATGTTGGGTTGTTTTAACAATGAGCTAGCTGAGAAAATCACTGAGCCTCTGCCGCAGAGCCAAGCCAAACTCCACATCGAACTCCCTTGACCTTGTGATGTCCTTGGGGTCAGGAAGTAGTGTCCAGCTCCCGTAAACAAGACACACCTGCTCTCCGTATGTCCTGCTGGGGATGCTCCTGGCCTTAAGCACAGGGGGCTTTTAGTGTCTTTTTAAAGGCAGAGTAGTTTCTTTATAGCCCACAGAGTACTTGGTTCTCCTTAGAAAGGAAGTTCCTGTTCGGCTAAGGCCATGCACGTGAACCAGCAGTTTTTACAGCCAAGAGCCAAGGGTCAGCATCAGCCATGTGAAGTGACGCCAAAGTTATATTACACAGTTCGTGACAAGGAAGTCATTGTCCATGTTCATGTCGGATTTTTAAGAAAACACAGAGGACTAGCAACTGTTGCATTTTCTTCTTTCTTCCTAGACCCTGACTAAAGCTTGAAATGCTACATTTTCCAAGGTGAAGATGTGTGGGTACATGTTATGGCAGATTGAAAACGATCTCCCTACATGGAAAAAAATCCCTGTCTTGTTCTAGATTGACAATGCCAATAAATTGAAGTATGGTTCACTTCTTGCTGTTGGTTCTTGTTTTCCTTTGGACTTTTTCTTCATAGGAGCTATCCACACCTGCAGGATTAGGACCTTAGGAATTGCAGTTTCTTAAGGTAGGGGGAAACGGGTTTCATATCTAGTGAGCAGAGGGAAACAGAAAAGAGGTTTTAAATGTCTCAGGATAGAAAGTTCTCTTTTTCATATCAATTGACAAAATTAGCCTCTTGTTGAGGCTCTCATTGTCCCTTATCTTTGAATTGCAGAAGTCACAGCCAAGTGGCGGGATGGCTTACTTACTACCCGCTGGCCTGGTTCTCCCACATAGCCGGCTTTTTGCCTAAATGACAGAAATTACTAAAAGCATAGATAAGGAAAAAAAATACTAGATTGTGGTCTTCATTTTTTATTGTACACTTAAAACCTGTGGAGAAGAGCTAATACCGGGATTTCAGCAAGAAATGTGCTTGACATTGTTTTGTAAATGAATCTCTGTCCTGGGAACACTCCCCATGGGAAATGGGTCGGAGCGGGAGCCGTTCAGTGCCTTGCTCTCATGGAGCTGATGGCCGAGCTGCAGCTTAGTCTTTAAAAAGACTCTTGCCTGCAGGTCTGGGGGGCGGGGGGCGCATGAGGCTGGCAGCTGCTCCACGGTGTTTGCACGCTGTCTCACTTCTTCATTAAATGCTCTAAATGCTCGGGCGTGAAGACCTGTTGCAAGTGTTTTGTTTTTATCTTCCTTTGAAACTTAGAAGCACTCGCCTGAGTAAAACACCCACTGCAAAGTTAACTGCTTGATTGGAACTGTTTTGGAGAACGGAGAAAGAAATGTGAACAGGAAATTTTGAAACACAGTTCAGCTTCTATGCCAGGACCAGTTCTCCCCGTGATACTTAAGATAACAATAAGTTCTGGGGGCCACCGAGCAGTGCTGAGGAGGCGCCCAAGAGATTGCCTTTGTTCTCGGCCTTCTGCAGGCGATTTCCTGCCCCTGGACACTTGACCTGTAGGTTTTATTTAATTCTTGGCCCAGGACAGGCAAGGAGGAGCTCCTGGATGGAGTATGAGAGCCCGGCCACTGGGTAGTAGCCACTTGAGGGCCCCGGGAACTCTTTGCCTGGGCCGGTCTGCTGTTCTAAAGTCGGGGCACCTCAGCTGTCAGCACCTCAGTCCCCAAGGTCAAGGTACTAGGAGGCATCTTTCATTACAGGGATAGGAATCAATGAGTCTCGAGGCTGTCAGGCCTTTTTCAGACGAACAAAGCCAATGGGCAAACGGCTGAATTCTTTGCAGCCGGGTAACTAGAGAGAAGGCATCAGTGAATGTGGGAGATAGGTTAATTAAGGTGAGACTTGGGGCCAGGGCTGGTGATAGGGAAAGGGGTAAAGCAACTGAATAAAAGACAAGTTTACTGTCTAGCAAAGATTCTTTGAGCCTCTTTCTCTGTGATTAAAAATCCTGAATGGATACTGGGATAAAGTAAACTTCCAGTACCAGGCCTACTGGGCCCCTGGCAGGACTACTGTGTCTGGATGACCAGAGGACCCTGATCAGACCTGGCTGTGGGCGTTTCACTAACTAGTTGAGTGGTTTTTGAGGGAGTCGTTAATCTCTGCTCCTGCGGGGTTCTTGTGCGAAGGGAAGGAACGGACAAGTTCTGAGATTCTGATCCCATGTCTCTATCTCTGAGACCAGTGTCACCATGGCAACCATACCGCTAAAGGAATAGGCTCAATATCTGAGGGGATAGATTTCTTTCAGTTTCTAGTGGGGTTTTTTTTTTTGTTTGTGCGTGTGTGTTTCTACCATACAAAAGAGTAGGATGGTGAAATACATTTTGAAATATTTTTAACTACTCAAATTAATCAGTCTGGGCGGTTAGGCTCCAAGAAAAGGAATTTATTTAGTCTGAAATAAAGCAATTTAGCCATTTAAAATTGAATTTCCTTGTACTTTAATGATTACTATTGAGCAAACAAAAATCTTGACAGTAATATAAATCAGCAGGTTTTTTGATTTAGATCTGTAGCCTTCCTTGTATCTATAATAGATTGCCTTTTTAGATTTGAGAAGGAAAGTGCTAGAGGAAGCGCATCTAAATTCTTGTAACATCAAAGGTCATAAGTCTTTTTAGCTTCTGAGAAGTTATGAACTTCAGAGTATACAGGTACATTTTCTTAATAAATCTGCTTTTGTTTTTAATGCTTGAGCCACAAGTAGGAAGTGTTTAAAACTTTTCTTAAGTGTTGTCAATAGAAGGCTTGTCACGATGCCGACAGCAGGACATCGTTTGCGCAGGTATTTTCGTTACTTCTCACAACATGCACGTGAAGGAGTGACGTTTCCCAGAACAGAATGAGCAGGCAGTGTCGTCCATCCACCTGCTACCTTACTGCAGATGACAAATGCAGATCCGAGAACCTAGTTGCCTGCAAGTAAATATTTCCTGCAGGGAGGGTTGGAGCCTCTTCCCATTGCCGACTACTCATGGATCAAAGAGAAGAGCTCAGTGGTAATTCTAGGAGGCCGTTAAGACCCTTACGGCCCTGGAAGGGATGGCCGTGCAGTATGTCAGAGATAGGTAAACTGTAATTAAAAAGTTACGGATGATTTGATTACACTCCTGTGGATTTGGTCCTGTTGTAATGTGAGCAGATTAAACTCGGGTAATGGTCAAAGCTGTGTCATCATGCAAACATTTATGGCAACTTCTGCAAATTAATTTGAACTGTAAAAGTTCCCTAATGAGACGACGTCCTCCACGAGGAAGAAGGACACCGCCGCCGAATTCCTGCATCTGAATGGTTGCCCAGCGTGCCCAGCGCACCGGGTGCCCTTTCTGAAAGAGCAGAGGCTACCGAGTGCTTTCAGGAGGTGTTCACTGAATGAGAGTGAAAAGGGCATTTTGAAACAGCCTTTACCAGGAAAACCGAAGATGGTGATTAATGAATTCCCAGAATCCAACACCCCTAAGAAACTTAAAGAGTATCTAAACATCTATGTTAACAGGTAGCTATTCAGAAATAAAGATCAGAGGATTGGGGTTGGTGACTGTTGCCTGTCGTTTGAGGGGTTTTTCTTGGCCAGGTATTTTGGTAAAAAGCACTGCCACTTTTTTTTTTTTTCTGCCCTCCCTTTTTTCCCTTTCCAGTTAGTACACGGACGTGCACTCAAGGTCTACACGATTCACTAGTGGATGCTGACTCACACTTGCTTCGGCTGCACAGCTCCCCACGTACCAGTTAGTCACCTGGCTTTTCGGGAGGCCAGCGAGCACCAGGAATTAGGATGCTGGGCAGTGCACATGACGGAAGCTGGGGTATGACTCTTAGCAGGGGTGCCAAGCAAGGGTTCCAGGGTGCTCATCGGTGCTGCGAAAGGGTGGAGGTGGACGTCAGCCGCGGTAGCCATGCACGTCGGTAGTCTTGAGGGTACTCTTGATGCCTGGCACAGCGCCGTGCCTGCAGTAACTACCCGATCAACATTTCTAAACAAAGGTGGTGTGCTTCACGATAAATTCACTTTGCCATTAAAACCCGGTTAATAGAGTGTGCAGTGAAGAGCAAAGTCTTGAAAGCTAGTGAAAGCCAGCGGAAGGCCCCAGCGCTCCCAGCTCCCGCCCAGGCCCCTGTCCCCGCGGCCGCGCATGCGTGCGGACACGGGGTGGCTGCGGCGCGTCCCGTGGGGAGTCGGCGGGACGGCAGGGAGGCGGGAGGGGGTCTGCAGCCGACCTCACACCGCCCCGCGAGGTTCGTGTGGCCCATCTTCCGGTTCCATTTCTGCCTCCCCCACGACCTCTCCGTCCTCCTGAACCGCTCTGGCGTCTTGCAGTTGCTGGTACTCGGACACCAAATCGCGGATGTTGCTCTCGGCCTCTGCAAACTCGCCGACGTCCATGCCTTCGCTGGTATACCAGTGCACGAACGCCCTCCTCCGGAACATGGTCGAGAAGTGCTCCGCCACGCGGCCGAACAGCTCCTGCACGGCCGTGCTGTTGCCAATGAAGGTGGCGGCCATGCTCAGCCCCGGGGGCGGGATGTCACAGACGGCCACCTTGACGTTGTTGGGGATCCACTCCACGAAGCAGCCGCTGTGCCGGGTCTGCACGCCGAGCATCTGCTCGTCCACCTCCTTGGTGGACATGCGGCCCCGGAAGATGCAGGCCACGGTCAGGTAGCGGCCGCGGCGCGGGTCGCAGGCGGCCATGGCGTTGCGCGCGTCGAACACCTGCTGCGTGAGCTCGGCCACGGTGAGCGCGCGGTACTGCCGGCCGTCGCGGCTGGTGAGCGGCGCGAAGCCAGGCGTGAAGAAGTGCAGGCGCGGGAAGGGCACCATGTTCACGGCCAGCTTGCGCAGGTCGGCATTGAGCTGGCCCGGGAAGCGCAAAGACGTGGTAATGCCGCTCATGGTCAGGGACACCAGGTGGTTGAGGTCGCCGTAGCTGGGCGCGGCCAGCTTGAGTGTGCGGAGGCAGATGTCGTAGAGCGCCTCGTTGTCGATGCAGAAGCAGGCGTCGGCGTTCTGCGCCAACTGCTGCAGGGACAGCACGGCGTTGTAGGGCTCCACCACCGTGTCGGACACCTTGGGCGAGGGCAGGACGCTGAAGGCGTTTAGGATGCGGTCGGGGAAGTCCTCCCGGATCCGGCTCAGCAGCAGCGTGCCCATGCCCGCGCCCGTGCCGCCGCCCAGCGAATGCACCAGCTGGAAGCCTTGCAGGCAGTCGCAGGCCTCGCTGGCGCTGCGCACGGCGTCCAGCACGCTCTCCGCCAGCTCGGCGCCCTCCGTGTAGTGGCCCTTGGCCCAGTTGTTGCCGGCCCCGGAGTTACCTGTGCAGAGGGAGGCGGGTTACGGGGCTGTCCGGGTGGCGGCGGGAGACAGGGCACCCCTAGGAGGCACCCTCACCTCGTCCCCCCCGGGGGGGGGGAGGGGGTGGACATCCCTGCAGGAAAATGTACCGTAGATGAAGCTGTCCGGATGAAAGAGAGCTCCCAATTTGCTGGATCGGATGCTATCCATCGTCCCAGGCTCCAGGTCCACCAGCAGCGCCCGGGGCACATATTTCTTACCTGTGTAGAAAAATAGGAAGAAGTCAGCAAACTTTCGTTTTTCTAAAAGTTAATGTTTCATCAAAATAGAACCTTGTGATACCCATCAGGAAAAAGGTATTTCTAGAAGAAAGACATTTGAAGTAATATTCTTGACACCAACAAGTGCATAAATCTATAAAATACCTTCGAAATCCTTTTTCCATCATTTTTTGTGTTGTTTTGTTGTCTCGTCAGTGACAGAGATCCTGCCCTACTGGAAGTGATTCTGGTTTTCATTTAAGAACTAAACAGGAAAGGTGGTGCTTGAGCAGCGGTGGTAAACACACGGGCCCCCACTCAGTGACTTCTTCCCCGGGCCCTTGCCCTAGGTGGAACTTGGGGGCCCGCCAGTCTTGGGGTCCCACTGCGCTGCCTGGACATCAGCCTGACCGTGTGCGCATCGCGCCCAGAGCACAGCGTCCTACCGTGGGCCTCGTTGTAGTACACGCTGATCCTCTCCAGCTGCAAGGCACAGTCCCCACAGTAGCCCCCGGCCGAGTCGATCCCATGCTCCTCGCCAATCACCTCCCAGAACTGAAAGCAGCAGGAGGGGAGGTCAGTGTACAGAGGGACCCCAGAAAAGGGCAGGTGGGTACCCGTGAGCCAGCAGATTGACCAGAGGGACAGGAGGAAGAGAGTGCTGCTGGGCCTGCCCGGAGGGGTCCGTCGGGCTGCCCCTGTCCCGGACGTGCCTTTAGGCCCATTTTGTCAGTGCCAGCTGCACGGCACTGTAATTTGCTCTTGCCTCCGCTAAACACGGATATGAAGACTGTGTTTTATACCCACCTGAACGCCTTAAATAAAATGCCAACACATAAAATATTAAATTGGATTTTGCTCCTATTAAATGGAGGCCACGGTATACATTAAAGCTGTCGTTTTACAATTCACATCAGCCCGGGTATCTCTAATTTCACCTTCTAGTGCTTCAAGCTAGTAAAGTATAGGTATACCATTAAATGAAAATAGACTGAATTCTTATCTGATTTCACAATAATATCCCCTTCACTTGGGTATTTATTTTCATGCAGTTTTCCAAAAAGCCCATAACTAGGACATCCAGGCCCAGCTTTTAGCCATGTGCATTTTTCACGATCAGGTATGCACACAATTCAAGATTATGCACAGCTCTTGTAACTATTTGAAACATATGACACTTTCAATCTCACATACAGTATTTATTAATATAGCTGTGTGTCTTAATATGGAAACAGTTACTGAGATGGCCCCTCTCATTGCCCTAGAGAAGGACATATTCAAGTGCAATGAAAATATATTCATTTATGTTAAAATCCCCAAGGGTGTTTTCCCAGCCGTATCTTATAAGTGATGGCTCTGCTCTGGCCATGGTCTCATTAACCAGACTTTATTTTAGAGTAAATTACCAGCACTGTTCAGGGTCTGAAAGAATAAATAAATTTAAGTTCTATAACACCACAAACTAAATGTCTTTTGCAGTTCTTTTGGCCCCAAATAATAAGTAGTCGCCGGGGCTCTAAGCACCAGACAACACGATGCTGGAGGAAGAGCTAAGAACCTATCTAGACCCTGCACTTCCTCTGCCGCGCCTCCCTCCAGATTATCTTCCCACTTCAGAGTGCTGGGGCTGGCGCCTCCCACTTCTCTGTGTGTTCGACTTAGGAACATCTCATCACCGTGGACGGAAAGGCGGCAACTTCTTTTCAAGGAGTGATATTCTTTGCCCCAGGTTTTAAACACCTGCATTAAAAGGCTAGTTTTTCATAGCTGCATTATTCACAATAGCTAAAAGTTGGAAACAACCTATGTGTCCACTGACAGATGAGGGGATAAACAAAGTGTGGGGTATCCATGCAATGGACTATCATTCAGCCATAAAAAGGAAGGAGATTCGGACATAGGCTGCAACGTGGTTGAGCCTTGAGGACATAATGCTCAGTGACATAAGCCAGACACAGAAGGCCAGATACTGTGTGATGTCACTTCTATGAGGTCCCTAGAAGAGTTCAGATTTGGGGGTCCCTGGGTGGCTGAGTTGGTTGAGCATCTGACTCTTGATTTCAGCTTAGGTCATGTTCTTGGGGTCGTGAGATCAAGCCCCGCGTTGGGCTCTGTGCTGGGCATGGCGCCTGCTGGAGATTCTCTCTCCCTCTCCCTCTGCCTCCCCCTCCCCATCTCATCTCCCACTCACACTTTCTAAATAAATAACTAACTATAACATTTTTTTAAAAAGAGTTCAAATTCTTGGGCGCCTGGGTGGCTCAGTTGGTTCAGCGACTGCCTTCGGCTCAGGTCATGATCCCGGAGTCCTGGGATCGAGTCCCGCGTCGGGCCCCCTGCTCAGCGGGGAGTCTGCTTCTCCCTCTGACCCTCTTCCCTTTCATGCTCTCTATCCCTCATTCTCTCTCTCTCAGATAAATAAATAAAATCTTTAAAAAAAAATAAGAATAAAAATAAAATAAAAAATAAAAAGTTCAAATTCTTAGATAGTAGAAGGGTGGGTGCCAGAGTCTGGGGGAGGGGAGTTAGTATTTAATGAAGACAGAGTTTTTAGTTTTGCAAAAGGAAAAGCATTTTGGGAGATTGAATGCACAACACTGTGAATATACTTAACAGTATTGAACCGCACACTTAAAAATGATGGCTGGAGATGGCAAATTTTACACTGTGTTTTACCACAAGTTTTTAAAATTTAACTTTTAATGCAATTAAAAATTTTTACAGCTTTATTTATTTATTTGTATTTACTTATTTTAGAGAGAGAGTGGGGGGAGGGGCAGAGGGAGAGACTCTTTCAAGCAGATTCCCTGCTGAGTGCGGAGCCCGCACGGGGCTCCATCCCATGACCCATGAGATCATGACCTGAGCCAAAACCGAGAGTCGGATGCTAACCGACTGAGCCATCCAGGTGCCCCAGTGCAATTAAATTTTTAATGCCATTCATACTAGTGAAAGTAATTTCAAAATGGCAAAGGGAACCATCAGATGGCTGTTAGTACAAGTGTGTAAAACTAGGGTTGAAATTCGGGTTGGAGACCTGTTGGACTGTGTCATCTCTTAGAGTTGGCCACTGAACCAGGCACTGTGTACAAAAAATTTAGGTGGGGAGGGGACACACTCATGTATACTCCAGAGAGTGTATTTTAATTGTTTCTGCTACCACACCCAAAAACGTTTAGGTTTACCTCCTTCGTCTCCTATTGCTTACTAAATGGAACAGATGTGGATCTTTTTAAACTTTGCAGCACAAACAAGGGAGGGGATGGAAAGGCATCTTAGTGATATCATGTAAAAAGTCGCCCAACAAACTTTAGGAAACTGTTTTGAGACAAAGTACTGTCTTTTTTTTTTTTTTTTTTTTAAAGATTTTATTTATTTATTTGAGAGAGAGAGAGAGAAACAGCATGAGAGGGGAGAAGGTCAGAGGGAGAAGCAGGCTCCCCGCTGAGCCAGGAGCCCGATGTGGGACTCGATCCCGGGACTCCAGGATCATGACCTGAGCCGAAGGCAGTCGCTTAACCAACTGAGCCACCCAGGCGCCCGAGACAAAGTACTGTCTTTAGAAAGTTCCTTGCTAAAGTCATGAAAGTAAACAAGGTTCCCTGTAAGAGGCGGTGAAATTAGCATGAATTCAGTTAACCCTCTCATCCTACCTCCTGTATCTCTCTTTCACTATGGGCATCAGTTAATGAAGCCAAGTATTCAGCAAGTGCTTGCGAACTGCTGGACTTGTTACCTTCCCTGCCGACTGAGGATATTTTCTTAGTTGGCTACACCCAGCGACCGTAGGAAAGCTAGTCCTAGTAATCGAACTCTCCTTACCTTGGCTCCGATCTGGTTCCCGCACTGGCCGATCTGAAGATGTACGATTTCACGCATCCTTGCTTTGCGTCCAAGTGTAAGGTCTTCACAGAATCCTCAGTCTCTGGGAAAGCCGCCCTTCTTCACTGGTGGGAGCCCAACACGACTCTGGTCACTGCACCGATGGGACCAGCTGACCAAGCTGGTCCCAGGGTGTGTCTACCGCCCAGAGGCCCAGCCTCTACTCTCTTCTGCTCTCTGCCTGTCATCCTGGTGAAGGGGGTGTTTCTTCCTCTCCCAAAACAGAATATTGCCCAGTCACTTCCCAGAGTTCAAGACCAAAGCCTGCCTTTGTGCACAGTGCCTGGAGGTCTCGCACCAGGTGTGGGCCTGACCGTGGTGGACTCTGGACACCCGGGTGATGGGGCTCATGATATGACATCCGAACCACAGCTCCCAGCTCATGGGGTGAGGGGACCACCTCCAGGGAGCTCTCCCTGACCAAGCCAGTTGTGTTATTAGGAATCCTTTGTCTAAACCCATCGCTTGACAGATGAGGCCACGATATCCCAGCGCATGAAGTGACTTCACCATAGTCACACAGCCAGTGAGACGTCCCTACCTTGCTTTAGACCTGGCCATGTGTCCCGTGTCTTCAGCTACGTTTCCTAAGGAGTGCTCCGACAGCCACTGACAGTGCTGACGTGTCCTTTGGGGGAACAAGGGTGGACAGTTTTATTTTTACAGTGTCTACTTTAATGTAAATAGGAAAAGAAATAATTAGCATTTACAATAGTAAAATGATAATGAGAGAAACTTTCCTTTGAACTTGGCCGAAGTTGTAAAGGCAACTTGTGATTCTTCCGCATTTGGGAAAGCGCTATCAAGAGACACCGTCTCAACTCCATGGCTCGCCATCAAGGCCCTTCCCAGCATGGCCCCACACTTCCCCTCCAGCCCCTTCCCCAGCCTTTGGTCCTCAGAAAGCCTGTGCTTTGCGTCAGCGTGGCTCTCCCCCTGCTCTGCGTGTCAATTCCTGCTCTTCCGGAAACTGCAGAGCGGCTGCCCAGGCCAGGACCTCCCCCCGAAGCCCTGAGGAGCAGGCAGCCACCCCCCGTGGGCACCTGCTTCTCCGGGCCTCTCTCCAGTATTTGCCAAGCTCCCGGGGCCCCCATTGTCGGAACAGCTACAGACAGAGACCTGCCGTGGGCCAGGCACACACTGGCAGCCAGGGATATGGAAATGAAGGAGACCCATGCAGACACGGCCACCGGGACGTGGACTCAAAGGCAGGACTGAAGGCACACAGACCCAGAGTCCCCGGGCGCTCCCTCCCCTGCCTCTGACTGGACAGGTGACCGCGGCTGTGGGGTCTGCCCTGCCTATCGTCACCCTGACCGGCAGGCCGCTCCTAAACCCTCTGCACTTTTCCACAGGCCCGGCGAGGCCCAAGACGGGAGGTCAGTGACCCAGACCGGCAAGTCACTAACTGCTCTGTAGTGGCCTTTTTGCTGGAAAATAGCCTCTACTGCTCCCAAAGGAGTTCAGCCCCGAAGTAAAAGGAGCTGGAGTGTTCCCTGCCGTAGAACGCTGACGTGGGGAAGCAGGACTTTGTCCCGTGGGTGCCAGCCCCCCCCCCCAGGGCTGCCCCTGTCTTCCACTGTCCAGTGACCTCACGGGCCACGTGCCGAGGGAGAGCTCCGTGCGACCCTGGGTCGGGGACCCGACCAGGGCAGAAGGTACTGTAAGGGACACTACCGGGACACCTACAAAATCTGAATATAGACCGGGTGGATTGAATAATCACATTGTATCCACGTTGTATTTCCTGAATTTGATCATGGCCGGGTTATACAAATGGAAATTCTTGTTTTCAGGAGATAGTATGAAATATTCAGGGTCAAGAGTCACCTTGCGGGCAGCTTGCCCGCAAATAGTTGGGCAAGAACAGTAACAGTGCGATAAATGTCGAGAGACGGGTTAAGCAAATGTGGCAAAATGTTAACAATTGGAGAATCTTTGTAAACGAGTACAAGATTAATACTCTTGCAACATCTCTGAGTTTGGAATGTTTTCCTACTCCAATCTGAATGACCACATGATTACAGCTGCCTCTGGTCCAAAGCCTGCCACCCCCCACGGTAAAGAGAAGAAAGTGTAAATTCCAGAGGAAGAAATGTGCATGTACTTAGCAGTATTTTGTTCACAAGTTAAAAAAATATATACGCAGAATAAACCTTTCAGCTTCCATGACATTCAGCCCCCGCCCCCCCCCCCCCGCCTACCTTCACCCCTTTGCTCTCCCCTCTGGCCCCTCACCTGCCCTCCCCAGCCTCCCCCTGCTCATCAGACCGCAGAATTCCAGGGCAGCCCCTCTGCTGCGCGCCCTCCCCCCCCACCCGAGCCCTCGCTCTCCCACCGCAGCATCCTGGCTGGAAGCTCCCGGCAGGCGCCAGCACGCGGGCTTACGGCCCTCACCTGCGTCTGTGTTTGCTAATCACTTATCCTCAGGCCGTATCTCCCCACCAGCCTGGGAGCTGCCCGTGTCATTTCACCTTTGCGTCCCCAAAGTGCCTGATACAGAAGAGGGCCTCAGCAAATGTTTGTGGAGTGCACACCAACAGCTGGGCTGCTTACTCAGAATGGCAAGTTTTCTTCAAGCCAAGAACGTATTTATTCACGAGTATGTCCTGATGGGCGAGGTAGGGGCATGGGGCCTGAGGACTTTCTTCTCTGGCCCCTGAGAGGTGGTCTAGGCTGAAAGTAGAGACTGTTCCAGGAAAGCTGGGTGTCAGGAACGGGTTGTAGATGCAGCGACCGCACGAGCTATTACGGGAAGCTGTTGGCTGGCCGGGCTGCTGAAAGGGGCCCGTGTTGGCCGCCACAGGGACCACTGGGTTGGGCCGGAGGGGCGTTTTTGATCTTCCTGTGTTCATTCTGTGCTGTCTGAGCAGGATCCAGTGTGCTGGGGTCCCCCCCGCCAAATCTCCACCCTGGAGCACATTCCTCTTGGCCATCTCAGTTTGCTCAGGGAGGGAAAAGCGCAGGTTTCCAGATGGGCGCTTAAAAGGTTTTTCTGTTAATGGGGCAGTTGGCAAAAAAAAAAAAAAAAAAAAAAGGATTGGGGGGTTTGGGAGGAGAGGAGAGGAGAGGAGAGGAACCCTGTTTGCTTTGATTCCCGGCTCTGCCGGCAATGTTGACTCAGTCTGGCCCGCTGTGCTGAGCCTTGGCCGCTGTGAGGGGCGGGGCAGATCGGGGCAGGGAGGCTTGGTGGCCCCAGCCGCTCAGGGAGGCCCACCTCCTCCTGAAACTTGAATTTTCCCAGCTGTAGAAGGGGATGATGGTCCTGGGTCCCAGGTTTGTGGGGGAAGACAGGGCACACTGGGGGCTAACCCCCAACAGCCCCTCGCAGGTGGTGTTTTTCACGTGGGCTTCACAGGATGGGAGCAGATGTGTGGACAGCGCCATTCATTCGATACCTAGGAACCGAGTGCCCACTGCGTGTCAGGGCCCAGAGGGCTGTGCTCGGGGATCGGAACTGTGTGGACAGAGCAGAGGGGCAAGTTGTGGGTCCACACCGTCTCTGCTCTGTTGTCCACATTTACCAAGGGACCTGCTCCCCTGAGGAAGGAGCTCTCCTCTGACCGCCAACTTAGCACAAGCCAGGGGAGTGGTGAAGGTACGCGCCTTTCCCAGACCACGAGACATGGTCCCTTCCCAGGACGCAGATAAACTGTCCCTCGAGAGACCGTTCCCCAGGGTCTGTTCTCCAGCCAGGCTGAAGGTGACCCCCAGCCCTGAACTGCAGCAAGGGATTAGAGGTGGCTGTCCATGATGAGTGATAAACTCCTTTTCTCAGCACAAGGAAGGGCCGTGGTGAAGGCAGGTTGGAAATGAGGGCTCAGGGCCGAGCTTTAGTGAGCATCGCCCAAAAAGGCAGAGGGCAGGAGCGAGGGCTTCCCTGAGCGGGCGCGATGCCTCACGACAAGTACACCAGGATGAGGAAGAAGGACGACCAGGCCTGCCCTTCGCTGAAACGCCCTCTCTCCCCTGGCGGGCCATGGCCATCCATCCACGAGAAGACTCGGTGGTAGCGAGCCTTTTCCTGCATGACACTTGGCTTTATTATGGGAACAGAACGAAGATGATAAGAAAAGCCAAGTGTCACCCAGAAACCCCAAATCGGCTGCTTCCAGACTTCCCCCAGGAGATGCCCCTCCGTGGTCAGATGGAGCTCCCCCCACCTCTGTGGGGCAAATGGAATGTAATTAGGAGAAAAACAGAGTACTCAGATTTCATTGATTTCATGCGCCCCTGATCCTTCCACTTCCGAGTGCATTGAAGCTCCTTGAATAACTCAGAGAAGATTGTTGAATTATAGTGTTTGCTTGTGATTCAGAAGCAGAAATTTTTCCAAATGTCTTAGCAAGAAACTGACATCTGAGGGGCCATTATGAGTGAGTCAGCGAGTGTGGGCAGATCATCAGATGAACTGAGCTCTACTTTCTTGTACTCTGCCTCGCTGTTCTCTTACTGTACAGGAAAGTTCTGGGAGGATGAATAAGTAAGTACAGGAGAAAAGAACTAAGAAGATGTTGCTGGCTTTCACGAAGCAGGGCTGCCCGGCCCCACGGAGGAGGTCAGACCTCCGCCCCCTGTCCCCTGCGGGGACACTGAGAGTCCGGACCCCGGGCTGTGGCATCTCTCATCTGCAGGAGGAAGCGCGCGCGCGCACGAGCTCGCTCACGCACCGCGGCCCCTGAACGGCTGTGATTCTCGAGGTGTATGGACACATTAACCTTCTCAGCCGCATCTCTCCCATCTCCCAAGGTGTGCAGCTCCTGATAAGCAATGTGCTGTGGCAGGAACAGAGATAAGCAGGGTATGGTTCGGTACCTGGAGCTGAAATCAAACAAAGATAAATACTTTTTGAAGCCCGGTGTTTGTCCAAGAAACCTCTGTTGTAAAGTCTCAGAAATCCATTCGTTTACGCAACAAATATTGGCTGAGTACTATTTGGGGGCTCGAGGGACCTTGGAGAAGTGGGAGGCTTGGGGCCTGCACCCCAGGAACGCAGAGACAGGACAGCACCACCCCTTCCCGTTGGCCTTCGCCAAGTTCTCCGCCACCTCTCACACACCGCCCCCTGGGGCCAGCTCTTGAGCAAGGTAATGGTCCTCTTCTTTGTGCAGTAGAATCTGAGGCTTGGGGAGGGAAACGACAAGCTCAAATCCCGGGATAACATGGCAGAACCAGTCACAGGTCTTTAGACCCTGACATTGAGGGGTACGCTTGGAGGAGTCAAGAAGCAGGCTGGCCAGACAGCCTCCAGCTGGGCATCCCAGGCGTCCGGACGCTCAGCTCACCTTCCTCCTCGCCTCTGGTGTGTAAGTGGGCCGGTCCGCCAGCCCCACCTCCCAGGCACGTGGCCCCACATGTCCACTCGCACGGCCTCTCCGGAAGCATCCCTGCCCCATCACCACCAGCTCTCCCGTCTGCGACCCCGGGCGCCCCTACTGCACCCCACCCCCGGCCTCCTCCCATTTCACCCTCCTCACGGTCACCAGAGGGATCTCGTGAAACAAAAATCAGACCTCGTCCACTGCCTTCTGGGAAACTAACCACAACCAGGGTAAAACCAACCAACCCTCTCAAGCCCTCTCGCCACGGCAGATGTGTTGTTGTTCAGATCTCTGATGGGAAGACACCTGTCAGGGGCACACAGAGGGGGCGAAGGACAGCCAGGTGCAGGCCTACCCTGGGGAGGGAGGGAAGGAGAGATGGGCCAAAAGGGGCAGGAACTGTGGGAAGTATGGCCCGGATTGCAGAGCTCCAAGCTGTGGTCCCTGCAGCTGGGAGGTCTGGGAGGGGCCTTTAGGGTCCTGTTTGCTCTCGGGTGACTTCACCCCTGCCTGCCTCCTCGCCAGTCATCTCTGCTGCCATGCTCCCCACCGGCTTCTTCCAGCTGGTCATGCCTACCAATGTGCGTGTATTTCGAGGCCTTTGCATACGTTCTTCCTTCTGTTTTAAAAGTCAAGGACTTTCCATGGCTATGTCCTCATCATTCAGTCGCAACCCCTTGGATAGCTACAAGAACCATCCCCGATGCACCTGCTCCCCAATGTTTATAGCAGCACTGTCCACAATAGCCAAACTATGGAAAGAGCCCAGATGTCCATCAACAGATGAATGGATAAAGAAGCTGTGGTATATACAGCCATCAAAAAATGAAATCTTGCCATTGGCAATGACATGGATGGAACCAGAAGGTATTACGCTAAGCAAAATAAGTCAATCAGGGAAAGACAATTATCATATGATCTCACTGATATGAGGAATTTGAGAAACAAGACAGAGGATCCTAGGGGAAGGGAGGCAAAGATGAAACAAGACGAAACCAGGGAGGGAGACAAGCCGTAAGAGACTCTTAATCTCAGGAAACAAACTGAGGGTTGCTGGAGTGGTGGGGGGTGGGAGGGACGGGGTGGCTGGTGATGGACACTGGGCAGGGTATGTGCTACGGTGAGCGCTGTGAATTGTGTAAGACTGATGAATCACAGACCTGTACCCCTGAAACAAATAATACATTATATGTTAATAATAAAAAAAAACTACCAGAATTAAAATAAAAATATGTATGAGTGTAAAAAAAGTAACAGGGAAACAGGTGAAATTAATTTTAAATGTTATATGTTATTTAACCCAGTAAGCCCCAAATATAATCTTAATATGTAATAAATGACGGTAAATCAATAATGAAATAATTATGTAAACAAACAAGCAAACAAACAAAAAGAACCGTCCCCAACCAAACTCCCCAGAGGGTGCCCTGTCTCTAGCATGCCCCGTGGGACTTATCACTGCTGCATCCCCAGGGCTGGGACAATGGCCTGGCACAAACTAGAGGCTCAACAAATACTTGCCAACAGCCTGACTAGAGAGAGCGAGTGGATGTGATCCCGTGAATGACCAAGACCCCTCTGGTCATGAGCCAGCTCCTGAGTGGCTGTATGTTACATGCCCAACTGTGACCAGTGTGTTCTGAAGGTGTTGCTGGGGGGTCAGCCCCACAAATGTGACCCCACGTTTCCCCCCAGGCAGACCTGTGCAGCCGGGAGAGGGTGTGGTGACGATGGCATTTGGGGACAGTGGCAGGAGAGCCTGTGTGCACACCTCTCTACTCCCCTGAAAGTCCTTGGCTGCAAAGGTGTGTGGGAAGTGACAGGAGCGTGGATGGAGAGGGGCTGCGGCCGCCAGGGAAGCCACGGTGCCCCGCAAAGCCAGACTTGTCAGCATCCACCCAAACAAACGCCCGTATCCAGGATGTGGCCAAACTCAGGAATGTGGAATAATAGGAAATGTCTGCAGCTTGCTGGGTGGCAGCCAGACGACATGGCACAAAAGAAGAAGGGAAGAAAGGATTTGGAGGCAACTGCACACTAAATGAGAACTCATCCCGTGCTCTCCTCGGGTCGCGAGAGCGGGCCAGCCCTGGCCTGACCGTCGGGTCTGCGTGCCCTTTATCACAACGAGGGGCGGGGGGGGGATCACCCTTATTTTTTAGAAATGAATAGGCTTTTGTGTTGGGGCGTTGGGTCACCTGTCGGCCAGGAGGCTTTCTGGGGTGGAGAAAAAAGAAGGATTGACACCTGTCCCCCACAGGCCTCCTGTCTGTCGGCCACAGGTCTCTCCAGACTTCTCTGAAGCCTGTCTTCCCACCTGTAAAGTGGGGTGCGAGCCCCTGCCTCCACCCCAACAAGGTTGTGCCAAGAATCCAATGAGGACAGACATCTCCCAGAGTGGACCGTCTTCTCGACGGTCGCCACCTTTGCCTTTAAGCCCCACAGGGAGCAGGGGGGACCCAGTTACATCCAGGAAGATAGGCCTCGGGCACCAAGTCAGTCCCCCGGGGAGAGGGCTTTGTCAGGGCTTCAGGAGAGCCTCAAGCTCGCAGACGTCTGCTCAAGGCTGCCAGGCTGCGGGCACAGAGGAGCTGGGAGGGCAGTGGCCTCGGGGGCGAGCTGGCCTTGGGGCGCTGCCCTGCGCCTCCTCCAGCCCGGGGCTGGAGGGGAAGGAGCGTCATTATCCTCGAAATGCCCTCGGGGGAGCGAGCCCAGTGGTGTCAGGAAGGGACGAGGCTTTCAGGTTTGGGAGTCTAGGTGGTTGTGCTCTGAAGAGAGCGGGGCCTGAGGGTGGACTCCACTGGGGCCCAGGGCAGGCGCTGGGGGCTGCCGGTTCAAGCACGATCGCTGGCCCGTCCTTCCGCGCGGTCCCAGGAACCTCCCAAGTTTGCCCCGGGGTCACGCGCGCTTGGCCGATAGCCCTCAGTGGGTCCGGAGGGCCGAAACTTGGGTCGGGCTGTGTCCATGGCCGCCCCCTCGACGGAACACGTTTGGGAACCTCTGCTGAAAGGAATCCCCCACCCGTAAGCCCGTCAGCCCCGAAGGGACACAGCCAGCCTGCTCGGAGAGCGGTCAGCCGGGCCGAGACGGGCACTCACTCACCACAGCCAAGTTCAGAGGGAGAAAGAGCCCGGGGTGCTCGGGTTTGAGCCCTCAAAGGTGCTGAGGAGGCAGAGTGATAACATCACACCTCACTTCCTTCTTCTTGCCTTGAAAGTTGCTGTTTTAAATGTCCGGACTCCCTCCCCCCTGCCCCTGCCTGGTTTTCCACCATTTTCTGAGTGGGAGTTGCTTCTGTGTCAGGAAAATCCTGGTAAGCCGCAACTGGTCGGCTCCGGAGGTCCTACCTGTGACCAGTCTGAGAACATCCCCACCCCTCCCTGGAACCCGCAAGCCACAGGGTTGAATGCTTCCTGACCTTTTTACCTGCAACGTTGTGATTTATAAGAAATACGTATTTGGTCATTCAGACGACCACAATATATTTCTCATACAGAATTGGTCTTTGCCCACAATTTCTGGCTCACAAGTCCCTAAACCCTTGGAATTTTGAAAGCGGTTAAGGGCGATAAAGGTGGGGTGTGGGTTTTTTTGTTTTGGGTTTTGTTTTGTTTTTTGTTTTTTGGTTTTTTTTGCTTTTTAGTAGGCTCCACCCCCAGCATGGAGCCCAACGTGGGGCTTGAACTCATTTCCCTGAGATCAAGACCTGGGCTGAGATCAAGGGTCTGATGCTCAACAGACTGAGCCACCTAGGGTAGCCCAAGGTGTCTTTTGTTATGTTAATAGGGCTACTTTGGACCCCACCCAAGGGGACCGCTGTAGCCCAGAGGGCCCACCTTGTGATTAGTGGTTTACAATTTCTAGTCCCTTCCCCCCAGCCCCGCACCTCCTCCTCCGAGGGGAGGGGGGCATCTGGAGAGGGCCTCGAAGCTCCACACCCTTTCTCCATTCTTTGCCTTGACTATCTCTTCATCTGGCTCTTGATTCTTACCCTTTAATACACTGGTAAATGTAACTATTTCCCTGAGTTCTATGAGCTGCTCTGGCAAATTAATCGAACGTAAGGAGGGGGTCTTTGGAACCTCCAATCTGCAATGGATTGGCCAGAAGCACAGGTAACAAACGGCCTGGGGCTCACAACTGGCCTCTGATGTGGGGGGGTGGTCTTGTAGGACGGAGCCCCTAACCTGTGGAATCTGGTGCCAGAAAATCTCAGGACTGCGCTGAAATCTTAGCTGCCCAGTTGGCATTTGAGAATTGCTGGCTATTTGGGGGGGTGGGTGGAGAGAAGGGGACCCACGTTTCGTGCAAAATTGGGTCTGGGAACCTTTAAAGACCACCCCTCTGTCTGACCCCAGCCCATAGAGGCCTAGGGATCAGTCAAGCCCAGCAAAGAATTTGCAGGGCCTGGAGCAAACAGGATGTGGGCCTGCTTCGGGCCAGTGTCCGAGCCGAGCCTCGGGCCCTCTGAGCACAGGGGTCCTACAGGCGCCTACACCCAGGGCATCTTCAGAGCCGCCAGTTCTTCCAATGGCTGTAGGAGTGGTGTCCTGGAGCAAGAATTCCTGCCCCATTCAAAGGCAAATGTGACCCTCGGAATGCAGGGGGGAAGGGGGCAGGGGTCTGGAGCTTGAGAAAAAAAGGAACGCAGTTGACAGCTGGTAACTAGATGTCTGTCCTGCTACACAGATGTGTCGCTCAGATGAAATTTATCTCTGCTAATAACCCTCACTCTGGGAAAGACTCCCAATTTAGACTCTTCTATGGAGTTAGGGGAGGGGCAAAAGTCTCTCTTGAGCCCGCAGGGTGTCAACTGCCTTCAGCTCAGAATACTCTTCGTGCCAAAGTGGCCATCTGGGGGTGACCTGCCCTCGGCCCTGCAGTGGGAAAACTTGTAAGTCAGCACAATTTCCCCCAATATTAGGGATGTAGCCCTGGACCTCACAGCCCAGCCGTGGGAGGGGAAGGGCTCTGAGGCTAGGTCCAGGGCACTTGTTGAGGCAAACCCACCTCTGCGGGCCTGGTTTTAGTGCCCACCCCCCACCCCCCACCCCCCAACCCCCCAGCTCAAACCTGAGTGCTTTTTTGCAGGATCAGGTGGTGGCCCCGTCCCACCCCCATCCCACCTCCCCACAATGAACTGACTGGGACTAGGGGTTACCAGGAGTCAACTTTCCAGGAAGATAAAAGACACATCCGTGGCTAAAGCCCAGGCCTGCCCTTGGGGGCCTCAGCAATGGCCCCTCAGGAGCAGCGACTAAACTTCTGGACTGGTAAAGCGGGGCCGGGTCTCTGCCTCTGTGGCGCGCCCGGCCCTGCCCGGCCCTAGGCTTGCCAGGGTCCCGGGGCTCACGGGACTCGCAGGGAGCCCATGGGCATTTTCATTCCGGATTGCCAGCTTGGCGCGGGCCGAGGGAAGGCCGTGAACGCGCATTCCCTCCATAGCAGAGCCGCGCGCAAACTCGCCTGAGGACCCCGCGGCCGTGAGGCCCCGGAACCCAACGCCTGGACCTTGTCTTCCAGGGGGAAGGAGGCCATGTTGTGGCCTGCTCGGGTGACTGCCGCGCACGAGGAGCGGGCGGAGGGAGACACTGTAAAGTCATAAAACCGGGGCCTGGGGGACCCACTTCTGCTTTTGGTTCCCCTTTTGCCCATGACGTATTTTGTTAGCAGGGAAGCTCTTCAAGCATCTTTGGAAGTTGGGGCGCCTGGGTGGCTCAGTTGGTTAAGCGACTGCCTTCGGCTCAGGTCATGATCCTGGAGTCCCGGGATCGAGTCCCGCATCGGGCTCCCTGCTCGGCGGGGAGTCTGCTTCTCCCTCTCACCCTCCCCCCATCTCATGTGCTTTCTCTCTCATTCTGTCTCTCAAATAAATAAAATCTTTAAAAAAAAAAAAAGCATCTTTGGAAGTTGGAGTGTAGAAATAATGATTTATGAGCCACGTGAAATTCTCCTTGAGGGGCATTTTCTAGACGGATCCCTCCTTCCCGCTCTGCGGAGGGTGAGCACCTCTCCGGGAAGGTTCTGGGCCTTGGGGAAATGGGGCCCAGAGAGCCTGGCCGCGGGGGCGGGGGGGCGGCGGGGCGCCGGCAGGTGCACGGCGGGGCGGCGGGCGGGGTCGGGGTCAGGGCCAGCGGCGCGCCCCGCCCCGGGGGTGGGTCACCGGGCGCGGCCACCTTAAGGCCCCGGGCGGGGCGGGGCGGGCGCAGCGCGAGGCCGGCGAGCGGGCGGGAAGCCATGGCGCCGTCCGGGCCGCTGTTGCTGCTGCTGCTGCTGCTGCTGGTCCCGCGGGCCTGCGCGCGGGCCGGACCCTACTTCCGCCCGGGCCGGGGCTGCCGCCTGCCCCTGCGGGGGGACCAGCTGTCGGGGCTGGGGCGCAGGTGGGCCGCGGGCGGGCTGGCCCCTCCCGGGGCTCCTGGGGGTCCCGCCGCCTCCTCGGGGCTCCAGGACCCTGGCGCCCTGCCTCCCTTGACCTTTGAGGGTCAAATCCAGCCCCTGTGTTTTGGGGGGCACTCTTTCTCTTTACATATGCAGGCTTGGACCAGCTTGGCCTGGGAGGTCTTTGGGGCGTTGCTGGGGGAGCCGTGTGGCTCCTGCATTTGGGGGCGCCCTGCCTCCTTCACATGCTGGGTGGGCTGGGGTCCCCCGTGGAGCTGGGCTCACCTCCTCTCTTGGGGGAAAGGAGTGGGCCTGATTGTGTGGTGCTGATCTCTTCCCAGGACCTACCCCAGGCCTCATGAGTACCTGTCCCCATCGGACCTGCCCAAGAGCTGGGACTGGCGCAACGTGAACGGGGTCAACTACGCCAGCGCCACCAGGAACCAGCACATCCCCCAGTACTGTGGCTCCTGCTGGGCCCACGGCAGCACCAGTGCCATGGCGGGTAGGCGGGGTGACTGTGGGCCACCGTGGCCGGCCACACGGCCTCCTGAGCGGCACCAGCGGCCGTGATTCTGTGCCAGGAGATTCTGCGCCGGGACTCGGCGTGGGTTGGGTGGTGTCGGAGCCGCTCAGGCCTCGGGGCGCTGCCCTGTGCCCTCTGCCGTGCCTCACTGGCCAGGGAGGGCCAGAGTGATTGATACAAGCTGGACTGTGTTCCCATCACACGGGGTGGGCCTGCCTGGGGCCTGAAGCCCAGGGATAATGTGGCTCGAGGGTGCCTTTTCTGTCCCCCAAAGCCTGTGACCCCAGGCATTTGGGATCAAATCAGAAATGCAGACTCACTCACTCAACCCCCTGCCAGGGATGGGCACAAGGAAGTGAAACTGCTTTTCAGCAGCAGTTAATATTTGAGCTGCAGGCCCATCCTGGGCTTGGAATATTGAGCAGGGCTGGCAGGTTTTCTAGTCTGGCCCTGAGCCCTCTGGCCACAGTGAGGGGAGGCCTTGGGAGAGGACGGAGGAGAGGTGTCACCCAACCTTGGGCCTCCATTCAGCCCCAAGCCGGCCTGCTAGTGTGTGGGAGGGGCTCTGCCATCTCCAGTGGCCCCCCGGGGGTCCCGGAACCTGCAGGGGCACCAGATCTCCATTGCAGAAGGGACTCTTCGACTGGGAATCTGGCCCCAGGAGGGCAGGAGACCATGGCCTCCTCCCTGGTGGGTAGCTCACTGGGCAGGCCTGGTGTCTGTGGCCTCATGTCGAATGGGTTAAGAACAGGGTGGTTCCGGGGAAGCCTCTGAGCTGTCCTGTGACTGTTCCTATTTTGCTGATGGGGGAACTGAGATCCCTGGCCAGGAGGTCAGGAGACTCGGCCATGGTGTGAGTGGCAGCTGGGAGGACAGCCCAGGAGGCTGGACTTTGGGCCAGGACCTCTGTTGGGCTGTCTGTAGGTCGAGGAGTGGAGGGTGGGGTCTGGACTCCAGGAGTGGCCAGCAGGAGCTTGAGCATACTTCTGACCCTTCAGGAAGGAGGAGGAAGGGGGCAGGTAGGCGGACGCCCCATTTTAAGGTGTGAGAGCCCTTGGGGGAGGCTGGGGAGGCCCCCTGCCTGAGATGGAGGTGGACAGGGCCCCTGGAGCATGTGGAGCCAGAGGCTTAAGTACTGGAGCCACCGGGAGACCTCGGGCCGGGCCGGCTGACGGGTTGTGGGCGGGCCTGGAGGCAGAGGGTCTGGGCCCGGGCTGGGCCGGCATGGCGCTCACAGTGAGGAACTGAAAGAGGGCCTGTGTGGCATCCCTAAGGGTGGGGGATGGAGGGAAGGGCCAAGAAGGTCACTGGGGCGGGCCCTGGACATGGTTCCCTTTTCGATGGTCAGCCCTGCCACGTTTCTGGAATGGACTCTCTCCTGGGCAGACAACTGCTTCTCTCCTCTCCTCGAACCTCCAGCTTTCTCCCCCAGCAGCAGGGCTCTGCTTCCTCTTTCACTGAGAAAACAAAAGCCCCCAAGAGGGGACTTCCATGGGCATGGGCCCAGCTGCCACCTAACACAGCTGCTCCCGGTCCACCTTTCCTCCTGTCCCTGGGCGTCCAGCGTCCGAGCCCCTGACCCCTGGCCGTCACCGTGAACAAGTGAGCAGGGGGCTTCGAGCCCGTGCCCCCCTCCAGCCACTGCCCCGCTTCTGGGCTCCTGGGAGAGGTGTCTGCAGCCCCTTCGTCCCTCCTCCAGCCCACTCCAGCCTTGCATCACCTCCCACTCTGCGGGCACCATGCTGCCAAGGCTGCCCGTGAGGGGCTGCCACGCGGGCAGGTGCAGCGGTCCCCCGCCAGGCCTTGGCCTCTGCTTGTGCTCCATCATCTGTCCGTGGGACGCTTTCCCTGCCTTTCCCCCCACACCGCGGGCTCCTCCTGCCTCCAGGCCGTCCCTCCCTCTGCTCTGCCGGCTCCAGCCCCTCACCCTCCCCACATAGCTTCCCAGCATCGGGCTCCCCTGGACTTCGCCTCCATGGGCACTCCACCTTGACACCAGCTGCTGCTCTCCCTCTGCTCGGACACCTGACACCTCAAGCCTCAGCCTTTCCGCCCTCACTGGGCTCACCGAGTCAGGATTTCAGCCTTCCTGTGACTCGCACAGAAGCCTCGGGTTGCCCCCCATGCAATCCTGGGCCAGATCTTGTCCGTTTTACCTTCAGAGTATGTTCTGAACCCCTCTGCTTTTTGCAGCCCCCATCCCTGCACCCCCAGTCTGAACCCGTGGCTCGCACTGCCCGGCCTCTGGGCTTGCTCCCTTGCCCCGCCACTGTCCCATCTCTGCTAGAGCGTGCCTGCTGATTGCCCCAGGTCGGATTGTGCTTCTGTTCTGCTTGAAACCCTGAGATTTTAGGCAGATAAAACACAAAAATCCTTACTTGACCTACAAGAGCCCCTGTAAGCTGGCCCCCATCCTGTGTTGGGACCCTGTGCATCGAGGCTGCTTTTTTGGGTGCCGGATGCCCAGCGTGGAGAACAGCCTGGTGCACAGTGGATGAGCAAGACAGGCCAGGACAGGTGGGGAGGGGTCTTCCCTTGTGTTCGGGCTACGTAAGAAGCGTATTAGACCCTCGGTGGCCGGGTCGGGTAGGGGTTGGATACGTGATTCAGGTGTGGACAGGGAGGCCAGCACTGGGAGGTGGGGAGTGGGCTCCCTGGAGGCATGGGGCACCTGAATGCAGATGCGCCCCTCTGCCGGGGGTTCGGGGGGCACGGAGGAGCCCAGGCTGGGGAAGCAGGGTCAGCATCGGCAGCTTCACTGGAGGGGAGGGGACGCCAGTGAGGTGGGCCTGGGCTGCAGGAAAATGGGGCTGGGAACGGAGACCCGGATGGCTGTCAGGAGCCTCACTAGGCAGCGGACAACAGCCCCGTCGGTGAGGGTGCGGGCGGGGTCGCAGAGGCTCTTCGCTGATGTTTCAAGAAAGGTTTGTGCATGTGCGCAGGTGCTAATGTGGGAGAGACCCGCGTCCGCGGGGGCCTTGTGTAGGGGGCAGGGTCATGCCTCCTGCTGTCATGGGAGGTGGGTTGGGGACGCAGAAAGCCTGGACGGTGGGTGGCGGAGAGATGAGGGGACTGCGTTTGAGTTTTCCAGTGAAGTTTGGGAATGAGGGGTGGGGCGGGGTGAGAGGGGTCACCGTGGGCCCCGTGAGAGAGCCAGGTGGCGGGGGTCTCCGGTCAGCACATCAGCGAGCATCTCCCAGAAAGGGGGACACCCCTGCGTAGCCACGGCGCATAAGGAGACCCAGACCAATGGAGGCGAAGCGTTTTGGAAATGGCAGTGGGGCAAAGGGGCCGGCACCACGCCTGCAGGCCTTGCCTGGTGTGGGGTGTGAGGGTGGAGAACCTCCCTCGGGGAAGTGACCTCCTGGGGGCAGGGGTTCAGCAGCCAGGGCCAGGCTAGTTAACGAAAGAAAACTCGCGTGCTCAGTCGTGCAGCCGATACGTACTGAGCACCTACTGTGCATCAGTCGTGTTGAGACACAAGAGCTGCGGCTGGGGCCAGATGCTGCGGAGACAGACCCGGGGAACTCCTCGGACTAGTTAGCAGGTGACATGGGGTCAGCACAGCCGGGGAGGGGCTGAGAGGTGCAGGGGCGGGTGGAGGCCGACGACCTGCTGCCAGCAAAGGGGTGTCTGCAGGAAGGGCTCTCTGAGCCAAGGAGTGGCCAGGGGACATGGAGGAAGGGGCAGTGGGCGGCAGGGGCCTTGCTGGTGATTGTTGGTGAGTTCCAGAAGGCCGGGGCTGGGCGTGGGGGGAGGG
This sequence comes from Callorhinus ursinus, assembly GCF_003265705.2. NCBI lineage: Eukaryota > Metazoa > Chordata > Mammalia > Carnivora > Otariidae > Callorhinus > Callorhinus ursinus. The sequence continues at coordinate 1,061,442 of NW_027397115.1, forward strand.
CTGGTCAGAGGAGCCAGAGTGGGGCTGCAGGAGCACCATGGTCTGGGTGGTGACACCAGGGATGTGGGTGAGCCGGGGGGAGGGGGGAGGTGGAAGGGGGCACTGGGTGTGTGGGGGTTCATATCCGTGCCTGGAAGGGCCCGGGAGACCCCTGGAGAGCCGAGACTCCCGAGGCTGGGTCGGAGCCCCGGATGGGTGGGCGAGCCGGTGGGTGCGTGCTGACCAGGTGTGGGTGCTGCCCTTGCAGACAGGATCAACATCAAGAGGAAGGGGGCGTGGCCCTCCACCCTGCTGTCCGTGCAGCACGTCCTGGACTGCGCCAACGCGGGCTCCTGCGAGGGGGGCAACGACCTGCCGGTGTGGGGGTACGCCCACAAGCACGGCATCCCGGACGAGACCTGCAACAACTACCAGGCTAAGGACCAGGGTAGGCCCCTGCCCGCCCCCACCACCCTCCTCCCAGGGAAGGTGTGGCCGCGGCATGGGGGGGCGGGTGGCGGGGCGGGTAGAGGTGGGAGCCACCTGCCACCTTGAAACCGGTGGGGCTCGGGGGAGCAGGCAGCTGGAGCCTGCAGTCCTTGTTGAGAAGTCCAGCTAAAAAGATTTGGGGAGGGTGTCTCCAGCCTGGGGCCCCCTGTGGCCAGGGCTGGTCATGGTGTTTGGGTTGTGCCATGTTGGCATTTTGGGGCTTTCCCAAAATGAGCCCTTGTCAAGGCATGAGTACACTTTCCAGGAGTGGATGAGGCGGGCAGGCCAGCAGCTGGGTAGGCTGACGCACGCGGGCCCAGCTGGAACCCAGCACCCGCCCGCTGCGCTGGCGGGGGCCGTGCCCGTGCAGGTGGACTTGGAGCCGAGGGTCCTCCTTGGACCAGCAGAGCCAGCTGGCCTGGAGTCTTGGGAGTTGGCACAGTCCTTCTGGGCTGCTCCCCTTGGAAACCAAAGGAAAGAAAGTCCAAACCCCAAACCCGTAATTGGCAGTTTTAAGTGACCTGTCCCTGTCTTCGCTTCGCCTCGGCCAGAGCAGAGAGCCTGGGTGAGCCCAGGGGGCCGTCTGAGGCCGCAGGGTTGGAGGGCTGGGGAGCTCGGGGCGCTTTTTTGCCCCCGCTCTCTCCCTCTATAAAAGGGTGAGCTCTAGCAGCCCCCTGTGCCCTCTCAGTGCCCGAGCAGACTCTGGGCACCATCCCACACCCACGGGGTGCCCCCGCCTTGCGTCTGGAGCCCTATTGCCCAGCCAGAAAGAATTCCCCCAGACTGGCTGGGTGAGTCTCGTTGAAGTGGTAAACAAAAGAGGGGTCAGAGAACTAAGGAGAGGCCAGATGAAGGGGAGAAGGCTCTGCAGAGTTGGGGACCAGGTGGTCCCCAGGGCCGTGCCTTGCCCTGCACTGGTCTCGTCCGGCCTAGGCTGGGCCCCTGTAACCCACCCGTGCGACAGGGCCAGGGACAACTGAGCAAGCCGACTGTTGGCAGTCCATAGTCTCACCTCTGTATTAGCAAATGTGGCCACAGATCCATCCCTTTCCAGCTGAATTCGGCTCGGGCCATTTGGTGTCCCAGGGACAGATGAAACCACCAACTAGGTCCCTCAAGGAGTCTCATGTCCCGGGGGAGGAATCCGGACAGATGGGGAAATTACAACACTTAGGTAGCACGAGAGCTGTAAAAAGGCAGGATGGGGGATGTCAAGGGCCTGGGAAGGGGAGGGACAGTGTTGTCTTACAGAACTAAGAGCCTCCCTTTTTTTTAGCCTAATTCTTGATACCTCCCTAAACCAAAAAATATAAGAAAATACTTATTTTTTTCCAGATGTATTGGCCTGTTCACTAGCCAGCAATACAGTTATCTTTTTTTTTTTAAGATTTTATTTATTCATTTGACAGAGAGACACAGCGAGAGAGGGGACACAAGCAGGGGGAGCGGGAGAGGGAGAAGCAGGCTTTCCCGCCGAGCAGGGAGCCCGATGCGGGGCTCGATCCCGGGACCCCGGGATCATGACCTGAGCCGAAGGCAGACGCTGAACGACGGAGCTCCCCAGGCGCCCGTACAGTTATCTTCTTGAAAGCTAATAATTTAATTACACTCTTTTCAGCTATGGAGTCTTGTGAAAAGACCCCGTTCTTGGCCTTTCAAGGAAAAGAAAGGAGGCTAACTTTTGAGCGCCTACGACGCGCCCATTACCGTCTTTCCTGCCGCCGCCGCGGGGGGAGGGCTCTGCGTAACTCCCCTGCCGCTGGACGCCGAGCCTCGGCCCGCGGGCCCCGACGGCAAGAGGAGTTCCTTAGTAGCTAAACTGGCAAAGCGGGGAGCGGGCTGGGATGTGCTCCTCGGGGAGCGGGCTCACGCGGACTTCGCCTGCTGTCCCCCAGAGTGCGACAAGTTCAACCAGTGCGGAACCTGCACGGAATTCAAGGAGTGCCACGCCATCCAGAACTACACCCTCTGGAAGGTCGGCGACTACGGCTCCCTCTCCGGCAGGGAGAAGATGATGGCGGAAATCTACGCCAACGGCCCCGTCAGGTGAGGAGGCGAGGCGGGGGCCGCTGCCCGCCGGGTCCCCGAGGCCCCTTTCCCGGGGCGGGCCCCGCCGGCCCGGCGTGAGCGCTGTCCGCAGGCACGGGACGGCGGTGCGCGCCGGTGGCGGCCGACTCCGCCCCCACGCGTGGGGGCGGCGGGCCCTCGGGGCTGGCAGCAGCGGGGAAGTTGTCGGCGCGAGGGGCTCACTCTCGGACGCCTTGCGCTCAGCTGCGGTATCATGGCGACGGAGAAGATGGTGAACTACACGGGCGGCGTCTACGCCGAGTACCATGACCATGCCTACATAAACCACATCATCTCTGTGGTCGGCTGGGGCGTCAGCGACGGCACGGAGTACTGGATTGTCCGGAACTCGTGGGGGGAACCGTGGGTAAGATGTTCGCAGACCCCCCGCCCCCCGCCCCCCGCCTCCGGCCCTGCTGCTGGTGGCTTCCCAGCCGCGAAGTGCGGCCCCGAGCGGAGGGGCTTCCTGCGCCCGCCCAGGGGAAGCGCTAGTGACGCCTGGGGTCGCGCTCTGCCGGCGGGGAGGGCGGGCTGTCGCTGTCCTGCAGGTCGTGGCGTGTGTGGCCGCATCCCTGGCCCCACCCGTCAGACGCCAGTGGCTCCCCCCCGCCCCCGGGGGGGGGGGGGGGGGGGGCGGCCGACAGTGTCTCCAGTCACTGCCAGGGGTCTCCTGGGAGCCCCCGCCCTGGTTGCAAAAGGCTATTCTGCAACGTTCAGTTCAGCTCGATTTTTCCTTTACAACCGTCTTGTCCCTTCTGCTGTCACAGTCTCGGCTCTCCCAAGTCACAGTGGAGTTTTTTCAGAATTACTTTTGAGTTGGGTTAGAAATCCAGGGGAGATAAATTAACTGCCAGAATTTTCATTTCTAAGACCCAGTATTAACCATTAAGAGCCTAAGACACAGAAACTCATTACCCCGAAGTGGGGGAGAGTGATTAATGTTGAGGTGACGAAATGTCAATACTTTTGATGAAAGGACTAGAACCCGGGGATATTAATAGGTAGTTAAGTCATCTGGCCCGAAGAGTCAATATTCTAGTTACATTCATTTGCTTTTTGGCGTACAGGGCCAGGCACCCTGCTTGTTAAATGTTAACCAAGTAAAAGTATCTCACAGACGGTACTTGGGAGTCGGGGTCCCGCGCCAGGGCAGGAGCACCCAAGCCAGAGGCTGTGGTGAGGGGGGCGGAGGGTCAGGGTGCAGGTGGAGAGCAGGAGCCACACGAGACGGGCATGTGGGGACCTAACGTGTCACCCCTCCCCCACAGGGTGAGCACGGCTGGATGCGGATAGTGACCAGCACCTATAAGGATGGGAAGGGTGCCAGTTACAACCTTGCTGTGGAGGAGTACTGTACATTTGGGGACCCCATCGTTTAAGGCGCAGGTCTCCAGAAGAGCAGTGTTATCGTGAACCACAGTCAGAGGGGGTCCGCTCGCTCTGGGCACTGGGCTGGTACCACCACGGTCTGAAGGGACTAGGGGCTGGCATTCAACACGCTCTGATGGCTGGTCACAGCACTGAGCGCCTAGCAGGGGCGCGTGTCGACCTGCAGACTGCGGTGGCGCTGGCCGCAAGCGCGCTCCCGGGGGAGGAAACGGGAAGGCTGGGAGCCCCGTGCCGGCAGCGCCCCTACCACCAGGATGGCAGCGGTCAGCCTGGCCAAGGTGTGATCCGCAAGGCCGTAATGACGGGACCTCCAGCCTCTTCAATCCATGATTTGGTGTTTCCTATTTGGCAGTGTGGTCTATAATATGGTAAAGAAGGGCAGACTTATCACCAGTTCTTAGGTCACCCTGGAGTCAGTGGTGGGGGTGGAAGGAGATAGAAGATGGCCGCTTGAGATTGCCCAAGTGATGAATAAAATACGTGACTCCCCGCACGAGCAGAGCCTGAGCGTGCCTTATTTACACACGAGAATGAGAACACCAGGATCTCCACCTGCCAATCCAGCAGAAAGGCTTTTTATTCTTGGAAAATTAAAACAATGACAATAAAAGATCAACTAACCGGGTTCTTGTAAGAAAAGTCACCTTGGAAGGTGGTTCATCTACATGTCTCAGGTTCTGAGCTCCCCGCCACCATGGGAGGGACCCAGCTCCTGTGCTGGGGGGAAAGGAACGTGGTCAGCAGGGTGCAAGGGCAGCCCGGACTCTGAGGAAAGGGGCCATCTGCACTAGTGGCCATACAAACAGTCACCCACCTCCTCCCACCAGAGCCCAGTCCCAGGATGCTGACTGGGCCTCTTCAGCAAGAGCTTCCGGAAGGGCTTTCCCCCTGCTGGGCTCCTGGAACGTTCTGGGTCAGCTCTGGAGGATGCTGTAAATTAGTTCACCAGGATGAAGTTGGACTTGCAGTGAGCTTTCACAAACAGAAAGAAAACAGGCACTGGGTTAGAAACAGGAGGTGAACAATGACCTTTAAAGTTGCAGCAAAGGGACACACATGTCAACCCTACCTATAAACTCCGTCACGGGGTCATGTTCACCTTCTGTTTTAATGGTGCCGGCGATGCTGTCGTTTTCCAAGATGGGGAGGAAAAGCTGCACAAAGTCAGAGGTGTACGGAGGAGCAATGACATCCAGTACCTAGGAGGAGAGAACACCAGGTCACTCCCCGCACAGTCTCTGAGCAGCGTCCCCACCACCTGATGAAATGGCAATCAGTTTGGAGAAAACCACCCTCCCCTCCCCACCCTTTCCACTTCCCGATGACAACAGTCTCCAAAACTAAGACACCCAGGTGGTTATGTAGGTAAAACAATATGGCTCCTGCAGGCGGGAGGGGCTTGGTAAACTGGTATCTAATCATTGCCGTCACCCCGATTATCAGAAAGCACAGGTCTCAGAGTTAGGTACAAAATAAACTAAATTTAAGCCAAAAGGCAACAGTATGAAACATGAAACAAACGGTGTATTGCTGACCTCAGTTACAAAATAGCGAATGAGTGAAATGTCAGTGTCCAGCTTCTCCAGACACTTTCGGATGTAACTGACAACAGGAAGTACATAACCTCGACTCAGCAGGTGAACCATCCTGTCCAACAGGGTCTTCTTCAACTCAAGCTACGAGAGCGGGGGCAGACAGATCTGTCAGAACGGGTCCTCGCCCCGAGCCTCCACGACGCCCGAGGGCCACCCGCTCACCTGCTCCATCACGTCCAGCTGGGAGTGCTCTGTCTCAAAAAGCTTAACAAGCAGCTGCAGGACCTGAGGGTGCAGGAGCTGGTGGCAGGTGCTGATCTACAAACACGCCAAAGAGAGCCCCGCTGAGCACTGCAGCCGGGTCTCTGGGCTCACCATCAGTGCAGAGAACCGTCAGCAATGGTCACAGCTGGCTCACGGCGGGTGCCCATGATGGCAGGCCTCAGCAGCCAGCCCGCAGCCCGTCAGCTTCTGTGCCATTCCTCATCCTTTCAAAACACTTGCTGAAAACTGCAAATCTATGGAACCAATGAAACTAGTTCCGTAAAAGGAAAATCCTCGTTAAGGATAGAAAGTAGCCAGCCCTGTACAGAGCAGCTCCTGCATTCAGTGAACAGATGTCCCGGCAGGCCGGGCCCGAGCAGGGTAAGGTACAGACAGTGCCATCCCTGGCCCTGTGGCCCTCCTACCTCATCCAGCAAGGCCAGGTGCACCGGGGTGTGGTCAGTCTGCAGCTGGAAGTACCTGGGCTCAGACACGGTCCAGTCCACCCACTTCAGCACACCCATTGCTACCACTGGAAACCTACGGGTACAAGTAAGGCACAGAGCTTCCTTTACATGAAGTTTAAAAAAAACCACCACCACCACCCAAACTAAACGGTTGGGAACGTTTAAAAACCCACCGCCACTCCATCTACCCCAGCAAGTCACTCCCAATGTGTTCTGCCAGGGAGATGCTTGTCCGTGAGTCAGTCTGAGGTCAGCATCCTCTCAACATGCCGTACAAGACCCCGACCTCCCTTATCGGCTTACTTTAAGCCACATTATTGGTTTGGAAGGACAAGATCATTTATGCAGAACACTCAGGGAGCTCGGACTGGGTTGAAGTTCTATTTAGTAAACCCTTTCCTTGTCCCGAGCACAAATTACCAGGGGAAAGACTCGACTGCCCAAGGGATCGCCCTATTTGTAAGCTCTTCTGACTGTGGGTTTATACCATTGCTATGGTCACACGTCCTTTCCAGCTAAGCAATACCTTGTCGGCCTAACATGTACTACAAATAGACCCCTTTCTTTCAAGCAGCTTTTGTAATTCTGGTGGGTCTTCCTTTTTCTGAGGCTTAATTTATGAACAGACTTCTGGCAGGTAAGCAGCTGAGCATTACTCGTGCTGCTAAAACAGTTCAAAGTTCTCTATCTACATTTTAAAAAGAAAACATAAAATCAATAAGTATCTCTGAAGCTTTCGTTACATATTTTTTTGAGCTTTTAATAAAATGAAAACTCAGACCACCCCCTCCAGAAGGATCCAGTTTAGAACGAGGTTTGATTTTGCTCACCTGATGCACTGATAAAGCGTGCTCAGCTCTGCCACCAGCTCGGAGGCCCCTTTGTTCTCGTTACAGCACAAATTGTGAACGGTTTCCACAGCTTTCGACGTTGACTTCAGCTCGTCCTTGTTGATGCCCACGCGTTTGTTCTGAGAACACACACGCGAGTCCGTGAATCCCGATGGCGTGCGTGGCCTTGCAGGCGGGGTGGTCTGCTACCGGCCGCCTCTCCCTGCAGACCCCTCCCCATCCCTGGGGTCAGGAGTCAGCTCAGCTGCTGCACTCCAGTCGCCCGGCTTACGGAAACAAGCCAGGGGACCTGGGCCTGGGGCGGGGGGAGACCTGGTCGGTTTCTTTAGCTGCACTTTCAATTCCAGTTTGAAAAAGTCTTACAGATGCCATACCCATTTCCTTGAGAGATTTAGCACTTCGACTATTTCATGCATGAACACTAAAAAAGATATTTCTGACACGAGTTGGGTTCATGACTTCTTGCAGCCAAAATTCCCAAATAATACCCAAGAGAGGAGGTTCCTTGTCTCCCAAAAAGCCCAGGAATTCTCAACTGATAGTACCTTTTTCCAGGTCTCAACCACACTTGCTGCGTAGGCCAAGATATGGATGTATTTGTGCTTGTGGTCCTGGTTGATTCTGGCCCCTGGCTTAAAGAGCGACTGCATGAACAGGTCCAGGAAGGCCGGCACCCGGATCTGAGGGGACACATGGTATCATTGGAAAGGAACGCACGGAAGAGATGTCAGGTAAGTCCACATACACTTAACGGCAGGAGTGAGGGCATGCCCACTCACATCCACCCTCCTGTGCTCAAGCTGGCAGGTGTCCCAGTGTGCGCGAGGGCTGAGGATGTGATGGGGAAGGACGAGGAAAAGGGCAGAAACAGACGAACATGGATTTGTACTCAGTGACTTAAGAGAAACACGGGCTTTCCAAAATAACCCTTCTCATCGGCATGGAGGGTGTCCCACCTTATTATTAAAATGAAAGCAACTTACGAGTTCAACGGGGGGTGGGTCCATGCTTGTAAACATCTTGAACAGGACTGTGATGTCAGCTGGATTCAGGGCTCCTTTGGACAGCATAGCCCCAAGGGCCTGACAGGCCCTGGGGTAGGAGGCAGCTGTACCCAGTGCTAGTGTGATCTGACTGGCGTCATGGCCTCTTGAGGAAAGAAAGCCCATACCCCGTTGTTAAGAAGGTGGCGCCCTGCCCTGCCCCTCCTTCCTCCTCTGCCGCTCTCCTTCCTTTTTTCACACCTAACACTTGGGACTGCTTGGGTCCCTTTGTTTTTCATTTTTCTGTCATTCACTGGGAACCTGACCGACCCATAAAAACAGCACTTAAAGCTAACTGGGAAGGACGGACTGGATGCAGCTTGCAGACTTTCCAAAAGGAGCCACACGCTTTTAACATATCACTAAGACTCCATTAGTGGAGGATAAACTCACAAGGGCTCATTTTGTTCTGTAAGATACAGACTACAATATAACAATTAGACTACTGACTATTTCAGGACCACTATTATTTGCTATTGATGAATCCTAATATATGAGAGTACAGGTTCACAGATCCAGTGAATTGAACAATAATCAGTTACTTTACAAAATACTCATCAAAGCCAAACTTCAGAAAGCAAGCTCTCTACACGTATTTAAAATTACCCTGACTTTTCCAGATGTACTAGGTAAAAGGAAGTTTATCTGTCAAGATAGGAGGACCCAGAGCCTCTGGTTGTAGAGAAAGGGCAAGGGGGGTGTGGGGGGGAATTTCGTGGGGAGCACCTAGTTAGGACCAGGGCTAGCAAAAACACGGCCCTCACTTCTCCTGGGCGAAGCGCTGCACCTCCTGAGCAATCCTACGCACGGCGGAGCCTCCCTGCTCTTCCTGGGCCAGCACCGACATCATGGCCTGGGCAAACAGGTACGTGTGCTCCCCGTGGCACACCATTTTCTGAAAAATTGCAGGGGAGAGAGTTTGGGCTTTCACGGTTGCAGCGCTGACAACTGTCGACAAAAAAGCCAGACCCCCAACCTTTCTGCATGCAAGTTATTTATGCTGGAACGGGCCTTCTGACCTGGACACTGTCTATAGGAAGAAGCATTTCATGTTTGAATATGCATGACCCAAAGCAGCCTCCTTCTAATCTTGAGATACACAAAAGAAGGAACTTACGGCAAACTCAGGGAGATTTTTTTCAAGGTTTTCCTCTCCTCCATCCAAAATTGTAGCTAGAGAGGTACGGAGTACTCTAGAAAACACTTCCAACTGCTGGCAGGCTGTGGATACACTGGTTATCTCCCCTTGGTACCCTGCATCAGAAATAAGCTACAATACAAAAATAAGAAGCCAAACAAAGCATCAATAGGCAGTGACCACACTGCATAGGAAGCTGGCTTATCGTCAGTGTTTGTGGTGAGGTGGGGCCGAGCAAACACTGCTCTCAGGTCTCAGACCTTTATTCTGATCCCGGCCTTGCCACTGACTAGGGCTGCAGCCCAGGTTAACCATCCCATCTTGGTTCCTTCGTGTGTCACATGAAGGGGACAAACCAGGCATTCTTTTTTTTTTTTTTTTCTCTTTTTAAGTAATCCCTGAGCCCAACGTGGGGCTTGAACTCACGACCCTGAGGTCAAGAGTCGCATGCTCCGACTGAGCCAGCCAGGCGCCCCAAACCAGGCATTCTTAAAGATTCCTCTCAGCACACAACAGACTCTATAAATATGTTCCTGCCAAGTTTTAAAACAGAGTTCATGTTGATCCAAAAACACAGATATGAGGGTGCCTGGCTGGCTCAGTCGGTGGAGCATGTGACTCTTGATCTTGGGGTTAAAAGTTCGAGCCCCACACTGGGTGCGGACATTACTTAAAAACAAAATCTTTAAAAAACAAAACAAAAAAACCAGAAACCCCAGAGATACATCTTCTGTGCTTTTCTCTCTCACTGTTCAGACTTACTGAAGTGAAGTGATAGAGACCTTTACCAAAAACCAAATACGAGCTTGCAGAAGAAACAGACCACCTCCCAACCAACCCAAAATAACTCTCGTTCTTCAGCACCTTCACCTTTTCTGTGACTCTAGTACTCTGCCTACCTTAACGGTGAAGTTAAGCATCAAGCAGTCTGGATGGGCTTCAGCCAGTTTGTAAAAAAGATCTCTCCACGTGGTATGTGCAATCATTTGTTCAAGCCAAGCTGGGGTCTGCCAACAAACAAACAGACGGCAAGATAAAAGGCCTAGCTTGAGCTTAAGTGAAGATGATACTGTATAAACAGTGGCTGGCTATCCCATCTGGAAGAGCCCCCGAGAGCATCTAGATCCAGCCCCGCAGTCCCAGCCGCGGAAGCAGACCCAGAGCTGGTGATGCCACATAGGAGGCTGAGTGGCAGCGCCAGAGCCCTGAGGGCCCACTCACAGCTTCGGGAAGGCTCAACCGCACTTCCGGGAAACATGCCAGAGTCTAGGGAAGCCCACGGAGAGGGGCTGCAGCAGACGCACATCAGCTGTGTGCCCTGGGCAGGAGGAAAAGGCCGTGTAGTAGCACAGTGGTTTTATCCATCACCATGTGTGACTGACACACCCAAGGGCTGACTCTGAGTCCACCTCTCATTTGTGCCAAGGCCAGGCTTCCCACCGGACACTCCCAGCCACCAACTGAGCGTGGCAGGGCTCCACAGGCAGGCCTGTTCCCAGGAGACCTGGGCCTCACTGACACTGCGGAAACTTTCTGAAAATGGCACTGTCACCTAGGGCTCTTTGTCCCCAACCTTCCTTCCCTCCCTCCGGCCTTCGGGGGCCACACCTGCATCATGGCCCTCCGGCCCCTGCTCATCTTCTCTCACACACACGTCCCCCGTCATCTCCTGCACACACAACCCCGTCCTGGCGTCTGCTTGCTGGGGCACCCAGATGACTACAGCACTCCACTCAGAGCCTGTGCTCCAGAGTCAGCAGGACACGGGAGCTGGGGGTCTGCTCTTCCTCCTCCCCAGCTCACTACGTGTGCGCCTCTCCGCTCACGAGAGCTCACCACACTGCACGGAGCATTTAGAGGGCAGCTCTGACTCTACGCAACTCATCTCACACCCTGATTTTAGGACCCAACGCTTTACTCACATAACACAGCACACTCCACTGTATGCGTGGAACAAGCAAAAGATCCCAGGAACCCATATTAGAGAAAGAAGACAGACTCCTCACCTCTCCTTCTTCAGTAAAAATAGAATCTGCTTTGCGGGGGTCAAAATGTTTGATCAATAAACTCTTCAGGTGATTTTCCACTGTTTCCTGAACCTGCACTGGTTCAACACCTGTAAGAAAATGAAAACAACCAGATGGAAAATGGCAATCCCTCAATCTGTTGTACTCCTTTAGGAAAAGTAGACAGGTGAAAAGTCTACATGTGGATCAAAGATCACAAAACTGCTTCTGACCACTTGGAATTTGGGACCGCTCATAAAAATTACTATTTGTTAACCATATTCAGTGGTAAGACTCAAAAAGGAACACAGGGCGGAACACACAAGGATGTTGGCCTACATGGAAAGGCCAGCGGCATCTTGGAAACCTCAGTAAGGGCAAGGACAAACGGCCAACACAGACAGGTAGGAGGATGGAAAGACATTCCCGCCATGGTGGAAGAGAGCAGACGCCAGCCACAAGAGGCGCACTGTCTCTTAAGTGCTGTGGCAGCCCTACCCCCTGATGTCATCCGCACCCAGCTCAGTGGACTTACAGGCTCTACTTTGATCATATTAGCTAAAAGCCGTAATCATACCCAGTCCCACATTATCCATCAATTACTGCCTGCTATAACAGATCTCTTAAAAATGACACACTGAACATATACTGTATAATCCTATAATTCTACAACATGGTAGGGCAAACAGCTCAATGAGAATCATATTTGCAGGCTATCTGTAAACCTCCATTACTGAACCAAAGATCAGAATCAAGCAGACGAGGAGGGGTAAGAAGTTCGGTTCCGACTTACAGAAGTCTTCAAACCCAAGAAAACAAACAAAGCCATTCCAATTCATCAGCATTAAGATGATCCAAAGGTCTATAAAAAAGGTGGGGGGTGGTGGGAGTGACCAGCCAGGATGGGGGCCACCCACAAAGCACCTGTCTGAATGAGCCACTCAGCCAGCAGGTTCACAGTCTGGGCCACGGCCGTGTAGTTCTCAGATAAGAGCTGGATAACGTTCTCCGGAGACCCTCCTGCCTGAAAATACCTAGAAAAAGGAACAGAAAAGCTACAGCATGGGCATGGGGATCAAGGACGAGATAGCTAGGATATTAAGATGGCTGGGGGGGGCAGAACTAGAAGCCTTCCATTCGAAAACCCCATCATTCTCACTTGTGCACATCATCCTCTGGGTCTCTGACGGACTGTCTCTAAGTTACCCCCGGCCCCCTCCCAATACAAATGACCTTGCTCACACACCTCTTCAGAGTGTTGAAGATGGAGGGCTCCATTATATAATCTCGGGTAGAAAACTTATGCAGGCATTCTTGCTGGACCTCTGCGTCATCTTCTCCCTCTCCATAATCCTCCTCCTGCTGGTGGCATAAAGAGCCATGTGATTCTTTTCATTAATACAAGTATCCTGTAATCTCACCTTAAATTTCTATCATCTTTCAAAATTGTCCCTCCCACATACATGATTTAATTGACTTTCACGACAGTTTCATGAAGTGGGCAGGACAAGTAATGGGCAGCTACGAAAATTGAATCGAGAACCACACACAGCAAGCAGGTTCGTGCTGTGCCTCCACCCTGGCACACGTGGGCACAGTGGCCACACAAGTCACCTGAGCTCGCGGGGTGGCCGTTTCCTCCTCTACTAAAGGTAATAATAGTGACTGCTCCCATCTGTCTGTTGTTAAGGACTCCGTAATCTAATTTCTGGAAGAACCAAGCAGAGTACCTGACACTTAGTAAGATCTCAATAGATACTAGTTAGTGTTTTCACAACTACGATTTCATATGTGCCCTTTAATGCTTTCCTCCAACAAAGACTGATGAAGCGATTCCTGAAGGCAAAAGCCATCAATACACTGTTAGAAAGTGAAGGTCACAGACTTGCCTCACATCGGCAGGCCTGGCTGGAGACTAGTCCCTGTTCCGGGTGGAAACAACCTTGGGCAAGTCACTGAATTTAAGAACAAAGCAGGATGATGATGTGATGACATCAAGGTCCGTCTGGCGTGAACGCTGTCATCCCAACTAACAAGCAGATGCTTTTTAAACGCTTGCTCTGTACTGAGCACTGTACTTGTCACCAGGAAACCTAGGACATATAAGACGAGATACGGCTTTTTCCACCAAAGGACTTCACAAACTAGGAGAGACCAGTCTGCCTCTCGGCGACTAACATAATGGGGTAAGACCTGGGCCAGGAACCAGCAAACTACAGCTCAGGGCCAGATCCAGTCCTTCTGTTTTTGCAAATAAAGTCTTATTGGAACCTAGCCACACCCATTAAAAATTATTTTTTAAATTTTACATATTGTTTATGGCTGCTTTCCCCTTGCAATGGGAGAGTTAAGTAGTTGTGACAGGGACCTGCAGAGCCTAAAATATTTACTATCTGGCTCTTTACAGAAAAGTCTGCCCACCCCTGGTCTGGACTAACATTCTGCAAGCCGTGCTTTGGAAACAGATTCCTTCTATGGAGACTGGGGAGTTTTCTCTCAGATCTTACTTGTGTGGGGAGCCTTGAGCAAGGCTGTGAAGGAAGGCTGGCCTTTACCCTGAGACTCATCCTTGTGTGTCTGTATTCCTGGGCTTCTGCCCTAGGCCCTATTCTCTTCTACATCTTCTCTTGGGTAATGCCACCTCCCTGTTCATAAATCTAGGATTTAGCCTGGATCTCTCTCTCGAGCTCCACACTCGAGTGTCAGCAGTCCATTCTCATTCCCATCCATTGCCCACTAGTTCTCCAAACTCATGAGGTCCAAAACTGACCTCTAAACAGATTTTCCTACAACCTATATTTTAGTAAAGGATTCCATCATCTACCTGTTACCCCAAACCCAGAAAGCTAGGAGTCACCCTCAGTTTCTGCTCCCTCACTCCACCCCCACACCCCATCACAAGGACCCACCAATTCTGTCTCCCACATATCTATCCAATCTGGGCCTTTCCACCTTTACCATTCCTTATTTTGTGCATTGCTTGCAGTAGCAAAATGCCCCTAATGGCTCAGTTCTCATTTCTTCCTTTCAGTCGTCTCCCACTCAGATGCCACAACGGTCTTCATAAACCACACGTCTGACACCTCTCTCTCTCGCTTAAAATTCCCAGTCTCCCTCAGAAAAGATATCCAACCTCTAGCATGACTTTAACCTTTCACTTGTTCACCTGGCCAGTCTCATCTCTGGCCAGTCCCCATTGGCAAGCTGAAGCCAGACTAAACTTTTGCATTTCAGTAGCTCTTAGCTTCTACCATCTGGATTTAATATCACTGTAGCCTCTTTACACATCTTCCTGTCTCTCAAATCCAGTAACATGGCATCATGTGAACAGAATTTGTGTCACGAAATCTGACCTACCACTGTCTTTCAAAATCCAGCTCATGTCACCCCTTCAGTCACCTTTCTTGACTTCCTCTTCCTCCTCCAAGCAGTGAGAATGAACATGGAGTGAACATACGGTCCACCCCTCTCATCACTGAGAGCCTATTAGGGTCAGTGGGCTGCATTTCGATCATGATTAAAGTTCTCCATGCATGAGACTCCCCAACCTCCTGCCACTCCTAGCTGCATAAGCTAGGGCATTCAACTGGACGAAGATGAGGGCACTGGTCTAGATGGCCCTTCAATATGCCTCAGTTGTAACACTCCGGGACTTAAAGGCTCAATGTGACAAGTAATATGACATTTTGGACAGGGTGCTCGAAGCACGAAGCTACCACGAAGCTCACTTATATCATGTTGATGGTCCAGCACTTTGATAAAGTGGCAGTGGAGACAAAAGGACCTGGGTTGGATCCCCATTCTTTCATTTACTGGTTTTGCAACCTTAAGCAGGTCACTCGCTTTTTTTTTTGCCTCACTTTCCTCATTTACGAAATGAGATTAACCCCCACCTCCGAAGCCCCTGAGTGGAAGGAGATAATGCGGGGAAGCACCTAGCTAGCAGGCTCTGGGCCAGATCTGCCTCCATCTACCCCACTCTGAGCCTCCAAACACACAAACTTGTGGTACCATTCCGTCCCAAACTCCTGAACAAGTCCCACTTGCCAGCAGCCATCAGAGGCCCTTCAGAACGTGTTCCCTCGCAGAACCTCATGCCTCTGCGCTCGCCACACAGGACTGCTTTCAGCTCCAGGAACACAGCACCTATCTTTGCATCTTTGTACCTCGGCTCCAAGGCCCTCCCTGGGCCACTGCCCCCTTCCAGTGGCGGACGCCCCACTCCATCCGCTCTTCCTTCACCACGTTGAGTTCAGTGTTGCCCACTCGTGATGCTGGCTCTTGTTAACAGGCAAATCCCCAGGCTCTCCTCCAGGCCGGCTGTACGGGTCCCCAGGGGAGGGACCTGAGACGCTGCGTTCTGAGCAGCACTTTGGGTGGGTTTTCAGATTAGACCAAGCCTGGGCCACGCTGGCAGAGCTAGAGCCCCCAGTGCTGACTTTCCAGCCCGGCTTCGAGGGAGGTGGGGACGAGCCCTCCTCAGCCTCCACACCCCCCCTCAAGGTATGCAAGGAAGATCCTTTGGGGGTCACCTCCCTGGAAGACTGACTGAATCGACCCAAAGCCCTGAAAAGTATGGTTTACAACAGTAGAAACACAGGGAAGAAAGACCAGAGTTCCACTCTTCCCCTCACGATGCTGACTTGGAATTTTTCAAAGACTTGCGTTGTTCAAACTTGGGGCTCTGAGCCCAGTCCGTCGAGTTCTGTGCCCTACCCGCCTCGGGGGGAAGGAAACAACGGCACCTGACACGGCGGCTGGCCCCTCGGGTCACGACCGGGTGGCCAGCACCCCTGCGGCCCAGACCCCCAGGAGCAGACACCCCCGCGGCCCGGCCCCCGCCCCAACTCGTCTGCAGCGCACGGCACCGAGGCGCAGGGAGGCCGCGGCGCTCTGGGCCGGCCCCGTCGGCCCGGGGGCGAAGGCGGGCGGCGGGCGCTCCGGGGACGCGGGGGGCGCGCTCCGGGGCGGGGAGGGGGCGGGGCACGCTGTGCTTGAACCGTACGGCGACCGCGGGGCCGGGCGCGGCGGGGGCGGGGCCGGCCCGCCGGCGACGGAGACCAACAGTCCTCGTCGGGGACGCCCGCGCCCCCCCTCACCTGGCCACCGTCCGCCTCGTCGCCCCACTCGGCCGCGCTCCCGAAGTAGTCCTCGTCCATGATGGCGCCCGGCGCGGCCCCCGCCATCCTCTCCCGTGAGCGCGCGCGAGCAAGGCGCATGCGCACGGCGGGGAGGGGGGGGCGGGCGAAGGCACGCGCGGTCCCGCGGCCCCGCCCCCCGCAGCCGCGCGCCTGGGGCCGGGGAAGGGGCGGGGCACAGAGAGCGGCTCCTTAGTCGTGGCTCTGGTCGCCCAGGGCCCGGCAAGGGCCGGCGGAGGCGTGGCCTGGACGAGGGGGCGGGGTTCAGAGGGCAGCCGCAGGCTCGCGGCTCTGGGCTCCCAGGGAGGACCGAACGACCCGAAAGGAGCTGGGAACACCGCCTGGCTGGGTCCCAGGGGTTTTAGCTCCGGATAGAAGTTTAAAACGAGGCTCACTCTTGACCTGGGTTCGGGTCCCCGCTCCACTCCTTCCCCGTGACTTTGGGTCCTGAGAGCTTCGGTTTTCTCGTCGGACACCTGGGCGCAAGAGCAGGGCTGACTTATGGGGCACAGTGTCTAGGGCCTACGAAAATGTTTTCGTTTCTTTTAAAATCAGAATACCAATAAGTAGTATAAGGATGAATCCAGCCTGGATTGTATTTGTATAATTGGTATAAAGAACTGAGGCAGTGTAATATATAATTTTAAATATTTCTTTATGGAAGAAGGGTGCACAAAGCCAAAAGTGCTCTCAAATGTCATAATGCAGCCCTGGAAGAGAGGGCCTACCTCGTGGGATAGTTGTTAAGGATACCTGAGATGATGCTTTTTAAGCCCGCAGCATGGTTGTTCCCTGCATGTAGTAGGAGATACAAAAGCGATAGACTGCTGATCATCATGGGAAGAGTTGAGCAGGGATGTTAACACCATCAGATCTGGATGCTTGGAGAGATAAAACCCATGCATCCGTACGGAAGAGTATTAGAGACATGAGCTCTAGAACATTGGTAATGGTGACCGTTTCCAGAATGCTTACCAGGAGCTGTGATTTCATTCATTCCTTCTCTCATTCCTTCAACTCCTGCTTATTGAATGCCCCCATCATCTGGCCCTGTGCTACTCCGGCAGCTCATTGGTGAACAAATTGGACATGATCTTTGTCCAGGAGGACCCCACATTCTAGTGAGGTCTGAAGCTGAAGTGAGGAGCTGAACAAGGAACAAACAAAAGTAATAACAGAGGGTGACAAGTGCTAGTGTTTTGTGATCCTAGGAGAGAGGCCAACTTTGGACCATCAGACAAGGCTTCTTTGTGAAACTTATATTTGAGCTGAGAGTCATATGACAAAAGGAGTCAAGCGAGCTTGGACCAAGGAGAGAGCGTTGTAGGAGCCAAGGTTTGCCATGTGTCCTGGGAACGCAAAGGCCACTGGCACTGGTACCTGGCCAGCAAGGGAGAAGCCTGGGTGAAGTGGGCAAGGCTGTCTCCAGGATGTGGCAACTTGACACCTTCGGGGGAGCAGAGGAGCGGGCCCAGGAAGATGTTGCTGAGCCCTCTAGCCCGTGGGTATGCCGTGGCATGCCGTGGAAACAGGGAGCCCAGGATGAGGACCATAATGCATTTCACTTGAGTTCAGATTGGGATGTGCCGAATTGGAGGTGCTGTCAGAACACCCATGCGGAGATGTCTTGCAGGTGGCTGGAGGAAGTCTGCAGCTCAGGATTCCATGAATCAAGCTCTAGCTTCTACTCACAAGATTAAAGTGTATTAAGTTAACGAGTGCCCCTGCTGTTGGCTTGTTTCAGGGTTCATTTTCATTTGCTTTCTGAAAATGTTGCAAAGAATGGATGGCTGTTAAACTCCTACTACCTCTCCTCTTGGATTTTTTTTTTTTTTAATAATACCTGACTTGAAAGCAGGCAAGATAATATATGTATAACTAATTACTCCTACAGAATCAGGGATTATTTAAATCACCTCTCGTTCAACCTCAATAGGTTACTCATTATTAAATGGATTCACAAACAACCTTTAATGAAAGCATGGCATTCAGTCTATAAGTCGCAATGATTTAGAATAATTGGGTCTGTAGGTCTGGCCTCCCGAGGTCTTGTTGGCCTGTTGTTCTTTGGAAAGCCTTATCTAAAATGTCCAATTTAGCTTGCATTACTTAAAGTAAATAGTCATTAAAGATATCTTCCAGTTTAAGAGAAACTCTGGTGGAGAATTTCCATGGAAAGAAGTTGGTTTCGCTTAGTCCATTCAAGAAGTATTTACTGAGTTCCTACCCGATGTTCTGGGCTGCTACGGGGTTATAAACCACAGATACAGCCTATCTGGAGCTCATGGCAGAGAAAAAAGAAAAGCCATCTCAGGTGATCGTGTAGAAGGGAGGGGGCTCAAGGAGAGGTCAAGGGAGGTCTTTCTAGGGAAATTCTGTTTAAGCCAAGACTTAAGACCAGAACAGAGGACAGAGACAATGGGGCACAGAAGGAAACATGGCTGGAGGTCAGACATGAGCAGGGGGGTGGGGGGAGGGAGGGAGGCAGGAGAGGACTTGGAAACTTGCAAGCAGTTTGGACTTTATCCCCAGGGTAATGGGTGACCGTGGAAAGCTTTGAAACACGAGAGTGACGGGATCAGATGGAGGGTTTTCTGAAGGTCATTCTGGCTGCCCTGGAGGAAGGATGTGAAGGAGCAAACTAGAGGTTTGGAGCCGTGCCAGGATGCTGTCGGTGGGCTGAGAAGTTGAGGCAGGCTTGAGGACAAAGCAGACACGTGGGAGAGCGTTAGCAGGCCAGATGACGGGGCTTATAGGGTTTTACCAGTGAGTGTATAACAAACACCCAAATGTTTACATTCTTCGTTTCGCTTTCTCGCTTCAGCCCACTCCTCTCTGTCTTCTCTCTCCTTCATGCCACTGAACCACAGTTGCCGATACCAACAGCTTTCCCTCTCCAGAAACACTGCCCCGTCTTCATCTGGTTGATGGTGCAAGAGTAACTGGCACAGATAGCTCCAGACTTCTTGAAATACTAACCCTTCTCTGCATCCGAGGCAACGGCCTTTCCTGGTTCTCCTCCTACTTCCTCAGCTCTTCCTTCTCGGACTTCTCGCCCTGAGCTGTCCCTCTACTTGTTCTCTAGATCCTGCAGGTCCTCGGGACATAGGCTTGGACCCTCCTCTGCTCCCACCTCTCCTCCTGGGGGAATCTTACCCATCCCCCATCTTAAAACCATCTAGATGCTGAGAACTCTCACATTCGTATCTCCAGCCCTGTGTCTTCTGTGATCTAACTGACCTAACTGTCCCTTGGCCTGACCATTAGGTTTCCCTATGGGCATTTCCACATCTGCACGAGCATCCCAAATGTGGTGCTTCTGTAGTCTTCTTCCCGCAGGAAAGGGGGCCACCAGCTCCACAGTTAGCTTGACCAAGCACCTGGAAGTCATCCTTAATTCTGTGGTGCCCCACCCCCGTCCAAGGCTAAGGCAAATTCTGTATCGGGTCCGCTCTAAAAGCATACGTCAAATCTATTCACTTCTGTCTCCCTGGCTGTCACCTAGTCCAGGTCTCCACTAGCCCTCACTCAGACCTCTGCAATAGCATTGAACAAACCAACTACATCTATCCTTGCTCCATTACACTCCATTCTCCAAACATCCACAAAGTTTTTTCTTTTTTAATTTTGCGAAATCACTTTATCATAAAAGAAAATCCAAAGATTGCAAAGCTCCTCCTATTTTTTGCTATAATTTGTGTCCTTATGATGCAAATAAAATGGACAAATACTTACTGAACTTCTAGATGCAAGGTTCGGTGCCAAGGTTCGGGAACAAGGTGACCAAGGGGAGTATGCCATCAAGGAGCCAAGAACCCGTGGAGGAGACATGACAGGCATATAGATGCTTTAACATGAGGGTGAAGGTGGCCTGCTGGGAGACAAGTGTTGATGAGCTCTCTCAGAATTCAGAAGAGGAAGCTCTTATGATCTCTGGCTGAGATGGGCTGTTTCATGGAAAAAAATGGTCTGGGCAGGTACTTGAGGAATTTGAACATGTTGAGATTGGAGGAAAGAGCATTTTCGGGAGAAGGAAGAAAAAGAAAAGGCATGGGGAAGAAGAATGTCTCTGTTTGGTTGATCCACGGGAAAAGGAAAGTGGCAGTTGGGAGACAAGGCTGGAATGTAGCATGAGATCCTGGAATGCCTTGAATTCCACGCTACAGATTCTAGCCTTCATCCTATAGAGTACAGGCAGTGGAAAACTATGAAGGCGTTTGAGCAGGAAAATCACATGGACAAACCTTAATATGATGAGAATAATCTGGCAGCTGTGCCTATAATGACTTAGAAAGGACAGTTCCCACCCCTTAATTTCCTTCTGCTTCTCCAAAGTGACTCGTTTGCCATCACAAAATTTTCTAGTGCTCATCTCTTCAAGAGGTGGTGCTTAATTTTCTCTCTCCCTGAGTGTGGGCTGAACTTAGCTATTCCCTTCTAATGAATGCAGTGGACCAAGGGTGCTGTAAGTCTTCTCAGACTAGGTTCATCTTGGCCACTCTGTCTCTTGCATTACTTGCTTTGGAGGAAGACAGATGCCAGGTGATGGGCAACCCTCTGGAGAGATCCAGATGGTGAGGAACAGAGGCCTCCTACAATAGCCAAGGAAGTGAACTTGGAAGTTGATCTTGACCCCCGGTCCAGTCCCAGGTGACAACCTGACTGCAACCTCACAAGAGAACTTGCGTCAGAAGCATAAAGCTAAAACGCTTGGAGATTTCTGCCCTACATAAACCATGAGATAATAGATATGTGTTGTGTGGGGTTTTTTTAAAGATTTTATTTATTTATTTATTTATTTATTTATTTATTTATTTATAAAGATTTTATTTATTTGACAGAGAGAAAGACAGTGAGAGAGGGAACACAAGCAGGGGGAGTGGGAGAGGGAGAAGCAGGCTTCCCGCAGAGCAGGGAGCCCGACGCGCGGCTCGATCCCAGGACCCTGGGATCATGACCCGAGCTGAAGGCAGATGCCCAACGACTGAGCCACCCAGGCGGCCCTAAGATTTTATTTATTTATTTGAGAGAGAATGAAATAGAGAGAGAGAGAGCATGAGACGGGGGAGGGTCAGAGGGAGAAGCAGACTCCCCGCTGAGCAGGGAGCCCGATGCGGGACTCGATCCCGGGACTCCAGGATCATGACCTGAGCTGAAGGCAGTCGCTTAACCAACTGAGCCACCCAGGCACCCCAATATGTGTTGTGTTTAAGCCAATAAATTTGAGGCAATTTCTTATGAGCAATACTTAACAAATACAAGTATCCAGAGCGGTTTTTTTAAAAGCATAGGGGTGCCTGGGTAGCTCAGATGGTTAAGCATCTGCCTTCGGCTCAGGTCATGATCCCGGGGTCCTGGGATCAAGCCCTGCATCTGGCTCCCTGCTAGACGGGGAGCCTGCTTCTCCCTCTGCCTCTGCCTCTCTCTCTCTCTCTCTCTCTCTCTCTCTCTGACTCTCATGAATAAATAAATAAAACATTTACAAAATAAAAAATAAAAACATAAATCAGGGGCACCTGGGTGACTCAGTTGGTTAAGTGCCTTCAGTTCAGGTCATGATCCTGGGGTCCTGGTGCCCTGCTCAGCGGGGAGTCTGCCTCTCTCTCCCCCGCTGCCCTCTCTCCCAGCTCATGCTTGCTCTCTCGCTCTCTCTATCTGAAATAAATAAAATCTTTTTTTAAAAAAGCTGGACAAAACTGTCAAAAATGCCATTATAACCCACTGGAAATTGGTCAAAGGCATACAACAAACTGAGAAGGTTTATTTTTTTTTAAAGATTTTATTTATTTATATGAGAGAGAGAGAATGAGAGATAGAGAGCACGAGAGGGAAGAGGGTCAGAGGGAGGAGCAGACTCCCTGCTGAGCAGGGAGCCTGATGTGGGACTCGATCCCAGGACTCCAGGATCATGACCTGAGCCGAAGACAGTCGCTTAACCAACTGAGCCACCCAGGCGCCCCAAACTGAGAAGGTTTATTAATGAAAATTACTAAACTTCAGTTAAGAATAGTGTGAAATCGGTGACATTTTTGCCTGTGCATGCTCTTCTTTTTTAAGATTTTATGTTTAAGTCATCTCTGCACCCAACATGGGACTCAAACTCACAACCCCGAGATCAAGAGTCACACATTCCACCAGCTCAGCCAGCCAGGTGCGCCAGGATGCTCTTCTTCTGGAAAGCAAAAAGGAAAGACCAAAAGTGACAAAGACAAGAAAGGAACAGAGAAAATCTCCAGAAACAATAACAAAAGAAGTAACAAAATGGCACTAAATACATATCTATCAATAATTACTCTGAAAACGTAAATGGACTAAATGTTCCCATCAAAAGACCTAGGGTGTCAGAATGGATTAAAAACAAAAAAACAAAAAACAAGACCCATCTATATGCTGCCTACAAGAGACTCATTTTAGACCTAAAGACACCTGCAGATTGAAACTAAGGGGATGGAGAAATATTTACCATGCAAATGGACATCAAAAGGAAGCAACAAGGGAAATACAATTAATGATTGACCTCTCATCAGAAATAATGTAGACCAAAAGCAGTGGGATGACATACTCAAAATGCTGAAATAAAACAAACTGTCAAGCAAGAATTCTATAGCTAACAAATATAAAAAACGAAGTTAAAATAAATACACTTGCAGGTAAACAAAGACTGAAAAATTTGTTGCTAACAGACCTGCCTTCCAAGAAATACTAAAGGAAGTTCTTCAAGTCGAAATTAACACTAGACAGTAACTTGAACTCATGAGAAGATATGAAGAATACCAGAAATGGTAAATATAAAAGATTCTATAAGTAGATTTCACCTCTTCTCTTGCCTTTTAAAAATATATAAGATTGGGCAAAGCAATAATTCTAACACTGTGTGGTTGGTTTTATAATGGCACAAAAGATGGGGTGAAAAATGAGACAGGCTTGGAGAAAGTTCCTGTATGTTACTGAAATTTGGTATTCTGAAGCAGAGTGTGCTAAATTAAAATGCATGTTGTAATCCTTAGAGCAACCACTAATAAAATAACTCAAAAAAATAGTAAAAAAAAAAATTAACCGACAAATCAAAGTGATCCATGAAAACATATTTAACATAAAATAAGACAGCAAAGGAGAATGAAAGAGAGACATATGACAAATAGAAAACAAATAGCAAAATGACAGGCATAAATCTAATCGTATCAGCAATGTCCTTAAATGTAAATAGACTAAATACTTTAAAAAACCGAGATTGTCAGAATGGATGAAAAAGCAAGACCCAACTATATGCTATCTATAAACCGAAGCACCATAGATTCAAAGACATAAATGAATTGAAAGCAGAGGGATAGAAAAAAAGATATACCATGCAAACAGTAACCATAAGAAAGCTGGAGTTTCAATATTAATATCGGACAAATAAGGTCACCTGGGTGGCTCAATTGGTTAAGCGTCTGCCTTCAGCTCAGGCCATGATCCTGGGGTCCTGGGATCTAGCCCCGTGTCCAGCCCCCTGCTCAGCGGGAAGTCTGCTTCTCCCTCTCCCTCTGCCTGCCACTCCCCCTGCTTGTGCTCTCTCTCTCTCAGTCAAATAAATAAATAAAATCTTTTAAAAATACCAGACAAATAGACTTTAAGACATATCATAATGATAAGTGGTCAATACCTGAGTTAGATATAATAATTATAAATATATGTGGATGTTATCAACCTCTCTTGATTAGCCCAAAGAAGTGAGGGAGGGGCGCCTGGGTGGCTCAGTCGTTAAGCGTCAGTCTTCAGCTCAGGTCATGATCCCAGGGTCCTGGGATCAAGTCCTGCATCAGGCTCCCTGCTCTGCGGGAAGCCTGCTTCTCCCTCTCCCTCTCCCCCTGCTTGTGTTCCCTCTCTCGCTGTGTCTTTCCCTGTCAAATAAAATCTTAAAAAAAAAAACAAAAACCAAAGAAGTGAGGGAAAGGTTGACTTAACTGAAAGGAAAAATAGACAATCCAATAAAAATAGTTGCAGACTTCAATACCTCACTCTCAATAATTACTAAACAACTGGACAAAAAAGTCAGCGAGAGTAGGATTGTAAGATGGCACTACCGCTATGGAAAACAATATGGCAGTCCCTCCAAAAATTAAAAACAGTATTACCATGTGATCCAGCAATTCCATTTCTGAGTGTATATCCAAGAGAATGGAAAGCAGGGTCTCAAAGAGATATCTGCATACTCATGCTCATAACCGGCAAGAGTGGAAGTAACCCAAATGCCCACTGATGGGTGACTGAATATACAAAATGTGGTGTGCACATACAATGGAATAGTCCAGTCGTTAAAGGGTAAGAAACCCTATCACATGCTACTTCATGGATAAACCTGTGGACATTATGGTAAGTGAAATCAGTCAGTCACAAACAGGTAAAATACTGTATGAGCCCACTTATAGGAGATACCTAAAATAATCAGGTTCATAGGCACAGAAAGTAGGATCGTGGTTACGAGGGCTAAGGGGAGTTGTTTTTAGTGGGTATAGAGTTTCAGTTTTGCAAAATGATAAAGTTTTTGTATTTTGAGATGGGTATCTCAACAATATTGCATGAATGAATATATTTAATATTACTAAACTGTACACTCAAAAATGGTTAAGATGGTAAATTTTCTGTTATGTGTTTTTATCACAGTTTTAAAAAATCAACAGAGATATGGAAGACTTGAACAACACTATTGACCAGCTTGACCTTACATTTATGGAAAACACCCAAAGGCTAAAGAATACATGTTCTTAGAGTGCCTGGGTGGCTCAGTCGGTTGAGTGTCCGGCTCTTGGTTTTGGCTCAGGTCGTGATCTCATGGGTCCTGGAATAGAGCCCCAAGTGGACCTCCGTGCTCAGTGGGGAGTCTGCTTGGGATGCTCTCTCTCCCTCTCCCTCTGCCCTTCACCACCACATGCACACACACTCTCTCTCTCTCAAATAAATAAATCTTAAAAAAAAAGAATACAATTTCTTTTCAAGAGCACATGGAACGTTCTCCAGGATTGACCATCAACTGGACCATAAAACAAGACTCAAATTTTTAAAGACTAAAGTCATATGAAGTACATTCTCTGGTCACAACAGAATTAAAATGGGGGCGCCTGGGTGGCTCAGTTGGTTGGGCAGCTGCCTTCGGCTCAGGTCATGATCCTGGAGTCCCGGGATTGAGTCCCGCATCGGGCTCCCTGCTCAGCGGGGAGTCTGCTTCTCCCTCTGACCCTCCCCCCTCTCATGCTCTCTCTCTATCTCATTCTCTCTCTCAAATAAATAAATAAAATCTTTACCAAAAAAATTTTAAAAAAAGAATTAAAATGGAGACCCCCAACTGAAAATACCTAGGAAAACTTAAAATTTTTCAAAATTAAGCAACATTTCTAAATAACTTACGGATCAAAGAAAAAAAATCACAGGAGAAGTAAAAAAAAATAATAACTCTGAGGAGAATTCAAACAAAAACACAACATAAGAAAAGGTACAGGATGTAACCGAAGTAGCACTTATGGTGAAATTTGCAGCTGTAAATGCCTCTCTTGGAAAAGAGGAAAGGTCTCAAATCCATCACCTAATCTCCCCCTTCAAGAAATTAGAAAAAGAACAAACTAAATCAAATCTGTCAACACATAAAAAGGATCGTAGCCTATGAGCAGGTGGGATTTATTCTAGGAATCAAGGTTGCTTTAGTGTCTAAAGATGAATTAATTCATCTCCCTTAGCGAATGGTACCACCACTTCTGGTCAAATGAGAAACCTAAAGGTCGTGCCCGAAACTTGTCCCTTTTACCACATTTTCAACTCATCATCTAATGCCCCTGACCTTGAATCCTTTTACTTTTCTGCATCCTCAGTGCCACCAACGGGCTGGTCCTCTCTCACCTGGACTACAGACCACAACCTCCACCTTGCCTCCTCCATCTTTACTTCTACTGCCATGGGGCCTTTGTTCTTGTGGTTGCTTTGTTTTCTTTGTTTTAGTTCTCTTACTGTCCCTGATCTGCTAAGATATCTCAGTGGCTTCACGCTCACACACACACACACACCCCCCAAGTGCAATGGTTGTTTCCAGCCTTGTGATCCCCTTCTCAGTTCCTCAGCATGTCACTCTCTCCAGCCACAAAGGCTTTGCTTTTGCCGTGTTCTCTCTGCTTGGGTTGTGACTCCCTCTTTCCCTTGGTCTAGGTAAATTTTCTCCATCCTTTAGCCCTCAACTCATCCATCATTTCCCCCCGGGGTAGCCTTCCTGACTCCCCGGAAGGGGATGGGTTCCCCTACTGTATTTTGTCATAGACCAGTGGTTCTCTACCGGGGGCACCCCCCCCCCCCGCCACCAGGGGACATTTGGCAGTGTCTGGAGATAATTTTAGTTGTCACAACTGAGGGGTAGGGTGGGGTTGGATAATGGCATCTAGTGGATCAAATCCGAGTGTGCTTCTAGATATCCCACAAGGCACAGGACAGCCCCCACAACAAAGAATGATCCAGCCCCAAATGTCCATAGCACTGAGATCAAAACATCCGGTAGCTGACCTATGTTCCTCTCCTCTGGAGTGTGTGTCTCCGTGTCTCCTTGTTACTGTACACTCATGTGTGTTTCTTTGGTGTCTGTCTCAGCTTGACAGTGAACTTCATGAGAGCTACAATCGTGATGGTTCTTATTCATACAGGGTCCTCCAAGCCTGGCACAGCCCCGCATTCATTCCCTGGTCTAGATACTAGGATACTGGCAGTACCTTTTCCTCTCTTTTTTGTAAGAGCATCTTTATTTTCCTGTGGGCAACCATTCTCCAGCATTTCGTTTGTTTTTGGCGGGTCCATCTATTGTGGCGCCTCTCACCTCCACCCTGACCTCCAGCCATGAGGTGGGCATGTGACCACAGTGCGCTGATTGGACCCCCTCTCGTTTTTGAAAGGGAAGTTGGAAAATTTCGTATATAAAGAGGGAATCAATATTGGAAGTGAGCCACGCTCATTTGTTTACATCTGTCTGTGGCTGCTTCGATGTATGACAGCCAAGCTGAGCGGCTACAACAGAGACCGTACGTCCTGCAGAGCTGAAAACGTTGACAATCTGGTCATTTACAGAAAATATTTGCCAACCCCTGATCGAAAGCAATAATTCATGACTTCTCACTGCTGAGGCTGCCCTGACCTTTGTAAGGCCAGCTGATTCACTTTTCCTTCAATTTTGTCACCTTCCCAGTAATTTCCAGTAACCCCCATTGGCCCCCTCCCCCACCTTCTTGGCTTGGGTTTAGCCAGAGTAGCTTTCAGAAGTCACCTAAAGAGGCTTAACTAATGCAACAACCCAATAGAGGTGTGTTAAGTAGCCTAACATCGGAGCAGGTTGAAGGGTGGTCCCCCAAAAGATATGTCCATGTCTTAATCCCCAGAATCTGTGAATGTGACCTTATTTGGAAAAAGGGGTCCTTGCAGTGATAACTAAGTTAAGGATCTCAAAATGAGATCATCCTGGATTATCTGGGTGAGCCCTAAATCCAATGATAAGTGTCTTTATGAGAGATGCAGAGGAGAAGGCCCTGTGAAGATAGAGGCCGATATTAGAGTGATTCTTTGGTAGACGAAGCCAAGGAATATCAGAGCCAGGCGAACATGGAGGAGGCAAAAAAACAAACAAACAAACAAGAAACCCAAAAAACCAACCAAACAAAAACCCAAAATACAAAAAGAAAAAAGCCTTCCTTTAAAGTCTTCAGGAGAAGGATGGGACCACCGGCGCCCTGATTTTGGACTTTTGGCCTCCAGAACCATGAGAGGATACATTTCTCTTGTTTTAAATCCCCAATTTGTGATAATTTGTTACAGAAACCACAGGAAACAACAGCCATCCCATTTCCTAAAGCTCTTGGGATAAGACCCAGTCTCCCTGACTCTTTACAAGGCTTTTCATGGCCTGGCCACTATCTTTTTCTTTCTTTCTTTTAACCACTTTCTTTTGTTTTTTTAAATAAACTAATTGTTTTAGGTTCCCGGCAAAATTGAATGGGAGCTACAGAGATTTCTCATATACTTCCTGCCTCTACTAAGGCACAGAGCCCCCCAACATCAACATCCCCCAGTAAAGTTGTGCATTTATTAAAATTGATGATCCTACATTGACACATCATTATCACCCAAAGTCCATAGTTTACTTAAGGGTTGACTCTTGGTGTTATATATTCTTACAGTATCTACAGAATGGTTTCACTGCCCTGAAGATCATCTGTGCTCTGTCTCTCTATCAGCCTTAACTCTATCAACCGTGCTGATCTTTTTACTGTCTCCATAGTTCTGCCTTTCCCACGATGTCACATATTTGGAATCACACAATTTGTAGCTTCTTATCCTTAGTAATATGCATGTGGTTCTTCTTTTTCTTTTTTTTTTTTTTTTTTAGCCTGTTGATACGATGGATCACATTAACTGATTTTTTAATGTTAAACCGACTTTGCATACCTGTGACAAATCTCACTTGGTCATGATGTATAATTCTTTTCATGTTATTAGATTTAATAGTTATATATATATTTGCATTTATGTTCGTGAGAGATGTAGGTCTGTAGATTTCTTTTCTTATAATGTCTTTGTCTGGTTTTGGTATTAAGGTGAAAATACTGGCCTCATAAGCATGGGTTAGGAAGTAATCCCTCTGTTTCTCTCCTCTGAGAGGGTAGAGAATTGGTATAATCTCTTTCTTAAAAGTTTAGTAGAATTCATCAGTGAACCAACCTGGGCCTATTGCTTTCTGTTTTGGAAGGTTATTAATTATTGATTCAATTTCTTTAATAGGTTTAGGCCCATTCAGTTGTCTGTTTCTTCTTGCGTGAGTTTTGGCTGATTCTATCTTTCAAGGAAGTGAACCATCCATTTCTTCTAGGTTATCAAATTTGCAGGCCTGTTGTTGATAATATTCCCTGATTATAATTTTGTTTATTTATTTACATACTTAAAAAGATTTTATTTTTAAGTAATCTCTACGCCCAGTGTGGGGCATGAACCCATGACCCTGTGATCAAGAGTCTCATGCTCTGAGCCAGCCAGGTGCCCCCTGATTATCATTTTAATATCCATGGGATTTGTAGTGATGTCCTTTCTTTCTTTTCTGATATCAGCAGTAATTTGTGTCTTGTCTCTTTTTCTTAGCTAGCCTGGCTAGAGGCTTATTGATTTTACTGATCTTTGCTAAGAATCAACTTTTGGTTTCGTTGATTTTCTCTATTGATTTCCTGTTTTCAATTTCATTGACTTCTGTGCCAATTTTTATTATATTTCTTCTTCTTACTTTGAATTGAATTTGCTCTTCTTTTTCTAGTTCCTAAAGTGGAAGCTTAGATGATTGAGTTTAGGTTTTTCTTCTCTTCAAATATATGTGTCCAGGGCTATAAATTTTCCTGTGGCTCTGCTTTCATTGCATCCCACAAATTTTGAAAAGTTGTATTTTCTTTTTTTAAAAAGATTTTATTTATTTATTTGAGAGAGAGAGAGAGAGAGAGAGAGAGAGAGAGCACATGAGCAGGGGGGAGGGGCAGAGGGACCCTGAGATCATGACCCAAGCTGAAGGCAGATGCTTAACTGACTGAGCCACCTAGGTGCCCCAGAAAGTTGTATTTTCATTTAGTTCAAAATATTTGAAAATTTCTCTTGTGATTTATTCTTTGACCCACATGTTATTTAAAAGTGTGTTATTTAATCTCCATATATTTAGAGTTTTCCACCTATCTTTCTGTTAGTGATTTCTGCTTTAATTCCGTTGTGGTCTGACAGAATACATTGTATGATTTTCTCTTTTGTATTCTGCTTTATGGCCCAGAATGTGGTCTATTTTGGAAAATGTGTCCTGTGAGCTTGAGAAGAATCTGCTCTTGTTGGATGAAATATTCTACAGATGTCAGTTATATCCAGTTGATCGATGGTTTGTTAATTTCACCATCTCCTTACTGATTTTCTGCTTGCTGAATCTACCCATTTGTGAGAAAGGGGTTTTGAAGTCTCCAACTTTGACAGTGGGTTCATCTGTTTCTTCTTGCTGTTCTATCAGTGTTTGTCTCAAGCACTTTGACAGTCTGTTGTTAGGTGCATACACATTAAGGATTGTTATGTCTGCTTGGAGAACTGACCCCTTTCTCATTATGTGATGGCCATCTTTATCCCTGATAATTTTCTTTGCTCTAAAGTCTGCTCTGTCTGAAATCAATATAGCTATTCCCATTTTTTTTAAATTTAGTGTTAGTATTGTTTATCTTTCTCTATCCATTT
The DNA here is from genome assembly GCF_003265705.2 of Callorhinus ursinus. Lineage (NCBI taxonomy): Eukaryota > Metazoa > Chordata > Mammalia > Carnivora > Otariidae > Callorhinus > Callorhinus ursinus. Next base: position 1,092,058 of record NW_027397115.1, read on the forward strand.
ACTTTTAATCTATATATGTCTTTAAGTTTAAAATGGGTTTCTTGTAGATGACTTATGGATGAGTCTTTTTTTTTTTATCCACAGTGACAATTTCTGTCTTAATTGGTGCCCTTAGACCATTTCCATTTAAAGTGATCTTTGATATTACTGGATTAATACCTGTCATATTGGTTCCAGTTTTCTATTTGTTGCCTTAATTCCTATTTATCATCTTCCATTCTTTCTGCCCTTTGTCAGAGTTGAGCTTTTTATATGATTCCATCTTCTCTCCTGTTTTAGCATATACATTGTTTTTTTGTTTTTTTTTTTTTACTTTTTTTAGTGGTTTCCCTAGAGTTTGCCATACATTTACCACTAATCCAAGTCCACTTTCAAATAACACTATACTGCTTTGTGGGTATAGTTATTGTTCTTATAATAAGAAGCCATTTCTCATCCCTCCCTCCCTTCCCTCATGTCATTGCTGTCATTCATTCTACTATATACAAACACACATAAGATATATACATGTATCAATGCATAATCGAATACATTGTTGATATTATTTTGAACAAACTCCTATCTGTTAGATCAATTACGAATAAGGAAAATAAGTTTGGATTTTACCTTCACTTATTTATTCTCCAGTGCTTGTCATTTCTATATACAGATCTGAGTTTCTGACCTACATTATTTTCCTTCTCTCTAAAGAACATTTTTTTAAAGATTTTTTTTTTAATTTTTAAGTAATCTCTACACCCAGCGTGGGCTCGAACTCACGACCCTGAGATCAAGAGGCACATGTTCCACCGACTGAGCCAGCCAGGTGCCCCCTCTCCAAAGAACTTCTTTTAACATTTTTTGTAAGCCAGGTCTACTGGAAACAGATCCCCTCAATGCTTGTTTTTTTGAGAACGTCTTCATTTCTTTCACTTTTATTTTTTATTTTTTTCCCACCCCCCCCTTTCACTTTTAAAGGATAATTGCTCAAGATACAGAATTCTAGGTTGGTGGGGTATTTTTCTTCAAACACTTAAAACATTTCATCCCACTCTCTTCTTGCTTGCATGGTTTCTGAGGAAAAGCTGGATAGAAATCTTAACTTTGCTCTTCTGTAGGTAGGGTGGTTCATTCCTCTGGTTTCTTTCAACATTTTTTCTTCATCTTTGATTTTCTTAAGTTTGAATATGATATACCTATGTGTGTTTTGTTTTGTTTTTGTTTTTTGTTTTGTTTTGTTTTTTGGCATTTATCCTGTGTGGTGTTCTGTTGAGCTTCCTGGACCTGTGGTTTGGTGTCTCTCTCACTCTAATAGGGGGAAATTCTCCATCATTATTTTTCAGAAATTTCTTCTCCTTTCTCCCTTGTCCTTCTGTTCTTCCCATTATGGGTATGTTACACCTTTTGTGGTTGTCCCACTGTTCGTGAATATTCTGTTCCATTTTCTTCCCAGTGTTCTTTTCTCTTGGCTTTTTGAGTTTGGGAAGTTTCTATTGTCTATCTCCAAGGTCAGAGAATCTTTTTTTCAGCTGTGTCCAGTGAGCTAATAAGCCCATCAAAGACATTCTCCTTTTCTGTTATAGTTTTTGATGTCCAGCATTTCTCTTGTATTTTTTCCTGGAATTTTCATCCCTCTGCTTAGCTTATCCCTGTGTTCTTACATGCCGTCTACTTTCCCTATTAAAACCCTTAGCATATAGGGGCACCTGGCTGGCTCAGTTCATACAGCATAGGCTGCTTGATCTCAGGGTTCTGAGTCCCAGTTGGGTGTGGAGCCTACTTAAAAACAAAACAAAACAAAACACAAAACAAAAAAAGCCCACTCAGCGTTTCAATCTTAATTTTTAAGATCTCCTGGTCTCATCATTCTAGCCTCCCTGTCATCTCTGAGTCAGGTTCTGATGTTTGCTCTGTTTCTTTAAATTGTATTTTCTGCCTTCTATTAGGCCTTTTAATTTTTTGTGGGGAGGTAGGCATGATATGCGGGGTCAAAGGCACTGCAGTGAACAGGCCTTTGGCAATGCTGCGGACAGGCGTGGGGAAGGGAAGTGCTCTGGAGCCCCTAGGGTGGGCTCAGTCGTTGGGTGAGGCTGAGCCCACCGGCCTGCGCTTCCCAGTGTTTCTGATTTCTCTTCCCTGGAGTGGCCGCAGGTGGGTATTTCCCTTTCCCCAGGTGGGTTATGCCCCATAACAGCCTACTGCCACCCTTCCCCCGCCGGAAGCAGCATGGAACTTTCTCCGATTTTAATCGCCAAGGCCATGGTAGGCTCCTGGAGGCAAAATCCCCAAAGTAGGGGTTCTCCTATCCCGCCCCGCACCCAGTTTTTACCCCTGAGAACTGTCAGGGCCCCCAGCAATTGCTCAGCTGCACTTCGGGTCCCCCGGCCCGGTGCTGTCCCGGTGAGTCGCTCTCCGCCCATGGGCGCTGCTGATTCGCGGTGCGGGGGGTGGTCTGCCCGCGGCCTGGCTCCCGTCTGAGGTCGTGGCGGGCTCCAAGCGGTGGAAAGCGACAAAAGGAAGGGTCCTTCAGGCTGGCTCGGGGACAAAGGCCCGGGGAGGTTTCCCCAGAGGCTGTGGCAGGATGGGAGCCCGGAGTGGGGCGCGCAGGTGCAGGGGACAGGCCGTGCCTCCTCGTGCATCGCGGGGCTCCCTCGCGTGCTAGGTCTTCACCCCTGGGCGCCGTTTCTAGTGTTGTAAGGCGGGAAAGAGTCGGTGCAGGGTCAGCGCCGGGGCCGCCTTGGCGCGCACTGGGTGGGTCTGGTCTTGCCAGTCTTCCTGGTGGAGCCCCCCTTCGCTAAGCTTGTCCCCGCCTCCCGGCAAGACTGCTACTCAAGGGCATAGGGTGTCTGCTGCCAGGGAACTCTGGGGACCGAGCCCAGCCCTGCTCTGTCGCCATCTCACTTCTCTGAAGGATCTGAGAAGAGCTATCGATTTCTTAGTTTGTTCAGGTGTCTGCGCAGTCTTTGGCTTTAGTCACTTGTTAGGATGGAGTGGTGACCTCGAATGTCCTTACAAAGCAGTCCACAAAGCGCGAGTCCCGATTTTTACTTTTAAAAATTATTTCGGCACTTCTACTTCCTTTGCCTTTGCCTATACATTTTACAGTCAGCTTGTCTATTTCTACAAAAATCTTTCTAGGATTTGGATTGGTATGGTACTGAACTTCTAGATCGATTTTTGGTGTAATTTACATCTTAATAAAATTAAGTCTTCCAACCCATGAATACAAAATACCTCTGCATGAACCTAGGCCTTGTTTGATTTCTTTGATCAGATTTTGATCTCTTTCAGCATGCAGATTTTGCACATGTTTTGTTAGATTTTGGCCTGCACATTTCATGATTTTTTTAGTGCCCTTGTAAATGGCACTTCGGAATCTTTCATTTTCTAATTGTTCATTGCTAGTGTATAGAAATGTAATTGATTGAATTGACATTGCGTACTGTGACCTTGCTGAATGTGTTTATTAGTTCTAGACGCTTTTTTTTTTTTTTTTTTTTTTTAAGTAGGCTGCCGGCTTAGTGTGGAGCCCAGGGCTGGGCTTGAACTCACCACCATCAACACCTGAGCTGAGATCAAGAGTCCCACCCTTAACAAACTGAGCCACCCAGAACCCCCTAGTTCTAGAAGCTTTTAAAAAATAGACTCTTGTATATTCTACATAGATAATCATATCACCTGTGAATTGTTTTATTCTTGATGACCAGTTGATGTGACTTTTGTTTCTTATTCCCTTATTCCACTGGCTAGGACCTCTGGTATGAGGCTGAATAGAAGTGGTGAGAGTGGACATTCTTACATCATTCCTGATTTTAGGAGAAAGCCTTCAGTTTTTCGCAGTTCAGTACGATGTTAGCTGTAGGTTCTTTTGTAATTGCACTTTATCAGGGTGAGGAAGTTCCTTCTATTCCTGGTTTGTGGAAAGTTTTTATCATGAATTGATGTTGAGGTTTGTCAAATGCTTTTTTAGGTTTTGGGTTTTTTTTCCTCTCATTGAGATATTCATGTGGCTTTTCTCCTTTGGTCTATTGATTCCATTAATTGTTTTTTTTATAATTTTTAATTTTATTTTTTAGACTCTTTAAAAAATTTTTTTATTACCATTAATTGATTTTTTTTTAAGATTTATTTATTTGAGAGAGAGAGCGAATGAGAGAGATAGAGAGCACGAGAGGGAAGAGGGTCAGAGGGGGAAGCAGACTCCCTGCCGAGCAGGGAGCCCAATGCGGGACTCGATCCCGGGACTCCAGGATCATGACCTGAGCCGAAGGCAGTCGCTTAACCAACTGAGCCACCCAGGCGCCCTACCCTTAATTGATTTTTGAATATTGAACCAATTTTGCATTTCCAGTATCACCTCCTCTACTTTGTCATGATATATTTCTCCTTTTGTGTATTGCTGGATTCACCTTGCTGATATTTTGTTGACAATTTTTGTATCTATGTTCATGAGGGATAATGACCTGAGGTTATTTTTTCTTGTAATATTTATTTCAAGTATGGATATTGGATAACAACCCAAAAAATGAGCTAGAAAGCAATTTCTTTTCTTCCATTTTCTGGAAGATCTTGTGGGAATTTTATTATTTCTTCCTTAAATGTTTGGTGGAATACACCTCTGAAGCCATATAGGCCTGGAGTTTTCTTTTGAAGATTTTAAACTACAAGTACAACTTCCCTATTATCTATAGGAATATCAGGATCATCTAGTTCCTATTTGGTGAACTTAGGAAGTTTGTCTTTCAGAGAATCTGTCCATTTCATCAAATTTGTCAATTTATAGGTATAATGTTTAAATATTACCCGATGCTTTTAATGTCTAAGATCTATAGTGTAAAATCTTTCATTCTTTCTTGACATTGGTAATCTATAGCTTTTCTCGCTCTCTTTTTTCCCCCTTAATCGGGCTAGAGGTTTATAAATTTTGATCTTTCTGAGGAATCAGTTTTTGGTTTGAGTGATTTCTCTCTATAATTCTGTTTTCATTCATTGATTTCTGCTTTTATCTTTATTTTTTTTAAGATTTTATTTATTTGTCAGAGACAGAGAGAGAGAGAGCACAAACAGGGGGAGAGGCAGGCAGAGGGAGATGTAGGCTCCTTGCTCAGCAGGGAGCCAGATGTGGGACTCAATCCCAGGACCCTGGGATCATGACCTGAGCCGAAGGCAGATGTTTAACCAACTGAGCCACCCAGGTATCCCTCTGCTTTTATCTTAAATACTTGCTTCTTTCTGCTTTGGGTTTAAGTTACTCTTTCAATTTCTTAAGGTAGAAGGTCAGATCACTGATTTGATACCTTTTTTTTTTTTTAGATTTTTTTTTTTTTTTTTGAGAGAGAGAGAGCATGAACAGGAGGGAGGGGGGGAGGGGAGAGGGAGAAGCAGACTCCCTGCTGAGCAGGGAGCCAATGCAGGCCATCCCTGATCCACACCCTGAGCTGAAGGCAGACACCTAACCTACCAGGTGCCCCTGATACCTTCTTTTCTAATATATTCTATATTTCTATATATTCATTAAATTCTAATAATTTAATGCTATAATTCCTTTTTCTCTAAGTACTGCTTTAGCTCCATCCTACAGCTTTGGTGTTCATTTCATTTAATTAAAAATATTTTTAATTGCCCTTGTGACTTTTCCTTGACCCATGGGTTATTTAGAAGTGTGTTAATTTCCAAATAGTTGAGAATATGTCAAATGTCTTTTGTTCTTGGTTTCTAGTTTAATTGCTTTGTGGTCAGAAAATATACTTTGTATGATTCTAATTCTTTTAAATTTGTTGAGGTTTGCTTTAGTTCCCAGAATATGGTCTAGCTTGGTCAATGTCCCATGTATTCTTTAAAAAAAAAAAAAAAAAAAAGTGCATTCCTGTGTATAGTGTTGTATCAATGCACTTGGGTATTCTTCATTCAAAAGCCATTTTAATTGAGTTTTCTGCGTCTTGCCACTTGAAATGTTCCCACCAGTAAGGAATTATGATTGGTCTGGGTCGTTTGCCCAATCATGTGACCACAGGAGCAAGGTTCTCTGTTTGGCACCCCCTTCAGTACCATGTGATTGGAGGTAGGGGTCACTGTTCCCCAAAGGCATTGCGGGTACTGGCCTGGCAAAAGCAATAAACGTTCACTGCCGTCCCCCCACCCCCGTGGCTTTCGAGTGTGCGTGCACAGGCATGTGCTCATAGTGCCGATATGTACAATGTTAAATATCCCCCCATATGCATCTCCTGCATAACTCAAACATCTCCCTGCTTTTCCCAAATGGAGAGAATGTGAAATCGCGTCCAATGAAAACACAGCTCCCAGCCCAGTTCTCTGGTGAGCTCCATATGCCTTTTGCTAATGTCTGAATATCACTCCGGCTTCAGGAATCATGTGCTAGATGATGAATGAACACACTTGTAGTCCAAGGATCTCTTGGTGCAGAAAAGCCATAAGAAAGAAATCCGCAGTGCACCTGTTACTTCTTGCCTCCCTGGTCTACCAGTAGGATGCTTTCAGCGAGCTGTTGTGTGAGGTGTCCGAAGGGACAGTTTATGCGAGACAACTTTGAGGAAGGACTGGAAGGGAATAAAGGAGCACATCTGATAGGCTTGCTGAGTCAGAAGCGCTCACCAGCTTCCAGGCACCGTGTTGGTTTTCTCCAGTAAGGAGAAATGGGAGTTTCTCTGCCATCGGAGAAACCAACTGATGAGCTCTGTGCTCACTCACTGACGTTTTGTGCAGTGGCTGGACTGTGGGCTCCGTGAGGACGTCCTAGGAATCACCAAGCACACCCCTCCCAAGTATTCGGTGGTGGTGACAATCTGTGTTTTCCTCAGAGACACGATACTGCTTTTGATCATGATTTTGGAGGCAAGGCGAAGTTTCATGGTTTCCCTTTTGGCCTGCCGACCATGGTGGGACCTAGTCCATGCCTGCCTTCGTTAGCCAGCAAGGGGTTTCTGATGCTGAGGAGCCCCCTGCCAGTGGCTTACACGGGAATAGAAAAGAGCCTTAGGATGGGCCTGGTCACAACCCCATTGATATCTGCAGCACACGACCTTCACTGCGAATGGCAGATACTGGTGATGTTCAGAGTTCTTAGGATCCCAATATTGAGCACTAACTTAGAATACATATCCAGTAGACCAAAGATTTGGGTATGTCTATTCTCCTAGGGCACATTTCTCTGGGGAATGTGAGGAAGATGACTTACAATTTGCCTTGGTGCTTACACAGATCTCAAGGCTACCTGACATCTACTTTATTCTGGACTAGAGACTTGGAATTGATGAAGCCACCCGGCGTTCAGAGTTAGGGGAAAGGCCTTGACTTTCTCGTGTCTTGATTGTGTTGATGTTCCGAGGTTAGGCCTGTTGTCCTCAGACCTGGGTTTATTTTAATTTACAAAATAAAAAAAAAAAAAGGGTCCTCTCACTTTAATTCCTGAGAACCTTATAGTTAATTAACCACAGTGAAATATCTCCAGGCGTCACACTATTTTGTAAAATTGCACAATCACGCCTGCCTTGTTGCTTGTTAGGGTAACTAGAACCCATAACTAGAAACTGCTTCTGGGGGATAACAGTGGTCACCTGGACCAAACCGCCTTTGGCTCTCCCCATCTCCGCTACAATTGATCGGGAACCAACTGCAGCCCCGCCTGCCAGGCTAGGAGAACAGTCAGTAAGATTCCGGTTTAAAAGGCTGACGTCTTCCTCCCCAATCCATTCCTCAAGGCAGAGGTAAATGTAGTCTTTCCAGGCCTAATGGGAGACAAGACCGCGGGGTGGGGGAGGGGGTCCTGGTGAGTGGGAAGAATTGGCTAGCTCCAATTCAGCATTCCTGTCTCCTGAAGTCTTTGAATTCTTTCCTCTATCTTATGCCAAAGTGTTTCTGGCCTTTCCATTTCATTTTGCACAGAGCAGCGTTCAGAACATTAGTCAAAACAGCACACGGCTAAAGCAGCTGTGTGTGTGTGCCTCCTGAAAGCATGCCCTCGAATCAATAACTTCATCCCAGTGGAAAAGTGAACCACGCCCCCCCCCTTTCCATGCCTGTGTACCTGTAAGTCCATTCTCCCAAATACACCCAAGGTGTGTGCCTGTCCGTATTAGCAAATTCTTGCTGTTCTTTCAAGCTGTAATTCTTTTCCTACCCTGGTTCTGCATTTCACTCCAGAGCACGTTGAGTTTGGATTCTGGTTCCCAGCCAAGCAAGCCTTGGAGGTAGGAGGGCAGCAGAGAACAGGGTTCCTTCCTTTTCCAGAAGGAACAGGGTCTTTTCTCAGGGAGGGGACGTACCGCAGGAACGTTTCAGGATGGTGGGGGCTGGGGACTCTCGGGCTGTCTCTAGGTATCTTTATTCCATATTCCATTTCCAATATCCATATTCCATATCAATTTCCAGTCCGCTCTCCTTTCTCCCCCCATTCCTGTAACTTTTAGTCAAAAAGTACGATAGACTCAGCAAGTGGTAGGCGCGGTCTCAGATGGGCGTGGTTTTCAGGGGTTTTGGGCCTCCTGATAACCAGTTACGGAGTCTTTGCACACAGCGGTAGGAAGGCTTTCCGATTTTATTCCCTTCCTTGAGGAAAGCATTTTGAGATTTAACCAGCTGGGAGGATGATTTTAAGTGAGCTGAGACTGACGAAAGCAACCCCACGACTTCGGTGTTTCTGCATTCCTCAGCTTTAAACTGGCTCCCGGATAAAGTCAAGGGGAAAAGGTGAGGTGTATGCATAATGTGGTACCTTTCCTTCTTGAGACATGCTTCTCACACCATATAATTTACCTTTTTTTAAAAGATTTTATTTATTTATTTGACAGAGAGAGACACAGCGAGAGAGGGAACACCAGCAGGGGGAGTGGGAGAGGGAGAAGCAGGCTTCCCGCCGAGCAGGGAGCCCGATGCGGGGCTCGATCCCAGGACCCCGGGACCATGATCGGAGCCGAAGGCAGACGCCTAACGACTGAGCCACCCAGGCGCTCCTAATTTACCCTTTTAAAGCATACAATTGAGTGGTTTTTAGTATATTCACAAGATTGTAACATCATCGCCACAATTTAGTTTCAGAGCATTTTCATCACCCCAAAAAGGAACCAACCCTGTTCCCATTAGCAGTCCCTCCCCATTCCCTTCCGCCGGCTCCTGACAACCACTAATTTACTTTCTGTCTCTATGGATTTACCTATTCTGGGCACTCCATCTAAATGCAATCACACAATATGTTGCCTTTTGTGACTGATTTTTTTCCCTTAAGCCTTCATTGTGAAAAATGTGTTCAGCCTTGTTGTGGCACAGATCAGTACTTTGTTCCTTTTTATGGTTAAATAATATTCTGCTGTATGGATAGAACGCACTTGTGGATGGACGTTTGAGTGGTTTCCACTGTTTGGCTATGGTGAGTAGTGCTGCTGTGAGAAGTTGTGCACAAATCTTCGTATGAACATGTTTTTATTTCTCTCGGGCATATGCTAGGAGTACAATTATTGGGCCATGCAGTAACTCTCTGTTTAACTTTTCAAGGAACTGCTTTCTTAAGTTGGCTGCACCATTTTACTTTCCCATCAGCGATGTGGGAAGGTCCCGGGCTCTCCACATCCTTGCCCATCCTTGTTATTGCCCATTTTTTTTATTATAGCCATATTAGTGGGTATGAAGTGGGGCATGTTACTTTTCATGTAAACATGAAGAGGAAAGAAGAGTCTGTATGTAAATGCTTATTATTTTTATAGAATAGCTCTGGGACATTATATGTGCAACTAGCAGTGCTAGATGCCTCCAGGGAGTTCTGGGAATTGGGAGCTGGTGGCTGAGGAGGGAGGGGAATTTCATGCTATCCACCCTTCTCGGAGTCATTCCATTTTAGGTATGTGGAAGTGTTATCTATACAACTAACTACATTCATTTGAACTTTATTTTAATTTTTTATTTTTTTAAAGATTTTATTTATTTATTTGACAGAGAGAGAAACACAGCGAGAGCGGGAACACAAGCAGGGGCAGAGGGAGAGGGAGAAGCAGACTTCCCACGGAGCAGGGAGCCCGATGCGGGGCTCGATCCCAGGACCCCGGGATCACGACCTGAGCTGAAGGCAGATGCTTAATGACTGAGCCACCCAGGTGCCCCTATTTTAATTTTTTAAAAGATTTTATTTATTTGAGAGAGAGAGCACGAACAGGGGAAGGGGCAGAGGGAGAGGGAGAAGGAGGGAGCTCGAAGTGGGACTCGATCTCAGGACTCCGAGATCATGACCTGAGCCAAAGACAGATGTTTAACCAACTGAGCCACCCCGGCATCCCCTAATTTGAACTTTAAAGGTATTAAAACATTTCTTGACCTGTGGCAGGGCATGACAGCTCTGACCCGTGGGCCAAATCTGACTGACCACCTGTTTTTATGTGCCCATGAGTTCATTCGTTTTTACATTGTGAAAATGGTTGAAAATAATAAAAGGAGACTCTTTTGTAGCACATGAAAATTATTTGAAATTCAAATGTCAATGTCCCTAAATAAGCTCTTATTGGAACACTGCCGTGCTCGTTTGTGTACATATTTTCTGTGGGTGTTTTCCTGCTTCCCTGGGTGGGGGGGACCACGTGTGGTGCTGTCACCACCCTCCCCTGCTGCTCAGAACGTGCACCCCGCAGTGACACAGCCGTAACCCAGCGGCTCTCGGAGTCTGCATCCTGGGACTTCTTTATGTTTTCTTTATTTTTGTTATGTAAGCTCTCCGCCCAACATGGGGCTCAAACTCACAACCCCAAGATCAAGAGTTGCACGTTCCACCAGCCAAGCAAGCCCTGCGCCCCTACTGTGACTTTTTTCCAAAAAAAAAAAAAAAAAATTACCAATGCATATCTTTTATGTCAAAACGAGAAAAGAGGACAAAAGTCAACTGTGAATGTCGTGCCTGTACGGCCTCATGGCGTGTGGACTGTGCTGCTCTTCAATTACCGGACAAGACCTTGTGTGGGGGCAGGATGGCTCCACAGCTGTGCCACAGAGCACCACATGCACCACCGTCGCCAGGCCAAGCGTTCCTCGAAGTCTCCCCAATGCCCAGGAAGGGGACGGGCAGAAAAGCTGGAAAATGTGAAACCCTGTCTTGTCATGGCAGAATTTCTTCACGCCTGTCAAAAATAAAAAGGGATCTGCTACTAAAATGAGTTGTAAAGTGGCTCATTTGTTAGCCAAGAGGCAGAGCTGTTTATCGTTGGTAGCTTCATTAAATGGTGTTTGAATGCAACAGCTGAAAAGTGCGGCCAGGAAAAAAAGAACAAGCTTGTTTAAGAATTAGGACACTGGGAGTGACGGCGGTTTAAAAACAGGGCAGAGGTTCCTATCTGGTTGTCACTGATTTGAGGAGTCGCTGAAAAGTTAGAAAGTGACCCAAGAATGAGCTTCTGTGAATAGTGTCTCCAGAACAACTCCAGGTGAGAGTACCTTTAAGGATGATAAAGAGTGGGACGCCTGGGCGGCCCAGTCGGTTAAGCATCCGACTCTTGATCTCAGCTCAAGTCTTGATTGCAGGGTTGTGAGTTCAAGCCCCACATCGGGCTCCACATCCAGTGTGGAGCCTACTTTAAAAAAAAAAAAAAAAAAGGATGATAAAGAGACTTGCTAAAACACGAATTCACAACTAAGATGTGTTATGACCGACGGTGACATGTGTGGAGCAGCGATTGGCTAAGACGGACAGACATGGGAGGCTCACGGACACGGAAGGTGTTGAGACCTGTGGTCACGCACAGGTGTATTTATTAGCAGGTACGTGGAGGAAAATCTTGGAATCTGTCATGTTTTATTGAACCACTAGGGTCAATCGTGAATGTCATTTGCTCTTGTGGACTCCATCATCAGGCCAATGAAATTCTGTCAGAAATATAGGAGGTATATCCTGACTTGTCCTCACATGGAAATTTGAAGGCCTATCAACAGGGACATTTTATCCAGAGGTTTTGAGCTCCGGGCCAAGACTGAAGTTTTTCTGACCTGAAGGAACCTCCTTCAACTACTACTGTAAGAAAACGAATGACTTTGGAAATTGCATTTTGCTGTGGACTTGAAAATGTTATTTAATAAGTTCAGATGAACCTTAACAGGCAATACAGTGCTGCTTGCAAAACTTCTATTGCGGGAAAGTCATTTCAACTTTGCTAATCCTGTTGGAGTCTCAGGTAATGTCAAGCAGCTTTATATGCTTCCCCTGCTGTCAAAAGTTGAAATAAGACGGAAGAGCCCTTTCCCATACAAACCTGAAGCACCTTTATTGTTTGTTCCCACACTACATTTCAAGCAGTGATTTTTAGAACTTGATGCAAGCTCAGAGGAAATCTATATATTTCAAAATCCATTTAACTGTGCAACAGAGAAGCTTCCACATAGCTGTCAACTGGAAGTGATTAATCTGTAATGGAATGACATGCTAAAAGACAAATATCAAGAGAAGAACCTGAAAGAACTCTGTAATTGCCTCGTATGTGATGAATTTGTTTAATTAAAATCACAGGCTTGTGGACCAATACCAGGCTTGGCAGTACCTCTTTGTGTTAAGAGGCATTTTCAAAGATGAAACGCATAAAATCTCATTACAGATCAGCATTTAGAGATGAATTTTTGTGACTGGTTTTATTAGAGGGGACACTCACTTCGGCCACCAATTAAACAAATGTTAGTCCAGTCCATTGCTAACGAATGTTAGTGAAGAGTATTCTGTTCTTCTCATGAGTCGGCCTATATAACAAAAAAATTATATTTATTATTATATTTTTAACTTCATCAATTAAAAATCTGCATAGTTTGTTTCCTCTCTTGTAATAACAATTGTCTACATTATTGAGTTTTCCCCTCCCTTCACAGAGCCTACAATATTTACTATCAGATGTCTTCTTAAAAAGCTTCCATGTTAGGGGTGCCTGGGTGGCTCAGTCTGTTAAGCGTCCGACTCCTGATTTTGGCTCAGGTTGTGATGTCAAGGTCGTGAGATTGAGCCCCACGTGGACTCTGCACTGGATATGGAGTCTGCTTAGGAGTCTCTCTCTCCCTTTACCCCCCCACCACCAAAAAAGCTTACATGTTAGACCGATGGACTTAAGAGATATATAAAGACACTCTACCGAACAAGAATGGCACACCCATTCTTCTCAAGTGCACATCGGACATTTTCCGTGATAGGCCATATACTAGGCTACAAATAAAGTCTCAAAAGATTTAAAAAGATAGATACCATACAAAATATCTTCTCCAACCACAATGGGATGAAGTTAGAAATCAGTAACAGAAGGAAAACTGGAGAAAGCACAAATTGGTACAAATTAAACAGCACTCTTCACCAGTGGATGAAAGAAGAAATCATATAGGAAATTAAAAATATTTAGAGTTAAATGAAAACAAAAACACAACAGACCCAAACTTATGGGGTACAGTTGAAAGCAGTACTAATGAGGAAATTTATAGCCATAAACACAGTAAAAAACAAGAAAGATCTCAAATCAGCAACCTAAATTTACAACTTGAGGAACTAAAAAGGAGCGAACACTAAACCCAAGGCTGGCAGAAAGAAGGAAATAAAGATTAGAGCAAGGGTGCCTGGGGGGCTCAGGTCCTGGGATCAAACACTTCGTCAGGCTCTCTGTTCTGCAGAGAGCCTGCTTCTCCCTCTCCCTCTGCCCCTCCTCCCTGCTCGTTCTCTCTCAAATAAATAAAAATCTTTTAAAGAAATAAATAAAAATTTTAAAAAGCTTAGAGCAGAGATAAAATAGAGAAGAGAAATACAGTAGAGAAAATTAATGAAACCAGAAGTTGTTTCTTTGAAAAGATCACCCAAACTGAAAAACCTTTAGCTACATGGGCTAAGAAGAGAAAAGACTCAAATTACTAAGATCAAAAATGAAAGTGGGGCCATTACTACCAACTCTACAGATATAAAAGGATTATAAGAGATTACTGTGAAAAACTGTATGCCGACAAATTGGATAACCTAGATGAAATGGACAAATTCCTGGAAAGATAAAATCTAATGAGACTAAATCATGAAGTAGAAAATCTGAATAGACTTATAGCTAGTAAAGAGACTGAAACAGTAATCACAAATCTCCCACGAAAGAAAAGCCCTGGACTCAATGGCTTCATTGCTGAATTCTACCAAATATTAAAAGGACAACCAATACCAATCCTTTTCAGATGTTTCCAAAAGATTGAAGAGGAGTAAACTCTTCTTAACTCATTTTCTTTATTTTTTCCATGCAAAAAGGTGTTTTTTATTTTTATTTTTTTAAAGATTTATTTATTTTAGAGAGAGAAAGAACACAGGTCGGGGGAGGAGAGAATCAGACTCCTCGCTGAGTACAGAGCCCAATGTGGGGCCTGAAACCATCACCCTGAGAGCATGACCTGAGCCAAAATCAAGAGTTGGATGCTCAACCGACTGAACCACCCAGGCGTCCCAAAAAGGTGTTTTTTATTGAAGTACAGGGACAAGACCCATGGGCAAAAAGAGCTGCACTGTGATTGGGAGGAGTGATTGATTTTTATGAGGCTAACATTACTCTGATACCAAAGCCAGATAAAGATGCTACAATAAAATAAAACTACACACCAATGTAATACATCACAGTAACAGAATGAAGGGAGGGAAAACCCCACATGATTATTGCAATTGATGCAGAAAAAGCATTTGATAAAATTCAACACCCTTTCATGATAAAAACACTCAACAAACTAGGAACAGAAGGAAACTACCTCCCATAAAAGCAATCTATGAAAACCTCAGTGAACATCATAGTCAACAGTGAAAAATTAAAAATTTCCTCTTAGGGCGCCTGGGTGGCTCATTCAGTGAAACTTCGGCTCCAGTCATGATTCCAGGGTCTGAGATCAAGCCACATGTCAGGCTCCTTGCTCAGTGGGGAATCCGCTTCTCCCTCTGCCTGCCGCTCCCCCTGCTTGTGCTCTCGCGCTCTCTCTCTGACAAATAAATAAAATCTAAGGAAAAGAAAAGAAAAAAAATTTCCTCTAAGAGCAGGAAGAAGGGAAGGATGCCCACTCTCACCACTTCTGTTCAACACTTCTTTTAAAATGGACAAAAGACCTTAATAGACACTTCTCCAAAAAAGATATACAAATGGCCAATAAGCATATGAAGGATGTACCGTAAATTCTAGCCAAAGCAATCAGGCAAGAAAAAGAAAAGGCATCCAAATTGGAAAGGAGAAAGTATAATTGTCTCTGTTCTCAGATGATGTGATCTCCCATATAGAAAACCCTGAAGATCACACACACACACACACACACACACACACACACACACACACACACACTGTTAGAACTATTGAATGAATTTTACAAAGTAGCAGGACACAAAGTCAACATACAAAACTGAGCTGCATTTATATACACAGGCAATGGGCAACTTGAAAAGGAAATTACAAAACAATTTCATTTTTAATGGCATCAAGAAAAATAAAAAAATTAGAAGTTAATCAAGAAGGTGAAAGATGTACAATGAAAACCACAGAGCATTGCTGAAAGGAATTAAATGAGACATCAGTAAATAGAAACATATCCCACTGTCACAGACTAGAAGATATAATATTGCTAAAATGTCCACACTGCCCAAAGCCATTGACAGATTCAGTGTAATCCCTTTCAGAATCACATTTAAGAATTCTGCATTTCACAGAGTAGAAAAGCCCCATCCTAAAATTCATATGGAATCCCAAGGAACCCTGAATGACCAAAACAACTTTGAAAAAGAACAAAAGAACTGAAAGACTTACATGTCTTAACTTCAAGACATACTACAAAGCTACAGTAATCAAAATATTGTTGAACCAATGTAAGAACAGACAGACAGACTCATGGAACAGAATAGAAAGGCCTGAAATAAACCCTTGCATGTGTGGTCCAGTGATTTTTGACAAGACGGGCTAAGGCCATTCAATTGGGAAAGGATAGTCTTTTCAATAAATGATGCTAGGAAAACTGTGTAGCCACATGCAAAAGAATGAAGTTAGAGCCTTATCTAACACTGTCTACAAAAATTTACCCAAAAACAAACTCAAAATGAGTGAAAGATCTATCTGTAACACTTAAAGTTATAAAAACCTTAGAAGAAAACAGGGCAAAAACCTCACAACTTTGAATTTGGCAGTGATTTTTTGGATATGACCCCAAAGACACAGGCAACAAAAGAAAAAAAACAAAACAACAACAACAGAAAAATTAGATTCCCTGAAAATTTAACAATTTTGTTAAGACAGTATCAACAGAATAATAAGGTAACTCCCAGAATGGGAGAAAATATTTGAAAACCAGTAAGGGATGACTATCTAGAATATTTAGAGAACTCCCCAAAATGACAAAAATCAAACAACCTGGTTTTAAAAATGGACAAAAGACCTTAAGAGACATTTCTCCAAAAAAGATATACAAATGGCCAATAAGCATATGAAGGATGCTCAGCATCATTAATCATTAGGGAAATGCAAATCAAAACTACAATGAGATACCACCTCACACCCATTAGGATGGCAACTATGAAAAAAAGAATAAGAACTAGTGTTGGCAAGGATGTGGAGAACTTGGAACCCTCATGCACTGTTGGTGGGAATGCACACCGGGGCAGCCATGGTAGAAAACAGTATGGTGGTTCTTTAAACAATTAAAAATAAAACTACCATATGATCCATAATTCCATTTCTGGGTATATACCCAAAGAATTGAAAGCAGAATCTTGAAGAGATATTTGTACACTCCATTTGTAGCAACATTATTCACAGCAGCTAAAACACGGAGGTAACCCAAGTGTCCCTCAATGGAAATGGATAAAATGTAGTATGTATGTACAATGGAATATTATTCAGCTTTAAAAAGGAAATTCTGACACATGCTACAACACGGAAAAGTCTGGAGGATATTATGCTAAGTGAAATAAACCAGTTGCAAAAAGACAAATACTATGATTCCACTTAAATGAGTTAGTGTAGACAAAATCACAGAGTTGGACACCAGAATCGTGGGTGCCAGGGACTAGGGAGAAAGGCAAATGGAGAGTTATTATTTAAAGGGCATAGAGTTGTGTTTTTTTTTTTAAAGATTGTATTTATTTATTTGAGGGAGAAGAGAAAAAGCACGAGTGGAGGGAAGGACACAGGGAGAGGAACAAGCAGACTCCCTGCTGAGCAGGGACCCTGACATGGGACTCAATCCCAGGACCCCGAGATCATGACCTGAGCCGAAGGCAGACGCTTAATTGACTGAGCCACCCAGGAGCCCCTTGTTTTGTTTTTTAAGTAAGCTCCATGCCCAGTGGGGCTTGAACTCATCATGACCCTGAGATCAAGACCCTGAGATCAGGACCTGAGCTGAGATCAAGAGTTGGTTGCTTAACTGACTCAGCCACCCAGGCGCCCTTGGAGTTTTGGTTTTAAAAGATAAAAAGAGTTATGGGGATGGATGGCGGTGCTGGTTGCACAACATTATGAGTGTATTTAATACTCCCAAACAGCACACTTAAACCTAGCTGAGGTAGGGGGGTGGGGGGATGGGTTAGCCTGGTGATGGGTATTAAGGAGGGCACGTATTGAATGGAGTGCTGGGTGTTCTATGCAAACAATGAATCATGGAACACTACATCAAAAACTCATGATGTAATGTATGGTGATTAACATAATAAAATAAAATAAAATAAAATAAATAAAATAAAATAAAATAAAATAAAATAAAATAAAATAAAATAAAATAAAAAACTAGCTGAGATAGTAGAAGAAGAGGAGGAGAAGGAGAAATATCTTGCTTGGTGGGCCCGAAGCTACGTGCTGGGCCTTCTATGCACATGTGCAGGCCTCTGCTCGCAAGACACCAGAGAGCTTGCTCTTCTTTCCCTGAGCTTGTCCATCTGACACTTGGAAATACAGTCAACCCTAGAACGACAAGGCTTTGAACTGCATGGATCCACTAATATATGGATTTTTTTTCAATAAATGCAATAAATGTCTTTTCTCATTCTTACTATTTTCTTAGTAACATTTTCTTTTCTCTAGCTGACTTTGTTGTGAGGATATGGTATATAATACATTTTCACATACAAAATATGTGTGGACTGTTTGTTATCAGTAAGGCTCCCAGGCAACAGGCTTTTTTTCGCAGTTAAGCTTTGGGGGGAGTAAAAGTTATAGGCAGATCTTTGACTGTGTTTTTCGAGGGTCAACTGTATTCACCCTGAGTCTTCTTTCAGCATGAAGTCTTTAATTCCTTTGAAAAAGAGGTTAATATGATACTAAATAGATTAGAATTAATGTTGATAATAATAATAGTAACAGATGGAAGAGGTTGGAGGATGAACAAATTATTTTGAACACTTACTAGTCTTTATTTACCTGCCTATCCTATACACACTGTATATTTGGGTAACCAAATAGTAGATGAGAGGAAGGAATTCTTTTTACTTTTTTTAAAAAGATTTCATTTATTTGAGAGAGAGAGAGAGAGGAGTGAGCACAAGCAGGGTGAGGGGCAGAGGGAGAAGCAGGCTCCCTGATGAGCAAGGAACCAATGTAGGGCTCGATCCCAGGGCCCCAGGATCATGACCTGAGCCGAAGGCAGATACTTAACTGAGCCGCCCAGGCGCCTGGAAGTTTCTTTTTAAAGAAACATTCTAGCTAATACACGGGAGAGGAATGCTGCTATTAGTTTTTGACCATATTACAGACGCTGATGAATTGGAATTGGACAAATGTATAATGACATGTATCATAATTATGGTGTCAGAGTAGTTTCACTGTCCTAAAAATCCTGTGTTCCACTTATTAATCCCTCCCATAACAATGCCTGGCAACCACTGATTTTTTTTTTCTACTGATCTTTTACTGTCTCCATAGTTTTGCCTTTTCCAGAATGCCATATAGTTGGAATCATACAATATGTAGCCTTTTGACTTATTAATATGCATTTATGTTTCCTCCATGTCTTTTCATGGCTTGATAGCTCATTTCTTTTTAGCCCTGAATAATATTCCATCACCTGGTTGGACCACAGTTTATTTACATATTCACTTACTGAAGAACATCTTGGTTGCTTCCAACATTTGTCAATTATGTGTAAAGTTGCTATAAATATTTGTGTACAGATTTTTGTGTGGACAGAAGTTTTCAACTCCTTCGGGTAAATACCAAGGAGTGTGACTGGTGGATTGTATAGTAAGAGTATGTTTCATTTTGGAGGAAACAGCCAAACTGTCTTGCAGAGTAGCTGTGCCATTTTGCATTCCCACCTAGGAATGTAGTGTGTTCTGTTGTTGTTTCAGCTTGCATTTCCCTGATGACATATGATGTGGAACATCTTTTCATGTGCTTATTTGCTTTCTGTAAAACTTCTTTGCTGAGTTGTCTGTTAAGGTCTTAGGCCCATTTTTTAGTTGGTTTTTTTTCTTTTCTTATTGTTGAGTTTTAAGTGTTCTTTGTATATTCCGGATAACAGTCTATTATGAGTTGTGTCTTTGGTGTTTTTTTTTTAAGATTTTATTTATTTATTCATGAGAGACAGAGAGAAAGAAACAGAGGCAAAGGGAGAAGCAGGCTCCCCACAGAGCAGGGAGCCTGATGTGGGACTCAATCCCACGACCCCGAGATCACAACCCAAAGGCAGATGCATAACCGACTGAGCCATCCAGGTGCCCCCAGATGTGTCTTTTGAAGATATTTTCTCCTGTTTTAGGTCTTGTCTTCTCCTTCTATTGACACTGTCTTTTGCAGAGCAGAAATTTTTAATTTTAATCAAGTCCAGCTTATCAGTTATTTCTTTCATGGATCGTGTCTTTGGTGTTTTATCTAAAAATGCATCCTCATCCCCAAGGTCATCTTGGTTTTCTCCTCTGTCATCTCCTAGGAGTTTTACAGTTTTGTGTTTTACATGGAGATCTGTGACCCATTTTGAGTTTGTCTTTGTGACCGGTATAAGGTCTGTGTCTAGATTCATTTCTCTGCATGTGGATGTTCAGTTGTTCTAGCACCATTTATTGAATAAACTGTCTCTACTCCTTTGTACTGTCTTTGCTCTTTTGTCAAAGATTAGTTGACGATATTTATGTGGGTCTATGTCTGAGCTTTCTATTTACCTATACATATATTTTTTCTATTTGTCTATATTTTTGCCACCACTACCCCATCTTGATTACCGTAGCTTCACAGCAAGTCTTAAAGTCATGCAGCACCAGCCCTCGAACTTTGTTCTTCTCCTTTAATGCTGGGTTGGCTCTTCTGGGTCTTTCACTCCTCCACATAAATTTTGGAATTTGTTTGTTGATACCCACAAAATAATTGCTGAGGCTTTGATTAGGACTGCAATGAATCCATAGACCAAGCGGGGAGAAACTGACCACCTGATAATATTGAGTCTTTCTATTCATGAACATGGAGATCTCTCCATTTATGTAGTTCTTCTTTGACTCTGATCATCAGAGTTTCGTAGTTTTCCTCATATAGACCTTGTACATATTTTGTTAGATTTATACCTAAGTATTTTATTTTGTTTGTTTTTTAAGATTTTATTTATTTATTTGACAGAGAGATAGAGAGCCCAAGTAGGCAGAGTGGCAGGCAGAGGGAGAGGGAGAAGCAGGCTCTCCACTGAGCGGGGAGCCGGACGTGGGGCTGGATCCCAGGACCCCAGGATCATGGCCTGAGCAGAAGGCAGCCGCTGAACCGACTGAGCCGCCCAGGCGCCCCTAAGTATTTTATTTTGGAGCGCTAATGTAAATGGTATTGCGTGCGTGCGTGCCTATGCATGTGTGTGTTTGTCATATTCCGCTTATTCATTGCTGGTATATAGGAAAAGCAATTTACTTTTATATTTTAAAATTTTATCCTGCAGGGGCGCCTGGGTGGCTCAGTCAGTTGAGCATCTGCCTTCAGCTCAGGTCATGATGCCAGAGTCCCGGGATTGAGCCCCACATCAGGCTCCCGGCTCAGCGGGGAATCTGCTTCTTCCTCTCCCTCTGCTGCTCCACATGCTTGTGCTCTCTCTTTCTGTCAAATAAATAAAGTCTTAAAATAAAATAAAATTGTATCCTACAAACTTGCTATGATTGCTACCTCTCAGAGTTTTTTTCTCCCCCATTCCTTTGGATTTCCTACATCCATGATCATGTCATCTGCAAACAAAGACAATTTTATGTCTTCCTTCCCAATCTATATACCTTTTATTTCCTTTTCTCCTCTTACTGCATCAACTAGAAATTCCAGGACAGTGTTGAAAAGCAGTGGTGACAGAGGACATCCCTCCCTTGTACCTGATTTTAGTGGAAAAGCTTTGAGTTTCTCGCCATTCAATATAAGGTCAGCTGTGGGAGGGGAGGGTTGCAGATATTCTTTATAAAGTTGAGGAAGTTCTCACTAAGAGTGTTTATCATGAATAGATACTGGATTTTGACAAATGCCTCCTCTGCATCTGTTAATATAATCATGTGATTTTTCTTTTTTAGCCTATTGATGTGATGCAACACATTAATTGATTTTCAGATGATGAGCCAACCTTTCTTGCACCCCTGCGATAAATCCCCCGGGGTCATAGTGTATAATTCTTTTTATACATCATTGGATTCATATGCTATTTTTCATAGTTGACCTAGAGTTTGCAACATGCAATTACAACTAATCCAAATCTACTTTCAAATAACACTATACCACTATACCATGTCACAGGCGGAGCAAGAACCTTGTAATAAGAAAAGATTCCTTATTCTCTCCTCCCATACTTGTATTGCTAATGCCATTTATCTCACTTATACATAATCCTACATAAGTACATGCATGTACATTAGCGTACAGAATTGAATACGTTATTGCTGTTACTATTTGAACAAAGTATCACTGGTGAGATCCAGTGAGAGTATAAAGTTAAGAAAAATAAAAGTTTTTATTTCATCTTCACTATTTCTACTCTGGTGCTCTCCCTCACTTTAGGTAGATTTGAGTTTTTGACTACATTGTATTTCCTCTCTCTAAAGAACTTTCAACATTTCTTGCAAGGCAGGGCTACTGGCAACGAAATTCCTCAATGTTTGTCCGAGAAGATCTTTATTTCTCTTTCACAAGGTACAGAATTATAGTTTGGTGGGATTGTTTCCGCTCAACACTTTGTAAAATTTCATTTTAGTGTCTTCTTGCTTGCATGGTTTCTGAGAAGTCAAATATAATTCTTACCTTTATCCTCTCTAGGTAAGGTGGATTTTTTTCCCCCTTCTAGTTCTTTTAAGGAATTTTTCTATCCATCTTTGATTTTCTGTAGTTTGAAAATGATACGCCTAAGTGCAGTTTTGTTTTGCTTTGTTTGCTTGGCATTTATCCTTCTTGGTGTTCCTGGAGCCTCCTGAATGTGTGGTTTTCCGTCTGACATTAATTTGGCAGACTTCTCAGTTATTATTGTTTCAAGTATTTTTTCTGATTCCTTCTCTCTTCTCCGTCTGGAATTCCCATCACACATGTTACCCTTTTAGTTCCCTTTGCTTTTCCGTTTTGGAGGATGCTTATTGAAATGCCCTGCAGCACAGAGACTCTTGTCTTCAGTCACGCCCAGGCAACTAGTAAGCCCCTCAGAGGCATTCTTCGTTTCTGTTACAGTGTTTGAGCTCTAGCATTTCTTATGGTTCTTCCTTAGGATTTCCATCTCTCTGTCCCACTGCCCGCCTGTTCTTGCACACTGTCTGCTTGATCCGTTAGCACCCAAGCACAGGTGCATGTTGGAGGCATTGTGGGTTGGGGTCCGGGCCACCACAATAAAGCAAATATTGCAGTAACGCGAGTGAAATGGATTTTTTGGTTTCCCAGCATATTTAAAAGTTATATTTATACTATATTGTATTCTATTAAGTGTGCAGTAGCATTATGTCTAAGAAAAAGCAATGCACATATCTTAATTTAAACTACTTCATGCTAAAAAATGCTAACCATAATTTGAGCTTTCAGCAAATCATGACCACTGATCATAGATTACCATAACAAATATAATAATAATGAAAAAGCTCAGAATATTGAAGAGTTACCAACATGTGACACAGAGACATAAAGAGAGCAAATGCTGTTGGAAAAATGGTGCTGACAGACTTGCTCAATGAAGGATTGCCTTAAACTTCCAATTTGTAAAAAAAAAAAAAAATTTTTTAAATGCAGTATCTGCAAAGTGCAAGAATATGAGGCATGCCTGCATATTTTCATAGGTGTTTTAAGTTTCCAGTCTGATAATCGCAACATCCCTGCCATGTTGGGTTCCCATGCTCTGTCTCTTCCGAAGGTTTTGTTTTGTTTTGTTGCCTTTTCTCTCTCTCTCTCTCTTTTTTTAAAGATTTTATTTATTAATCTGACAGAGGGAGACACAGCGAGAGAGGGAACACAAGCAGGAGGGAGTGGGACAGGGAGAAGCAGGCTTCCCGCGGAGCGGGGAGCCCGATGCGGGGCTTGACCCCAGGACCCTGGGATCATGACCTGAGCCGAAGGCAGACGCTTAACGACTGAGCCACCCAGGCGCCCTGCCTTTTTTCTCTTGATAGCCACACATGATGTGCTAGGTACAGGAAGCACTGTAAATGGGCCTTTGGTAACATGGTGGTGAGGGTTAGAGTTGGTGGGGGGCGGGGGGGTGAGCGTTCTGCAGCACATCATTGCCTATCCTCGGTCTTTTAGTGAGCGTATGTCTCTGGTCTGTGAGCTTCTGGTTGTTTCTCCCACGCAGGGGGGCTGCAGAATGGCTATAATGGGCTACCTTGGGGTATTTGCCCTCCCCAGGTTGGTTGGCTCTGGGGAACTACTTTCCTCCGAGGGCAGGCCTTGTCTAGAACAGATTGCTCTGGGGTATTTAGAGGGGATTTTTCTCAGATAGTTATTGTGGGAACCTGGCTGAGCTCCCACCATTAAATCTCACCATATTGGGGGGAACTCTCCAGGACCGGGTTTTTACCTGGGGGACGTTGGCAGTTTCATCTGGGGATTTCCTCCTGGCACCGGCTCCCCCGGTGGTGGTCCTCCCGCGCCAGGCGGCCCCATACGTCGCGGCCCCCTGCATTTGCTTGCCCGTCTCTCCAGTCTCAAAGCAGCGCTTGGCCTTGTGTCCTCTATCTCAGGCATCCAAGAAGAGTTCTTGAGTTTTCAGTCTGTTCAGCTTTCTACTGGGGTGGCAATTTCTGAGCTCCTTGTATATGGACCAGATATGCTCTTTCTCAGATAAATTCCTAGAAGTGGATATGCTGACTCAATACTTGTGCAACCCGGGATGATATTCCTCCTTCTCCAGCTTAGCCTTCAAGGTCCATCATGGAAGCATTCCCTTGCTGGGGCCCTAATTCCATTGCCCCATCATCCTTTGACCGCAAATGCTCCCAATGCTGGGAGACCCCCATGCATCATGCCTACACCTGTGTGCCGAAGGTGAGAAAAAGCACACAACAGGGTAACCTATTTCCTAGAAATTCCTAATCACCAACATCAACCAAACGGTTTGTCCTTACATCCAGCTCCTTCCTTCTGGTCAACACATTCTCCTCTCTGTGAAGATGTTTCAGACTTTCTGCTTCTCTCCCCAGACCTCTGACTTGCCCATGCTCCAGCCAGTCACCTTCTACTACAGAGAGATCGTGGAGGCCCTCACATGCCAGCCGCTGACCCCTCTGCCACAGCTTCTCCCCTACACGTCATAACAGAAGCGACCCCTCTGCACACAGGGCTAACGCCCCCACCGGCCCTCAGGGCCCTTTCCACTCTGCCTCTCGGGAGCTTCATGCAATGGATCCATCCTCCTTCATCGGCAGATCTGGTGCCTCCTCAAAATAATATCTTCCCCCTTCCTCATTTAAACATACTCAGATAGTTTCCATCTTAAAAAGCAAAGCAAAACAAAGACCATGTTTCCTTCACCTCGCCTCCTTTGATCACCACCCCAACTTTCTTCTCTGCTGGACAGACCAACAGTCCCAGTTACTATGGCTGCATACAAATTACTCTCCCAACCTGAGTGACCTTTATTCTTCTAGTGGTTTCTAGTGGGGATTATTGTTTCTGCTCTATAGCCTCTGAGCTTCCTCTAGTCATCCCCTAGCTTGGGCTGGCATTCCCCAAAGCCTTGTTCACCCACATGGCAGTGGACGGTGGCTGTCAGCTGGGACCTTGGGGCCTCTCCACGCAGTCTCTTCATGGACCACTCTGGGCTGCTTCGTGGCATGGCAGCTGGATTCCAAGGATGCAAGTACTCCAGAAAAGAACCAGAGTACAAGTCCTGAAGTCAGAAAGTAGATGGGGGGTGCCACGGGCTGGAGAGATAGGGCAGAAAGGGAAGGCCACGTTTCCTGGGGACACAGCTTTGGTTTTGCGGGTTGACAAGAGTTCTGGAGATGGGTTGCACGAGTGTGAATGTACTTAACACTACTGAAGTGTACATTGGAAAGCCGCCAAAATGGTAAGTTTTATATTATGTGTATTTTACCACAACTTGAGAGAGAGAACACACGAGAAGCTGCATCCTTTTCATGGCCCAGCCTCACAAGCCCCATAGCACCAGAGCCTCTGTTCTCCATTGATCAGAGAAGTCACAGGTGCACCGGGATTCAGGGGTTTGAGGATGGGCTCCTCCTCCTGATGAGAAGAGGAAGGTTCTGGAAGAGCATGTGGAATGAAAGGTAGTGCTGTGGTGTTTGTGGAAACACCACACGCTCTATGCCCTCAGCCCCCACCAATCCCTCTTCCTTCTAGGCTGGCTTTTGCTGTGCCGCTGCTCATGGGAACGTCATAGATGATTTCCATGTTGATAAATCAACTAGATTGTTTTATTTTGTTGTGATGGATGGAAACGTTCAAACATCTTCAAAAGTAGAATAGCGTAAAGAGCTGCTCAGCATCACCCAACTTCAGCAAGTACCAGGATCTGCAAACCCTGTTTCTTTGATTTCCACCACCCTCTGTTCAATAATTTTGTAGAACAGCTCATCTCTCTTGACCCCCGAGCAGCCCTGGACAGAGTGGCATCTCCCTCTGCCTTGAATCATTGGCTTCCCGTGGCTTCCCGGACACAGATAGCCTCTGGTTCCCCTGTTCTTTTAGGCCTTTCTGTCTCAGTCCATTTCTTAATTATCTTACTCTGAAAGTGCTCCGTGTGGGAGGACCTCAGTGCGTGGCCTGGGCCACCTTCTCGGTCACCTGTCTCAGCCATGCCCTTAGTGCCCATCACCACCCACGTGCATGTGACTCCTGGGGCGGAGACCACCACCCCCCATGCCAACATCCATCCGTTCCTCCTTCTTAGGAGCCCTGACTTCTAGCTGGGCATCAGGCTGCCCAAAGGCCACCGTCCCCAGCCTCTCTTGCAGTGAGAAGCACCATGGGACAAAATGGTGTCCATTGGGAGGTGAGGGGAAATGACTCGTGCAAACTCTGGGTGGTGTCTTCACAGAAGGGGCATGGCCTCTCCTCTTTGCCCCCCTGGATGCTTGGAGGCCGTCACGGAGATGGGCCATGGGGGCCCCTGTGGACGAGAGGTACCCCCCCCCACCACGCAGAAGCAGCCTGGGCCCTGGGGCACCCTCTCCAGCTCCTGCATGGGGCCGAGCTGAAGCTCGATCCCACTGTGCTCCTATTACTTCAGCCCGCCGCAAGAAGCCAAACTTACGTCCTGACTATCCTGTTTCATCAATTCTCAGATGCATCTTTTTTTTACATTTTAATTTATCTGCAATCAGACCTGTTCAGTTAATGGCAGGTCGGTTTCATCGTGGTGCCTGTTCTCCTTCTTAGTGGCGTGGAACACAGTGGTACAGCTCCCGGCCAGTGGCATCAGACGGGCGCTGAAACATGGGCTCCCGGCTCCCGGTGTCCTGCCAACCCAGCCCCTCCTCAGAGCTCTGGACCGAGTCATCCAGTTGCTCTTTGGCACTTGGATCTGAATGTCTCAAAGGCACGAGAGCCACTGTGTCCATGATCTTTCCCCGCCCACCCCCCCCAAGTGGATCCCTGTCCAGTTCCTGTCCCAGTAGACGGCACCCTCCGGAGACCTCCCTCCACTCACATCCAGTCCATCACCATGTTTTTTCTCCTCTTTTCCATTTTTTACTGCTTCATAGAAACTGCCGTCATGTCCGTTCCAAACGCCGGCAGCACCCCACAATTGCGGTGCTTCTTCCTTTCGAGCTCCACCCCAGACCATTCACCACACCGCAGCCAGAAGGCTCTTCTCAAGCCCGATGCGGGACTTGATCCCAGGACCCTGGGATCATGATCTGAGCCGAAGGCAGATGCTCCACCGACTGAGCCCCTTGTCCATTGGATTTTAACATTCACCTTTCCCCATAGAATGTAGACTCCAAGTGGGCAGGGACTGTGTCTACTTGTTCACACGTTTACTCAGACTCTTGGAGTAGTGTTTAACATGCACTGAGCACTCAGTAGTTGCTGAATGAACCAATGAATCTTACTCTTTAATACATCGAACCAACCTATCTTCTCAAAAGGTTTAGACCAACAGACACTCCAACCAACCATGCCTGAGCATGCTGATTTTTCTACTGGGGAATTTGCTCTCTTCTAAAATTTTTATTATTCACATCTTTCATCCATGTAGTACACTTCCATTGTCCTACTTTCTCAGAATTGTCTGTGTCATTTTTTTCCCAGACTTCCATTGACGTGGCCATCTTGTATTAATCTCTAAGAACTCTTTGACATAAGTGGGGTACCAATGCTCTGTCTGACATGTAGGTTACCCGCTCCCATGTGTCATTAGTCTTTTGATCTTGGTTATAGAGATTCTGGTGGTTTGGTTTGTTTTTGTGCTATGGAAGTTTAGTATGTTTCGGTGTTTTTATTTATGACATTTAATTTTAGTGTCATGGTTAGAAAGGCATTTACCAAGCCTCCAATTTTTCAGTCACCAATATTTTCTTTCTTTCTTTCTTTTCAAAGATTTTATTTGTTCACTTGACAGAGAGAGAGATAGCGAGAGCAGGAACACAAGCAGGGGGAGTGGGAGAGGGAGAAGCAGGCTTCCCGCCGAGCAGGGAGCCCGATGCGGGGCTGGACCCCAGGACCCCGGGATCATGACCTGAGCCGAAGGCAGACGCCCAACGACTGAGCCACCCACGCGCCCGATTCAGTCACCAATATTTTCTGCTAGCTCTTGAATGGTTTCTTCCCCCGCCCGTAAATCCTTGTCCATATAGAATACATATTGACATCAGGAATGAGGTAGAAATCTGGCATTTCTGGGTTCTGCCTGTCATCATGTGTTCTCTCTCTCTTGCCCCAGTAGGGTTAGCTCTCATTACAGTCTGAGCTGGGGTGAGCTCATCCACCTCCCCTGCTTGACCCAGGTCTGACCAGACTACTCCATCTCTCTGGTCACAGCGATTGGTCCAGGGAAGGGCATGTGATATAGGTCGGGCCAATCAGAATTTCTCCAGAATTTTTTTCTACCCTAACGTTTAGGAAAGAACTACTTTCCTTAGGCTGCGGTTGTTAAGGTACTACGTGTGTTTGGTTATTGGAGGCTGCCGTTCGCACTGTGGGGAGAGCTGCTGGGAGAGATTGAAAGAAAGTTGGAGATGTGATGACATTATTTGAGCACCTAGATCCAACTGACCCACTACCCATGGGACTTTTGAGTTACTGGAGCAAATATGCCCCCCCCAAAAAAGCAAAAAAAAAACACCTCAACTGAGTTTCTGTTACTTGCAATCAAAAGCATCCTGGATACATGACCTTACTTTTCACATCAAACACTAAACTAGGGATCATCTATTGCTTTGTCTGCCCAAAAGAGCAACCTTCCCTTCCTCTCCACCTCTCCCCACCCCCTCCCACTTGTCCTAGGAAAGTTTGTTTATCCGTTCCTGCCTTGCGATTTAAATAGAAGCTGTCATAATATAGATCCACCTTCCCAGTCACCTTTTTTTAAAATTTAAATTCAATTTAACTAACATATAGTGTATTATTAGTTTCAGAGGTAGAGTTTAATGATTTATCATTTGTATATAGCCCCCAGTGCTCATTCTATCATGTGCCCTCCTTAACGCCCACCACCCAGTTATCCCATCCCCCACCGTCCTCCCCTCCAGCAACACGCTCAGTTTGTTTCCTAGAGTTAAGAGTCCCTTATGATTTGCCTCCCTCTGTTTTCATCTTATTTTTCCTTATGATATTTGTCTTTCTTGGACTGACTGACTTCGCTTAGCATAATACCCTCTAGTTCCATCCACGTCGTTGCAAATGGCAAGATTTCATTCTTTTTGAACGCTGAGTAATATTCCATCATAGATATACGCCACATCTTCTTTATCCATTCATCTGTCGATGGATGTCTGGGCTCTTTCCATAGTTTGGCTATTGTGAACATTGCTGCTATAAACATTGGGGTGCATGTGCCCCTTTGAATCACCATGTATCCTTTGATAAATACTGAGTAGTGTAATTGCTGGGTATTAGCGTAGCTCTGTTTTTAACTTTTTAAGATTTACTTATTTATTTACTTGAGAGAGCTCACAAGCAGGGGAGAGGGGCAGAGGAAGAAGCAGACTCCCCGCTAGGCAGGGAGCTCAATACCGGACTCAATCCCAGGACTCTGGGACCATGACCCATGCCAAAGGCAGAGACTTAACCAACCAAGCCACCCAGGTGCCCATATTTTTAACTTTTGGAGGAACCTCCATCCCAGTCACCTTTGATTGGTCCAGGAATGGCTCCTGATTTAAGCCTGGCCTATCTTCCTTTTTTGAGATTCCTTTTCCCCCCAGAGAGTTGGGAGGTGAGATGAAACCCATTAAAATAGTAGATAACTTTCTGGGGGAACAGGAATATATCCATATTCATATTAGTCCACATCTAAAAGATACTAAAGGATATACAGCAAAAATCTCTACAAGCAACTCTTGAAAATCAATAAGAAAAATATAGAAACCCTAATAGAAAAAAAATGAACAAGCAATTTACAGAAGAAGAAATCTACCCATATGAAGAAATACTTAAACTCATTAGAGATCAGAGAACTACAATTTAGAGCAATAATAGCTATCATTTTACACCTATTTGACTGACAAAATTTAAAAAGCTGGTTATTGTCAAGCGTTGGCAAGATGTGGGGATAAATGCCCCTTTGTACCTCCTCATAGCATACACCGGAACAGCCATTCTGGGGCACAATCTGGTGCACTTAGTGAAATTAAATACATGCCCGCCTGTCCAGAAATTCTACTCCTGGGTGATGTTCAAAGCAGTGGTCCAGGCGGCCTTTGGGGGATATATACAGGATTGTTCATCATACCATTGTTCGGGGTGGCAGGGAGATGAAGACAACGTGAGGGTGTTTGGTACTACTCACTGGGACTGTCCATGACTATTCTGATCCTTTCTCTTTCTCTAGTCACATGGTAAGAATGGACTTCCCTGCCATGAAAAGTTAGCTGGAACCTTGTGACATGCTCTGGCCATCAAATATGGGCAGAAAGTGTGTGCCTCGCTTCCAGATGAGGATCAAGTCAGTGCATGCTTTGCTACATTCTTTTATCTCTGGCATAGCACCTGGCACTGATAGAGATGGTGCATGGGTCCCTGGGTGATTACAGTGAGCAAAGCCCTCCCGCCAACCTCTAGTGGACAGGGAGCATGAATGAGAAGTAAGCTTTCGTGGCTTTAAACCATTTCAACGTGCACCATATTTGTTACTGTAGTGTAATACACTGACTGATACAGTGGCCACATGTCGACATTGGAAGCAGTGTAGGAGGCAGTTCTGGGTGGGGAGAAAACTGAACGAGATCTATATCATAATACCATTTACATCAATTAAAAATAAGGTGCCCCAAACAGCTCACGCATTTTTCCAGGAACACATACACACAAAGGGATACACCTCAAACATACTAGAATTGCTGTTGATGGTGGGAAGGAAATGCAGCTAAGGGGAATAAGTAAATCAATAAAACCGGTGGCCCTTTCAGTGGTGGTCTGTTTGGGACCTGAGGGTGAACATGAACTCTTGTCCTGAGGTCCAGTAAAAGGAAAAAGATTCCCTCCTAGAATCCCCTCCCTGGAGGCATCTAATCATACCTGTTGACTATGTATCCTGCTAGGGAGTTTATATTTATATCATAAATATAATCTAGTATAGTATAATAAGTTATCTATAATTTAATATGTAATATATCACCTTTTACCTGTATAATTATATGAAATAAGTATAGGCCATAATATAAACATATAACACACTAATAATCTATAATAAAATTCATAATATATAGCATATCAATGTTATATAATTTAATATATATTTCACATGTATGTGTAATTACATATAAACTATATTGTAGAAATACATATGCAGTAACATATATATGTTATGAATAATTTATACTATCCCGCAATATGGCACAAATGGGTTTTAAAGTCTCTTACAATTGAGAAGAGTATTAAAAAGTATTTGACAGATCCTGGCCCATCATAAACACCCAGGAGGTATAAAGTTTTTCTGTTGACAGGGGTATGAGTAGAGAGGTATGAAGCAGTACCGGCTCAGGGCAAGCACCCCATCAGTGCTGGCTTTTGTCATCACAGTTACAGGTGCGTGAGCAGTGGGACGCGGGGGCAGCACTGGCACTCAGCAAGTGTTACGTTTGGTTACAGTGCACACAGGGGCTCTTCTCTGGGGTTTCCCAAAGCTAGCCAATCCTTTTTTTTTTTTTTTAAGATTTTATTTATTTATTTGACAGAAAGAGACACAGCGAGAGAAGAAACACAAGCAGAGGGAGCGGGAGAGGGAGAAGCAGGCCTCCCGCGGAGCGGGGAGCCCGATGCGGGGCTCGATCCCAGGACCCCGGGATCACGACCCGAGCGGAAGGCAGACGCTCAACCAACGAGCCACCCAGGCGCCCCGAAGCTATCTAATCCTGTCATCCACAGGTAATGACAAGGTTACCTTCTACTTTTGCAGGTTTTTAATTCCAATAGTAATTATTGATTATTTTTGTCTAATTGCACTGGAAGTGTAACCAGAACTTCCAGAGTGAAGGTAAATATTAGTGACGAGCACAGGCCCTGTTTTTGTTGCTCCTGACTCCGGGGACGTTGAGCATATCGCTGGCCGTTGGTTCCA
Source organism: Callorhinus ursinus (assembly GCF_003265705.2). Classification (NCBI taxonomy): domain Eukaryota; kingdom Metazoa; phylum Chordata; class Mammalia; order Carnivora; family Otariidae; genus Callorhinus; species Callorhinus ursinus. The sequence goes on from NW_027397115.1 coordinate 1,124,137, forward strand.
TGCACACTTGGGAGACACACACATGAAGTCAGGAAGTACCCTTTCATTATTATTCTGCCACGGGCTTTAGAAAACAACCAGGAAGGGACCCAAAGGTCTCAAGTGCCCTTTGAACCCTTACCGAGCATCGTGATGTGCCTCCTCTTTGGACCCATTAATAAGGAGAATCTCACTGGCCAATTTTGCGATGCTCCTCGTCCTCCTTCCTGGGGCCAACCCCTCTGGCTATGGTCTGGATCCTATTGGCTATGATCAAATTCATCTCTCACTCTGTAGAGGGTGTCAAGCATCAGGGGCAGGAGACAAAGTACCAGCATCGTTTTAGGAAGAACCAAATGAGCAAGAAGAAGTCCTAATAGGACTACATTCTTCTAAATGTTGCCAGGTTGTTGAACCAGCTTTGACAAATCCACAGCTGCAGCAGAAAGCCAAAGACAAGTGGTCAGAAGTGCTTGTTCTAAGGGCCTGGGCAGAAGCTGGCTCTCAAAACTCATCTGAATTTAAACTCTTATGACGAGGGTTTGGGTTTCAGAAGATGCACTGAATCGCACCTGAAAAAGCTCTTGCCTTGATCAGATGTGTCAATGAGGTAATTCTGTGTCCAAATTTAAAACTCCCAATTAAAGAAGAAGTAGGTGACTTATAAGTTGAATTTTTATTTGAGGTAGGTAAGTATGAAGCAAATCGTGGGTTTTTGTTTTATTGTTTTCTTTTTCTTCTTCCTTCCTTCCCTCCCTCTCTCTCTCTCTCTCTCTCTCTCTCTCTTTCTTTCTTTCATATAGAAAGATGTACAAGACTCTGAGTTTTTACTTTCAACACATTGGCGGGTTTCATCGAGGGTTGAACGTTGATCGAGCGAGCTCATATCGTCATAGCCACACCCAGGGGGTTCTGGTGGTTTCTGTACTAGTATTACTGCTTAATAAAAGTAAGAGCTGTGAGGCAAATGACAAGCTACTATTACAGCTCCAATTTATTGCTAAAACTATTATAAGAATATTTGAACCTCTATGTGAAGATAATGAAAATGTTTATAGTTGTGGATGGAAGCAATTATAGAATTCTATATGGGGTAATTTTTCAGTTGGTTTGTACAATAAGCTATATTTTTATGGGTAAAGGTCTAATGCTTTGTTATCATACACTGTCATTTTGAATTTAACCTGTAGTACCTGCTGATTTTTAGATTTTTCACTTACTAATTAAGGAAAGTTCTCTTCCTTTTTGTGAAATGTATTTATTTCTGTGTTGGGTTCTTGATCCCAGAGCCAACTAAGAATTACCCCAGCTATCCCAGTGGTCATAATTCTCTCCTGTGTGAAGGCAAGAAAACTTGAATTTTTCCTTAAAACTTGCTGTACTAGCAGTCTGGTTTCTTCCTTACCTGGTACGATTTTCCTTTAGGGGTCTCTGCTTCTTCAGTCTACATCTTTTTATGGCCAATGTGTTTGAGATCTGGTCCTAAAAAAGTTTTCAGTTTGAAACTAAGGAAAGAGGGGCGCCTGGGTGGCTCAGTCATTAAGTGTCTGCCTGCGGCTCAGGTCATGATCCTGGGGTCCTGGGATCGAGTCCACGTCTGGCTCCCTGCTCAGCAGAGAGCCTGCTTCTCCCTCTCCCTCTGCCTATTTGTGCTCTCTATCTCTCTGTCAAATAAAATCTTAAAAAAAGAAAAAAAAAAGAAACTAAGGAAAGAAACTGTAGCACCGAATTACACAAATGGAAATACATCGAAGGGTTCCTCAAACTCTAGGAGCCCAAGACATCTCATACTTGAAAGGCATTGGAAAAATGTTGTCATTGTGGACACTGCCAACAAAGGCTACTTAATAATTGGGAAAGACAAAACAGAGGGAGAAATATTGAATAATTGTGGATTTACCAAATGCAGTGTGATTTTTAATCTTTTTTTTGCAGTGTGATTTTTAATGGGTCTTCAGATGTTTGCTAAGCACTATTAAATTATAAAACCCTAAAGAACGTAGTTTAGAATGCCCTTGCTGGCCAGTTATTACAATGTCCAAGGATCCCCAGTTTGCTAGTGATCTATAAAATTCTAAAGCAAGTACCAGGCAATCAGGGAGTAAATGATGAGAAAACACAAAAGCATTCTTAGCCTTTGTCTGAGGGACTGTTTGGTAATCCCAACCCCATGTACAATTATCCATTGCTTAAAGTCCTTGTTCACTGAAGCCCAATTTAATGGAGACTCCCTCTTTCCTTTGAGGTTCCCCAACCTTGGGGAACAGGGTCACAGCATTTTTTTTTTCTTTGATTGTTTCTTTCCTTTTGGAAAAAAAGTGAGGAGCCGATTCTTATCTCTGGCTCATGGATCCTTATTTCTAGCAGCTGATCTCAATTATTCTCAGACTTGAACTTCATCTCTGAAGCAGCAACGTGTGTGTGTGTGTGTGTGTGTGTGTGTAGGACAGTCTAGGCAGGTGGGGGTCAGGGAGGTCCTACGCTCACCTCCCCAGTATTGAGACAGCCACTTAATGAGCTCACTCATTTCACCAGAAAGTTGATGGAAATGCCCTCCTGTTTCTCCAGGGGGTTCATGCTACAGCTCTGCTTCAGATAGGTGAGTCTTCGCCTCTTCCTAACCCCACCGCCAGGTCCACCCAGCCCAGCCAAACTCTCCACTTTTGGTTGGTGTTTCTATAGAACCTCTCTTTGGAAAGGGAGGACCTGAGATGCACGGCCGGAGACCCCCAGGCAGCGTCGTGAAAGTCCTGAATTATAAACGCACATTTGTGTCTCAAAATGTGTGCTTCCGTGATGTGGAGTGCATGCGGGGCCTTCCTCGGGGCTGTGCCCCGTGCCTCAGCACCTGTCTCTTCTCGCATTTCCCGTCTCAGGCCAGCATCACCACCTCGGGCAGGCCTTCCCTGATCACACCTTCTGCAGTGATCCCACCGCAACCACATACCATTGCTTTAGATGGACCCTGGGATGCTCTGAGTTACTGTGATGATTTCTCAGGTTAGCAGTTTCCTGTCTCCCTCTCCCTCTAGAACGAGAGGGCTTTCCTGCCCCGTTTGTTGCTATCCCTTTGGTGCCCAGCACAGCGCTTGCTGGGTAGTAAGTGCCCAGTAACTATTTGCTGGGTGGGTAAAATAGTCTAGGCTATGACAAAAAATGAAAACATTTGGGTTTTTTTTTTTTTAAGTTTTCATTTAACTTCCAGATAGCTAACATACAGTGTCACATGAGTGTCAGGTGCACGATACAGAGATGCAGCGCTCCCATCCATCACCCGGCGCTCATCACGGCGAGTGCGCTCCTTCATCCCCATCCCGTTTCCCCGTCCTCCCCGCCCCCCTCCCCTCTGGTGACCAGTGTGTTCTCTACGGTTAAGAGTCTGTTTTTTGGTTTGCTTCTCTCTTTTTTCCCCCCTTTGCTTATTTGTTTTGTTTCTTAAATTCCACATATGAAATGAAATCATATGGTATCTGTCTTTCTCTGGCAGACTTATTTCACTTAGCATAATATTCTCTAGATCCATCCACGTCATTGCAAATGGTAGGATTTAATTCTTTTTTATGGCCAAGTAATGTGTGTGTGTATATATATATATATGGATCGCATTATTATATGTATATATACATATATACATATATATATTATATATATATCTCCCACATCTTCTTTATCCATTCATCTATCAGTAGACATTTGTGCTGCTTCCATACTTTGGCTATTATAAATAATGCTGCAATAAACATAGGGGTGCATGTGTCCCTTTGAATTAGTGTGTGTTTTTTTTAAGATTGATTGATTGATTTTAGTGAGAGAGAGAAAGAGCACGCGAGTGGGGTGGGGAGGGGCAGAGGGAGAGGGAGAGAGAATCTCAAGCCGACTCCATGCTGAGCACAGAACCCAGTGCAGGGCTCGATCTCATGAATGAGTGTTTTTGTATCCTTTGGGCAAATACCTAGTAGTGTGATTGCTGGGTTGTAAGGTAGCTCTATTTTCAACTGTTTGAGGAACCTCCATACTGTTTTCCAGAGGGGTTGCACCAGCTTGCATTCCCACCAACAGTGTAGGAGGGTTCCCCTTTTCCACATCCCCGCCAACAGGTGTTGTTTCTTGTGTTGTGTTTTTAACGTATAGAAATATTACTCTTAACAGATTCATGCAGAGAAACTACTAGAACGCCATGTTGATAATAGACTAACCCAAAACTTTATATGTCAACAATTCCCTCGACCCTGCTCCACTCAGGCCCATAAAAATGAGATCCCATTTTGGAAATATGCTTTGCCTCCCAGCGGAGGCATGCTGCATGAAGACAGGAGCCAGATCTGCCTGGGTCACCATCATCCAGTTTAGTTCTGGTCTAATGGAGGCACTCACCAGATCTGTGATTAGAAAACCATTCTCCTAAACAGCGTGTTGCCAGTGGGCTGCATCACCAGGTTTATTTCCAATCTAGCATTTTGGGTATTTCTTTAAAAATTCAGTGAGCTGCCTGGCTGGCTCAGGCAGCAGAGCGTGTGACTGTTGATCTCGGGGTCATGAGTTGGAGTCCTATGATGGTCTTAGAGATGACTTAAGGAAAGAACAAAATTATAAATAAAAAACAAAATAAAGTAAAAAATAAAGTGTCTTGGGTCAGAGTTAAAATCGCAGGCTCTGGAGCCTGACTACCTGGATTTGTATCCCAACTCTGCCACTTTTGGCTGTGTGAGCATAAACCACGAAAATTGCTTGGCTTTCTCCTCAATTTCTTCATCTGTAAAGCAAGGATGATAAGAGCCCCTGGCATTATCCTTTGTAAAGCACTTAAAGCCAGGGTCGAGCGGGTAGTAGGCGCTCAATAACATAGTAGCTCTGAGTGTTGTCAGGCAGCACTGATGTGATCGTGTGATTCCTGTTCATAATTATCTGCACTGATCAGTCATAACATTAAAAGGTTTAAAAGAACTTAATCTTGCAATTTAGGGTTCTTCTCTTTAAATTTTTAGTTAAAACGTCAAGCCTATGCAGAATGAGATGGTGGTGTAATGTACAGCCTGGTGAGATAGTTAACAGGACTGCGTTGTAGGTCTGAAAGTTACTAAGAGAGTAGATCTCAAAAGTAGTCACCCCAGGAGAAAAAAAGGTTTGTAACTATGAGTGGGGATGGATGTTAACTGATTGTGGTGATCATTTTGGAATATATACATGTATCAAATCGTTCTGTTGTGCACCTGAAACTAATACAATGTTATGTCCATGATAGCTCAATAAAAACATTTAGAGCAGTGTAATGACCCCCCATGGACCCATCACTCCGTCTCAGCAAATACCGACTCACATCCAGTCTCTTGCCTCTGCCTGGCGGTGATGTGCTGGAGCCGGACAACCGGGTCGGCCGAGGGCTGGTCAGACTCCTCTCCTCCCAGCTCCATGCTCAGTGGTGTACCACTGGGAGCTGAACTTTACATCATGGAAATTGGTGAATAGGACAAATCAGGGCTCGCCTACCCCCACCTTGTGCCAGAGAGCCTGCTGTTAGGTCATTACCAGCACAGCCTTCCCTCCACTCAGCTAGCTTACTTGGGAACATCGTATTTTGTTTCAGTGGGTACACCTAAAAGATGAGAATTCCTTAAAAAACATAACTATAACTCCGTCACACATAAAAAAGTTCACACAACTTTTAAAATATTGTCAAATATCAGTTACTATTCCAGTTTCCCTGATAATTTTATGATTTTTTAAAAGATTTTATTTATTTATTTGACAGAGAGAGACACAGCGAGAGAGGGAACACAAGCAGGGGGAGTGGGAGAGGGAGAAGCAGGCTTCCCGTGGAGCAGGGAGCCCGATGCGGGGCTCGATCCCAGGACCCCGGGATCATGACCTGAGCCGAAGGCAGACCCTTAACAACTGAGCCACCCAGGCGCCCCAATTTTATGATTTTTAAAAATAGTTGGTTTGGGGCACCTGGGTGGCTCAGTCAGTTAAGGGTCTGGCTTCTGCTCAGGTCATGATCCCGGGGTCCTGGGATCGAGCCCCGCATCAGGCTCCCTGCTTGGCGGGGAGTCTGCTTCTCCCTCTCCCCCCACCCCACCGCTCCTGCTCTCTCTCACTCTCTTTCAAATAAATAAAACCTTAAAAAAAAAAATAGTCGGTTTGTTCAAACCAGAATTCCAAATGGGGATGCAATCAGAAAAATCTAAGATGTGGAAAACTCTATAGGACAAAGAGCCTGGTTCCTTCAACAACGAGACTGTAAGGGGGCTCGGAGAGGTAGCTACATATTAACTGAGACATATAAACCAAATGCAACGTGGTGCCCTATCCAGCCAGTGGTCTCCTGTGTCTTCTTCTAAAAACTTTGTTTTAGCTGTCACGTGTTACTGATTCCCCCCTCCCCATCTTACTGAGGTGTAATTGACAATTTAAAAATATATATTTGAATTGTATGGCTTGATGTTTTGATACATGTCTGATTGTGAAACAATCATCTTCGTCGAATTAATTAGCATATCCATCACCTCACATAGTAACCGTTCTCTTCTCTGCGGCCAGAACACTTACCAACTACTCTTAGCAAATTTCAAGTACTCAATAACACTATTAACCGTGGTCACATGCTGTAGATCTCTAGAACTTATTTGGGTAACTGAAACTTTACCTCTGACCCACATTTCCCCTTTCCCCCTTCCCTCCAGCCCCTGGTAACCACCATTCTCGCTGCCTCTATGAGTCTATTTTAGATTCCACATATAAGGTGGGTCATGCAGTGTTTTTCCTTCTGTTTCAAGCTTATTTCACCTAGCATAATGTTGTCCAGATTCATCTGTATGATCCTAAGTGGCAGGATTTCCTTCTTTTTTAAGACTGAATAATATTCTATTGTGTATGTATATATATATGCAACATTTTCTTTGTCCATTCATCTATAGACAGGTTGTTTCCCTGTCTTGGCTATTGTGAATAATGCTGCAGTGAACATAGGAGAGCAAATATCTCTTCGAGATATTGATTGCATTTCTTTTGGCTCTATATCCAGAAGTAGGTTTGCTGGATCATAAGTTTGTTCTGTTTTCATTTTTGAAGAACCTCCACATTGTTTTCCGTAGCAGCAGAACCAATTTATATTCCCATCAGCAGTGCGCAAGGGTTTTCTATTATTCACATCCTCTCTGACACTTATCTTTTGCCTTTATGACGACTGCCATTCTAATAGGTGCAAGGTGATATCTCGTGGTAGTTTGGATTTGCATTTCCCTGGTGATTAGTGATGTTGAACACCTTTTATACACCTGTTAGTCATCTGTATATCTTCTTTTGGGAAATACCTATTCAAGTCCTTTGTCTATTTTATAACTGGGTTGTTTTTTTTTTTGCTATTGATTTTTGGATGTATATTTTGGGAATTAACCCCTCATCAGATGTATGGCTTGTGCATATATTCTCCCGTTCCACCGGTTCCCTTTCCACTCTGTTCATTGTTTCTGTTGCTGTGCAGAAGCCTGTTGGTTTGATGTAATTCCATTTGTCTATTTTTTGCTTTTGTTGCATGTGCTTTTGGTGACATTTAAAAAATTACTGTCCAAACCAATGTAGAAGCTTTTCCCTATGTTTTCTTTTCTTTTCTTTTTTTAAAGTAGTCTCCACACCCAGCATGGAGCCCAAAGCAGAACTTGAACTCACAACTCTGAGATCAAGACCTGAGGTAAAACAAGAGTTGGATACTCAACTGACTGAGCCACCCATGCACCCCTCCCCTATGTTTTCTTCTATTTTATGGTTTCAGATCTTACATTTACATCGTCAATCCGTTTTGAGTTGATTTGTGTCTATGGTGTGAGATAAGAGTCCAATTTCATCCTTCTGCATGTAGATATCCAGTTTTCCCTATATCCTTTAAGGAAGAGGCTATCCTTTCCCTCATTAGGATTTTTGTCAAAAATCAATTGGCTATAGATGGGTGGACTTATTTTGGGGCTCTCTATTCTGTTCCATTGATCTATATGTCCATTCTTATGCCAGTACTTATGTTTTGAGTACTGCAGCTTTGTAAAATATTTTGAAATATATTTCAGTATGATGCCTCTAGCTTTGTTCTTCTTATTCAAGATAGCTTTGATTATTTGAGGTCTTTTTTTCCATAATAATGTTGGAATTTTTTTCTATTTCTGTAAAAAATACCTTGGTGATTTCAATAGGGATTATACTGAATTTATAGGTAATTTTGGGTATTATGGACATTTTATCAATATTAATTTTTCCAGTCCATGAACATGGGATGTCTTTCCATTCACCTGCGTCTTCTTTAATTTCCTTCATTTTATAATTTCAGCCTACCAGTCTTTCACCTCTTTGGTTAAGTTTATGCATAAGTAGTTTATTCTTTTTGTTGCTGTCATGAATGGGGTTCTTTTTCTCTTCTTCCCCCCCCCTTTTTTTTTTTGCCAAGGTAACATTTTTAATACCCAACTTTCTAAACATAAGGTAAAACTGTCTTAGACAGGCAACTCCTGGGAATTTTTTAATTTCCATGGCAATTACACAGGTATGGATCACATTCAGTATTCAATGTATGAATGAGTTAATTAAAAAGAAGTCAAAAACAAAGTTAAAGAGCCAATACCTCTTTGAAAATCTTCTGATGTTAATTTATTTCTGGACAAATAAGTGGGAAGAGCCATCAGTGTAAACCTATTTTAATTTTTTTAAAAGATTTTATTTATTTATTTATTCATGAGAGACAGAGGGAGAGAGAGAGGGAGAGAGAGAGAGAGAGAGAGAAGCAGAGGGAGAAGCAGGCTCCCAAGGAGTAGGGAGCCTGATGCGGGACTCGATCCCAGGACCCTGGGATCATGACCTGGGCCGAAGGCAGACGCTTAACCATCTGAGCCACCCAGGCGCCCAACCTATTTTAAGTTTAGTCTCTATCCTTAAGATTGCCTAAAAATTCTTAGAACATAGAAAAACTAAATTTGAATGCATTTGTAATAGCTTAACAATTTATGTACCTTATTAGGACCTTTTAATGGCATGTTTTGAAACCAATCATAATTTGCTGCAAAGATAAATCAGAAAACAAATTTGTGAATAGGATGTTACAATGTCCTGGACAGAAATAATTATCAACTAGTAATAATTACCACATGCAACAGATTGAGAAATTAAATCCTCTGCTATATACATTTAAGTATTTTGTCAGACATGAGGAATGTTTCTATCTATAACAGTCATCTCCCGTGGCACCTGGGTGGTTTAGTTGGTTGAGCGTCTGCCTTTGGCTCAGGTCTTGATCCCAAGGGTCCTGGGATCGAGCCCCTCTGGGCTCCTGCTCAGCAGGGAGCCTGCTTCTCCCTCTGTCTCTCTGCCTTACTCCACCCCCTTTCCCCTCCCAGCTTGTGCTCACTCTCTCTCACTATCTCAAATAAATCTTTAAAAAACAAATATCATCTTCCCACAAATTCAATTTTATTTTAAACAAGAAAACCGTTCTTTCTTTCCAGACTTTTATGTTTATCAGTGCAAAGTGAAACAAAGCAATCTCATTAGCAATGGCTTATTATAATGTTATTTTAGAAAGGTTTATTCCTCAAAATTCCTTAGTCCATTTAGGAATGAACTAAAAGATGTCCAGATTGTGAGAACAGTCAACCTCAGTGGCTTCCTCTCCGTCTGCCTTGGCCTCTCCATGGCTTCCTGGGGGCTCGTCAAGAGAGGCCAGTGCCTCATATTTGTCACTTGCAAAGTTTCTCATGATGCATTGTGATCTTCTTGGAAATTTAGATTTTTAATAGCTTGTTTCATCTTTTCCCCCAACACTTGTGTTCTCTTTCTAGCAGCTTTTTACGTTCCCACTCCTTCTGATTTTCAGTGTAGAAAATGTCCTTCATTTGTTCCTCGCTGACGCTGGGAGTGTTTTTCAGGAGATCCAGGAAAACTCCACCTGGTGTTTTTCTTCAACTCGCATTCGTTACGACAAGGCCGGCATTTTGTTCAACTTCAGCAGTTTCCATCAGAAGTTCAGGTGCCTTTTTGTTCCCAATTATCCTCATTACTTGTGCTGTCAGATCTTTCTTTGGGAAGATCTGCAAGCTGAAAGACATTTCCTGCAACTCGAAAGAAATGTCATCAGCCAGTTTCTCTTGTGAACCGGCCTCTGTGATCTGATACCGGCCTTTGGAGTTCAGCTCTAGTCCCACCCGTGGCCTGTCTTTAGTGGGTCAATTCTGCGTGAGATGACCTTGCCCATCTTCCTTTTCCTTCGATCCCATTCTTTTGCCACCCTGCATATATTCATCTAGGTCTTTGTCTAATTCTTTTGTATGTTCTTGAGATTTCCTCTTCAGTTTCTTAGCAAGCAAACAATTGTAGGTCTCGCGTTGTCTGCTTCTGTCAATAGCATCCTCCATTCCCCAGAGAGCAAGTTCGGTGGCCACTGCACCCTGATTCTGTTCTTGTAGCCCAGCACCCCCTATGTTGTTAACTTTCTCCAGAAACAGGTGGTTTCTGGCTGCTCTGGCTTGGGAGGAGGGTTAAAACATTTCTACTGCTTGCATTTCCAAAGACAGCTGTTACCATCTGTACCAGAAAAACCCTCTTCGCTTGAATCCACACTTTTAACAGTCTGATAATGTGATACTGGTGTTGCTGTGCCCTGGAAGGGCCTCATGGTGCTGTCCCCACCTAATGTTTTTGGTCCCTGCAGCGGCCTGTCACTGGGTGCAACTGTCATGTCAGAATCCAAGTCAGAAAGCTGCCCATCAGGGCGCCTGGGTGGCTCATTCGGTTATGCATCTGCCTTCGGCTCGGGTCCTGATCCCAGGGTCCTGGATTATTTATTTATTTATTTGACAGAGAGAGACACAGCGAGAGAGGGAACACAAGCAGGAAGAGCAGGAGAGAGAGAAGCAGGCTTCCCGCGGAGCAGGGAGCTGGATGCGGGGCTCGATCCCAGACCTGAGCCAAAGGCAGACGCTTAACGACTGAGCCACCCAGGCGCCCCGGAAGACTTTTATTTCTTGTCTAATTGTTCTGGCTAAAACTTCCAGTACTATGTTGAACAGAAGTGGCAAGAGTTAGCATCTTTGCCTTGTACTGGGTCTTATAGGAAAAGCTTTCAGTTTTTTTTTCCCCATTGATTATGGTATTAGCTGTGGACTTTTTTCGTATTGGCCTTTATTGGGTTGATGTAAGTTCCTTCTGTACTATTTTGTTGAGAGTTTTTTTTTTTTTTATCACCAATGGATATTGAACTTTGTCAAATGTTTTTCTGTATCAACTGAGATGATTATTTACTTTCTGTGCTTCATTTTGTTAATGTACCACATTGATTGGTTTGCATACATTGAGCCATCTTTGCATCTTAGGGGTAAATCCCACTGGGTCATGGTGTAGGATCCTTTTAATGTGCTATTAAATTTTGTTCGTATTTTATTGAGGATTTTTGCATCTATGTTTATCAAAGATATTGGCCTGTGGTTCTCTTTTCTTGTGGTGTCTTTATCTGGCTTTATTGTCAAGGTAATTGGCCTCATAATACGAGTTTGGAAGTGTTCCCTCTTTTTCTCTTATTTTGAAAGAGTTTAAGAAGAATTGGTATTAAGTCTTCTTTGAATATTTGACAGAATTCACCTATGAAGCCATCTGGTCCTGGGCTTTTCTTTGTTGGGAGGGTTTTGATTACTAATACAATCTCCTTATTTGTTATTGGTTTGTTCAGGCTTTCTATTTCTTCTTGATTCAGTGTTGGTAGGTTGTATGTTTCTAAGAATTTATCTACTTCTTCTTGGTTATCCAATTTGTAATGTCTCCTCTTTCATTTCTGATTTTAAAAATTTGAGCCTTCGCTCTCTTTTTTAAAAAAGATTTTATTTTTAAGCAATCTCTACACCTAATGTGGGACTCAAATCTAAGGCCCCAAGATCAAGAGTCACAGGCTCCACCGACTGAGTCTGCTCTGTTTTTTCCTTAGTCTAGCTAAGGGTTTCTTGATTTTGTTTATCTTTTCAAAAAACCAACTTGTAGGGTTTTTTTTTTCTATTGTTTTTCTATTTGATATATGTCTGCCCTAATCTTTATTATTTCCTTCCTTTCCTAGCTTTACGCTTAGTTTGTTCTTTGAGCTGTAAAGTTAGGTTGTTTATTTGAGATCTTTCCTCTTTTTTAATGTAGGTGTTTATCACTATAAACTTCCCTCTTCGTACGGCTTTTGCTGCATCCCTTAAGTTTTGGTATGTTGTATTTTCATTTTTGTCTGTCTTAAGATACTTTAAAAATTCCTTTTAATTTTCTCTTTGAGCCAACAGTCGTTCAAAAATGTATTGTTTAGTTTCCACATATTTGAATTTTCTCATTTCTTACGTTATTGATTTCTAGTTTTAATTTATTTTGGATGGGAAAAACACTTGAATAATTTTGATCTTCTTAAATTTGTTAAAACTTGTTTTATGACTTAACATTGATTTATCCTATTTCTGTTGAGAAGGAAGTTCTGTACATATCTGTCAGGTCCACTTGGTCTATAGTGTTATTCAAGTCAGCTGCTTATTGATTTTTCTGTCTGGATGTTCTATCCATTATTGAAAGGCTATTGATTTTTCATGTTGATCTCATAAACCTGTTCTTTACTAAATTCTCATTTTTAGTAATTATTTTTCTGTGGATTTTTTTGGGGGGAATCATGATAGTTATATCATTTTCAGCACAAGATAAAAGTTTTACTTCTTTCTTTCAAATTCTCAGGCCTCTAATTGCTTTCTTTTGTCTAATTGAATTGGTTTGTTTTTCCAACACAGTGATAAATAGTATGGTGATATGGAATCCTTGTCTTTTTTGTTTCTTATTCCTGACCTTAATAGGAAGGCTTTTAGAGGTTTCTCATTAAGTAAAATGTTGGTTTGGGGAGAAAAAATTTGTATAGCTATTTAACATATCTATGTTAATTGGTTACTTAGTCATCAGTTATTAATATAACTAATATATTTATATTTAAATACATTTAGTATACTTACAATTGATATATTTATGTAAAACATATAGGAAAGTACATTTTAGATACATACACATAGACAGTGTACTTTATATATTATACATAGTATAAATATAGTTATTAAGAAAGCACCCATTGATTACTATTTTATTGGATTTCCAAAAATATAAATGGGTATTAAATTTTTACAAATATTGCTGTTCTGCTAATATTGAACCAACCTTGAATTCATAGAATATTTCTCATCTAGGCATGATGTATTATTTTTTAAATGTAACATTGGATTCTGTTTGCTTATATTGGATTCTGTTTGCTTATATTTTAAAATTTTCACATTGATATTATAAATGAGATTGGTCTGTAATTTTACTTTTGGATGCAATCTTTGACATATTTTAAAATCAATGTTATGCCTGTTTTACAAAAATAATTTTGAAATTTTCCTTTGGTTATACTCTGAAATAATTTAAGTAGTATTGGAATGATTTGATCTGTAAAGATTTAGTATAATTCTCTGTAAAACCACCTGGGTCTAGTGCCTTCTTCCTTTCTCTCAATTAAAAAAATTTTTTGAAGTATGGTATACAGACTGGAATCTGCATGAATCATGGGTATATAACTCAGTGGATTTTCTCAAATAAATTTGTTTAATCAGCATTTAGGTAAAGAAACAAACACCCCGGGCGCCTGGGTGGCTCAGATGGTTAAGCGTCTGCCTTCGGCTCAGGTCGTGATCCCAGGGTCCTGGGATCGAGTCCCGCATCGGGCTCCCTGCTCCTTGGGAGCCTGCTTCTCCCTCTGCTTCTCTCTCTCTCTCCCTCTCTCTCTCTGTCTCTCATGAATAAATAAATAAAATCTTTAAAAAAATAAATCTTTAAAAAAAAAAAAAGAAAAAAAAGAAACAAACACCCCATTAGCCTCCCTCATGTCTCCCTCCATTTCCTAGCTTCCCACTCCAACAAGAGCCTGGATCCAACTTGTCATGGTGCTCACTATGGTAATGTGAGGGTTTTTTTTGTTCCCCCCCTGTGGTAACTCATTTGCTTAGATTTTTTTTTTTTTTTTTGTCTCCACCAGGGTCAGTTTTGATAAACAGCATTTTTCTGGACAACTATCTATTTCGTCTAGGCTTTCAAACTGATTTACATAGAATTATACAAATTGCTCTCTTATGATTTGAAAGTTTTTTTTTTCCTGTTATCTTCCCGAATCCTTAAAAACTGTAGGTGCTGGCTAGATCTTTCTAGGTGTTCCATCAAGCTCCGTGCAACAGAACATTATAAATCCCTCTCCTTCTGTGTGTGTGATAGTGTTATTAAACATACATTTTTCTGTCTGTCTAGCTAGTTATCTAGGCATCTATGTTACTATCTAGGTATCTATGTGTATTTCACGTGGTTGAGAAAATGGAAGGGCAGCTACAAAGCATTTGCCTTCCTGATAAAAGGGACAGTCGGCAAGGCTGTCTTTCCCTCTCCTCTCTGCCTTGGGCAAAGATGTGATACTGTCTTGCAACCAAGAGAAAGAAGCCAAGAGAATTGTTGGAGGCACCGGCCCTGCTATTGATGAGCTGCTTAAGTAACACTAGGAGCCACTTTCAGAATTCTTCAGGATTCCTGTGAAGTGAGTTATAAGTCTCTGTTTATCTGTGCCACTCCAAGTCAAGGTTCTGTCACGTGCAGCTGAATACATTCCTAACTGATAGAATACACTAGACAAAACCAGAAAACTTTAGTTGTTCAGAGTATATGCGTGTTTAAACACAGGAAAATTATCACAGAGACACCAAATCCCCTAACTCTAAAATAGGAACCTGGGTAGCAATTACTCAAATTAAGCGCTTACTGCAATGGCCTTTTCAGTGTAGCCATTGTTAAAAGCATAATTTGCATAAATTACTCACCATGTTTTAAATATCACTTTTTAAAATTGTGTACAATGGGGCACAGATTGGGTGCATCTTGTACAGATGATAGGACACATCCTCAAAGGGTTTCAGAGAGATTAAATGAGATAATTCACAAAAAGGGCCTAGGACAGCCCCTATCACATGTTAAAGTACTCCATAAGTATTAAGTATGATGTTTCAATAATCAATATTAATAAAAAATTTTGATGTTAGCTACTCACATGGATGGCAACTCCTTCTCCTCTTTTGCATTCCCATAAGAAATGTCACCTCCCCTGAGAGGCCCTCTCTGGCTCTTCTACCTAAAGTGGAATCCCTCCCCAAATATCTGCCATTCTCCATTGCCCCATTCGTTTTATTAGCTCGGAGACCTTGTCGCCATCTGTAATTCTTTTGATTATTTATTTGGTAAATGTGTGTCTCCCCTGATAGACTAGAAACCCCATGAGAGCAACACTCAGTGGCTGGCAGAGATCCTCTACTCTCTATACATTTGTTGCATACAAAGATGACCAGTCGTGGCCAAGAAACCATTAAAATAGAATGTCATTTAACATAGACGGGTTTTGCAGAGGCGGTCATTTTGAGGAGTATGATTTTGCCCACATTTAAATAAAAATGAAAGTGGGTAAAGATTCTGAAGATTCTGCTCAATTCTAGACCCTCCTCATACTAAGCTTTATTGGGGAGCTCAGTGGTTTATTATTATTTTTACTTATTCTCTAAAAGGTCAATACGTGGTTATATATGGTCTATACACCTTTAAAAAGTGTGGCACAAATTGTTACCTTTAGAAAAATGTTGTTTTGCTTTCAAATGGAGATGTAAAATTCAGCTGAAATTTTAAAATCCAATGGCTACTTGTAATCAAAGATTTAGATGAAATTCCTCACAGTTTTTTGGCTTTCTGAAGATCCTAGAATTTAGATTTCAAAGTAACCCTATAAAAGTTATGTTTGGGACCAGGTCAGAGGGAAAGTAGAAATGGAAATGTTTTCAATAGAAGGAATAAATCCTAAGGAACAGAAGGAACCCTCAGACACATTTGAGTGACTGGAGGGGGCCCCAAGGCAACCCTTTGAACTGGGGGGAAGGCAGGAGTATGTCCAATGCCACTGTCCGAGGGAAGAGGACCCCCTCCCTGCTCTGCCACCCACCCCACCTACTCCACCATCACTGCTGGCTCTGGAGTCCAGAAGAGCCCTGCAGGATTTCCCCTTGGGGTCATAGGTCATGGACTCCTGGCAACTGGCATCCTGGAAAGAACAACAGGAGACCTTTTCCTCTTTTATCTTTGTCTTCCAGAAGGACAGTATGGTGTGGTAGTCAAGCAGTAGGCTTTGGCTACCTGAGTTTGAAGCCCATTTTCCCCGTTTACCAGCCTTGTCTCTTACAGCAAGTTGCTTTGGCCTCTCTAGGCCTGGGTTGACTCACTGGTAAAATGGTGGTGAGGGCCGAAACTGTCTCACTGGGCAGTGGTCAGCACATAATAGGTGCTGGGTAACTGACTTTCATGACCCTCCTTCTGGAGGAGGGTCATAAAAGGACCAATTTTGACCTGCAAGGGGGTGGGGTTCTGGGGCATTTTCTTGGTGTAACTGCTCTAGGGCCTGAGAATTTGTTTCCTAATTTTGATGGGATCTGTGGCTAGTGCTGTGGTAATCTTCTGTTTATTCTTCAGAGAAGGTTCCAGAATTTCTATGTGGGTGGTGGTGGGTGGGGGGCATACAGGCAGCCATCTTGGAAGAGCTGGCCATCCTGGTGGGCTGGTCTTGATAGCTGGTACCCAGGGTTTTGTTAGCTGCTTATTTGGAGTACTTTGGAGGATTATGGGGATTGGTGGGTTGGTCCTTTGGCTATATTTGCATAATAAGCACTTATGTAGATTGATGTTAATTTGGGGGTGATTTGGAGAGTTGTTTTGCAACAAAATCTACAGAGCACGCACACAGTTTTTATGTGGACTGAATATTATGTAGGAAGCTTTCGAAGGGTTTATGGAGATTGGGTATTTGCTACTTTTTCTGCCCTCCTTGGGGCTTATTTTGCTCACCCCTGGGGAGCTATGCAAGAGGATTAATTTGGCCGGGATTAATTTTATCTGGAAACTAGAACCGTTAAGTGGATTTTGGGGCTGAATTACATTAGCAACTTAATGTTTCATTTGGCCACTTTCAGAGGGTGCAGTGGTTGATGCTGAAGACAAGCTGGTCTCTCTTCTCCCACCTCTCCAGGAAGCCACACCAGGGGTGACCACAAGCTTAAGGTATGACCCTGGGGATGAAGATTAGGGAGCCCAAGTGGACCTCAGACCCAAGCCACAGTCCATTACAGCTTTACTGAGTTTCATGTGGGGCCTATGAATGCTGACCACCACCCCCCAGCACCTCCCCATGAGTTTATAGTGCATTTTGAGACTCCCCATTTTCCCTGTTATTTGTATTTTTTTTCTCAAGTAAACTGTGTGTTCATGAATTTTGCATTTTTATGACGGTTTATTAGTTCTTACGAGTACTTTCCTTATTAGGGAATCAACCCATTGTTACGGATTTTTACCCAGTGGCCACCCCATTCATATTGTTTTATATAATTTTCATTTTGTATAGCCCACCCCACCCCCACGGCTTGTGGCGGTTAGACCATATAGAAGAGGGCTTCTATAAACCAATATTCTAATTGTTAAAATATCCATTTTAAAGGACTTTTTTGTATTTAAATGTGTGATCCACATAAAATTCCTTTGTATATGGAGTGAGGTAGGGATCCAGTTTGTTTGTCCCCAAATGTTTAGCCATTTGTTTCAAAGCCATTTCTATTTGATAGCTCTTGTTCTGTTTTTTTTCCCCAGCTTTGAGGGATGACAGACAAAATTCTGAGATAATTAAGTGTACCATGTGATGATTTGATAAAGGTCTACATTGTACACCATTTCTTGAGTAACCCCACTTCCTGTCTTTTGAAGCACTGCATTCCTGAATTTCCCCCCACATACGTGAGTCCATATCCTAAAGTTGGACAGAGAGCCCCAAACCTGACACCTATTTTGGGGCGAGATTCTAGGTAAAACAGGCACAATGTGATGACATATATAAGGGAAGTTGGTAGAATGGATAGGGTGGCAATGACCAATTCGGAAGTCTTTCTTTACATGGGCTAATGGCTTCCTAAGGGGCGTGGGCTTGGGCAAAGGACAGGGGTAGACTTTTTGACTTATCTGCAAGTTGTTTTCAGAAACCCAAATTATGGGGACAAACCATGAACAATGGATATCTGCACGAAGCCGCAAGTAATTAATTCACAGGACTCACATCCTTTGCTCACATTTAATTTTTATTTTGATTTTTTTAATGCTGCACAAGACAATATTTATTTCACTTCTTTTGTTTTATTTCATTTATTTTATTTCATTATTTCTGTTTGCTGCTGTTATTTTATTTACTGAAAGAGAGAGGGAACTTTTGTGGCCTTTTCCTTTTTCTCTGTAGGCCGCCTTAAGCTTTCTAAATTTGGAATATTTAAGCAAGCTGAAGGGGAAAGGGGGTTTCGCAAAATCACTTGGGGGGAAAAGGAAAGGCTGCCTTGTTAATCATGCCCTATGGTGGGTGATCAACTGCGTGTACAATTACGTTTCACTCTTAATTGTGCTTAAGGCTTTACTTAAATTTGGGTGTTCCCTTCTTAGAGCAGCTCATACTGACGAAGGTGCATGCGCTGAATGATGTCACGGCAGTCGTTGAACACACGGCGAATGTTCTCGGTGTCCACAGCGCAAGTGAAGTGGGGGTAGCAGTAGTGGCGCCCATCTCCACTAGCAGTGCTGATTCTCTGCGGGACAAACGCAGGAAAACCGAGTCAGCGCCACCTCCCTACGATCATCAACGGGGTATCCGCCAAGGACGAGCTGACCAGCTACTTACTGAGGTTACGTGAAAGCTAAAATTCTCACTGGCTACCAGTGAAATAAAATGGAAGAACTGAAGAGATTTTAATCCCCAAATGTTCAAGTAAATTTACTGCCTGGAGAAAAGAGAAAACTAAAGACAGTCTCTACTCACCAGAAATTCGTCGCGGATGAAGTACTTGGCCCGGGTCACGCGTGGGTCCTCTCCGGGCTCGGGAGTAGCTGTGAAGAACAGAACCATTTTGGTAAGGTCATCGAAAGGTTAAGGGCAGAGCTAGGGTGCTGACATCATTGTAGCCCCTTAACTTCTATGCAGAGAAGTGAGCTCTTCTTGCTTCCCTACAGATCCCCTATAGTTGGGTGGTGGGAGTGAAGGGACATTTCCATTCTTAGAGGCTGTTCATTTAGGTGATTCTTAAACTCCACCTATGTGAAAAACCTCCAGAAAGGGAGACTTGTAGCACAGTCAGGGGTGTATAGGACCAATGAACGGAACCACGCTCCCGTGCGACAGCATAACGTCATACGCACCATCCTCAGGAGTAGTGTAGCGAGCAAATTCTGGAAAGTAGTCCTCAATCTTCGATTTTCCAGCAAGGACTTTCTCAGCGAGCAGGTCTTGCTTGTTGAGGAACAGAATCACAGAGATGGTGCGCAGCCATCTAACAGAGAGGAATATGGGCTTAATGTCCAGGAAAAGAAAGCATTCTTTCTGCAAGGGGTCTGATGTACTTGCACAAGACTCTTTTTAATAATAGTGCAAATACAGGGCTTTGGGATCAGTCACAGGATCCCTCCCCCCTGCCCCCCCAGGAAAGAGGCTGGGAGGAAGCCAAGGGGATGCTCCACAAACCTGTTGTTCCAGATGCTCTTGAAGAGGTTCAGAGCCTCCTGCAGGCGGTTGGTCTGGTTGTCCTCCCGAATGACCATGTTGTAGCTGCTGCTGGCCACCACGAAGATAATGGCAGTCACATCTTCAGCGCGAGAAAGCAAAAGCAATGCATGTTAGAGGTGAACGTGAACCTTGATGATTCAAAGAGCAAAACGTCCTTATAGAGCAGAGAAGTCTATGGCTTCCATACCATTGAAGCATTGGATCCATTTGCGGCGTTCATCGCGCTGGCCACCCACGTCAAACATGCTGTGGGAGACAGAGGACACCCAGTCACCCCACCGCTCTGCTGGTGGGAACTGAAGGAAACCAGTCTCTATCTTAAAAAGGGAACCGTTCACTTACTGGAAGTTGACTTTGTCCACCTGGAACTTGGTCTCAAAGATTCCAGAAGTCAGGACGCGGCAGCGAAGCAGATCCTAAAACAAGATCTAGGTCAATGGATCTCACCAAAACCAACTGGAATATTAATAATGGCCAACTGGAAGCAAAAGTCTTGACTAGCTTGGAAAGAGGGCTCCAAGTCCTCTGACTGTGAGAACTTTTGCCTACCTGATCGCTGGGCACATAGTCAGCCTGCTTGATGACATCAATCTTGTCCAGGAAGCTGGGAGGAAAAGAACAGACACACAGGGGTGTTCAAGGAGCTCATGAGCTCATGCTGATTTGCCCCTAATTCCTGTCTCGCTACGAAGTTGAGCTCAATGGAAATGAGGGTGTCATAGTTATATGGCATTCAGTCAACGGGAGTTTTGTCCGTGTTGGTCATGTTGATGACTCAAAGCCTATACCTTAGAAAGGTTAGAGCAAGCAGCATTTAAGAAAAGGTATTTGGAGGACTAGTAGATCTAGGCCTCTCAGGGCCCCTGGCCTACAGGTATAGCAGAGGACCAAAGGGGGATGGGGCTGGGGGCTCTGGACTTGGTTCTGTGCAACTGGCAGAGGCCCCCAAACCAGGCCTACCTGATCTTGTGCCATTTGAAAATTATTAAAAATTTAAAATTTTCAAGTTGTCTGCCTTTGACTAAAATGGCAAGTAATTTGAAAACTGTACACTTCTACTCCATTTTTTTTTTTTTTTTTAAGTAAAATGGCACACTTAAAAGCAGCAAGGATTTTCCCCTCAAGGGACTCGTGAAAATGAGATTGTTTGAATTACTCAGAATGGGTATCCCTTCCTCCTACTTTTTAAGAATCTCACTTATTAAAAGAGAACAAAAGAGGTTGACACAAAGGGGCCCTTTCTGGCCTAACCACACCGAACAGGAAACAAACACAAAGTTCCCTTCCGTTCTGTTTGGTCCATGAAATAGAACCCTCCAGATAGGAGACTTTTGAGTTTTTAAAAAAAAAAAAAAAATCCCACAGCCATCCAGGCTATGGATCCTTCTGGGGCTGGGATCGTGCACAAAAGAGGGGCTTGGGGCCTGAGAGACCACCATCCACCGTAAGGAAGCTCTATGGGCCACAACTTTCCCAAAGCAATGAAGACATCCAAGTGTTGCTGGACTAGACACACCATTAGAAAAAAAAACTTTGGAAAGATTGGGGTCATTTAATTAATATGGAAAATGAATGTTAAAACTGGGAGAGGGGGTAGTTCTTCCTGGGGCAGGGGGAGGAGATGGGGGTTTAGAATTGTTTTAAAACTGAAAAGAAAATCACAAAGGGAGAAAAGTCATACTTTGAAGAAATTCTGTAAGTTCCCCCTGCCCCCCATCCTCTTTACCAGTTTAGAGTTAGTCTGGCTTAGAGGATATACTAACTTGCCCAATCAGTCCTACATTACAGCACCAGTCCAGAAATAGCTCCCCAGCCGCCCTGGCCTCCAGCACGTTGCCATGGCAACAGAACCACAGTTCTATAAATAGATCATCAGCACCAAATCTTGTGAGAGAGACATCTGGAGCCAGGCCAGCCAAACCCCAGCTCAACAAATAAAAATAGGCAGCTTAAGAAATGGGCAAGATACCAGTATGGCAACTTTAACGTAAAGGCAGTTCAACCAGAAACATACTGGTCAGTGTGCCCCGCACGCTATCGTCCTGCCCGGGGAAGACATTTTAAAAGTTGTAACCTATGTTCTTTTTTTTTCCTCCAAGTTTCCTTAAAACTTTCCATAAACTGGGGCGCCTGGGTGGCTCAGGTCATGATCCTGGAGTCCTGGGATCGAACGCCACATCGGGCTCCAGCCCCACATCGGGCTCCCTGCTCAGCGGGGAGTCTGCTTCTCCCTCTGACCCTCTTCCCTCTCATGCTCTCTCTCATTCTCTCTCTCAAATAAATAAATAAAATCTTAAAAAAAAAAAAGATAAAACATCAAAAAAAAAAAAAACTTTCCATAAACTGTGCAAATGTTGCCATTTTCAGATAAAGCTGCAGGAGCAACATAATGTTGCTGTAAGAAAACTTTTAAATGGTGTGAAATTAAAAAAACAAAACAAAACAACAACAACCCAGAAACCTGGGTAAATTACTGTTCATGAAACTGTTACTCTCTCCCCGCCCCCCCAACAGAGCACTCAAAATGGGGAGGGTTAAACCCTCCTAATCTTGTACCTGTACTTCTGACTTGGATCCAAAATACAAAACGCAAACAATTCCAGGATTTCCATTTGTTTTGAGTTACTATAATTAGCACTTCCAGCTTTTAGTTCAAACTTTTGAGAAAATCAGGGACTTTGTTGAAGAAGTGGTAGGGGGTTGGGGTCACCGGGACTGGCCAAGAGGGACTGTTTTTCTGCTCCTTGGGAAAATACACAGACTGGTGAGTAGCGACCACCGCCAAACAGCTAACGTCCCCAGGAGCTGGAGACAGCTGACTGTGTGCTTCCTATGGGAAGGCAGGGCCAGGGAGGGGGACGTTGATAGGTTTCCCAGAGCCTACCAGAAGCTTCTGTGATTTGTAGATAACAGGATTCTAGGGAACTTGCTGTTTGTTTGCTGTTACCTCTTCCTCCCTCCTATTTATTCAACTGGTATTCACAATAAATCCCTCAGGTTTGGGGCTTCTAAGCAAATGCAATTGTAGGTTTTTGTGAGCCAGCCTGGAACCCTGGTCCTGATGACTTGATATTTTCTACAGTGAAGTCGCTTCTGAGTTTCAGCGACCTGCAGAAGAAAGGCTAGAACGTCGCAAGTATCCATTACCTGCCCCCCCCAAGTCACAAGACACCCAACTTCAGCGTATTTTCGCTGAGACCACTTAGCATGTTTGTGCAACCGCAGTCTACAAACACTGTCTTCGAAAACAATTTCTTTGTGGCTCTGAGCATCCTGTATTTACCGTATCAGGTGCAGGGTGAGGGCGGTCCACTCCCCGTAAGGGGAAGCATCCTTGAATTAAAGCCCAGCGTGAACGAAGAACTCTAGGGGAACAGCATCCAGTAATGCTGGACTCTGGTCACTACTCTATAATCACCTACCTGATCGCAGAAATAGCAAGGCGATTCTCAGCTACCAAGGAGGGGGCGGGGTATGGTTTTGTCCTTGCCATTTCGGTTAGGTTTTTAAATGACAGCAATGAAGTATAATATTTTTACATTATTCAAAGCGTGAGAGCTACCCAATCTTCCTAAAAGCTTGGAGGTCAATCCAATTAATTACCTCAAGCTAATTAACTACGAACATCACTTTATTGCAAGTAATTATCATTTCGCTCTAACAGGCATTAATTGTTTATATAAAATAATGTCACTGCACTAAAAAGTACAATTAACAAATGAATCAGACCAGAACTTTCTAAGTGCAGGTGGGACTTGACTGGCTGGCTCCTATGAATGGAACCCCTTTGCAAATAACTTTACAAGCACGAGTTGAGATTTCTAGTGTTTTCTCCATTTGTGCCTATGCTGTGTGTGGCTGGGGGAGAGAGGTTACTCACTACTGGGCGCAGTCGATCAGCTGGTACTCGTTGGAACGCTCATAGCAGGCACGTACTCCTTCATCCTCCCACAGAGCCTTGGCATGCTCATAGAACTCCTGAGAGTGAACACAAGAGAGAACACAGATGAGCTTGAGCCCAGGCAGGCAGGCTGCCCCTACCGTCCAGATGCCACAGTTCACTGTGTGACCAGCACGGGGTGGGATTCCCACTTGCGAGCCAAATTAGTGACTCTGTGCTCAAAAGAACTTTCATTCAATTTGTGAAACGTAATTAAAAGGCAAAGTAATTAATTCCTGCTGTCCTCTTATTGTGAATTAACTGGTCTTGGGTAGTGTTCCTCCTATTTTTGGGGGGGGGGGTGCGGACAGAGTAAACTACTGAATCATTTTGTTTCTCCACACAACTGCTTTTATGGGAAAGATATACATTAATCTGCATTAGGAGAATATGCCAAGGAATGATTCAGTGTTGTGAAAACATGAAAGATGTGCTGGGATGAAATTTCCCTTCCAGGGAAATTTGAATTTTACCCAAAAAATATTACGGTTGGGAATCGCTGACAAATCTGGCCTTGTCAGTGCCTGTCCCTTGGGAAGGGTCGTAATAGGGAGAAACAAAGGAGCAAATAACCTCTGTTGTTTTAAATTGTAGTAGGTTATGATTCACATTTCATTTGAACATAGAAACATTTTTAATTATATGGGGGCAATCTTTCCTTACGAGGAAAGGGAAGGTTTCTCTTCCAATATGAATTTAGCAAGAGAAGGATTAAAAGCAGGTAGGGACACAAAGTTCAGCTATCAGCACGACTAATAAAAGGTTACTGTTCTGGTGCATTTTCAACTGGCTGCCATTTTTCCTTCTATTAGAAATATGCATTATGTATATCGTGCTGACCGCTTGATTTTTTTTTCTAACAAGTGCTACTTAAAAAAAAAAAAAAATTACCTAGCCCTACTTATTAATACTGCTTCCCTGCTAGTAGAAGTTTGCAGCCAAGCCCATTTAAAATACACAAACACAAATTCCCAGGAAAGCCTGACAAAAGGCCACAATAACTCATTGTTCTAACTGTAGACAAGTCTTTTCCTTCTGGGCCTTATAAACTTGCGCATCTTTCCATCTTGTTTCCCGTTCCCCTCTGAGAAACCACTCTTCCCCTACAAAGGGGTCAAAACGTATGTTTTGGCATGGGCAGTTTTGTGTCACCTAAAAATAGCTCTTTATGGGACAGAGAATCTTTGTAAAGTGTCCTGCACGCCAACGAGGATGCACAGAAGAAAATCTCCAAGTGATAATTTAGGTGAAAGTCCTTTTTTGTTTCCTTTTTAAAAAATTTGCCCCAACGCAAGGACTGATTTAAAACTTCATAAAGGTCAAACAGCAAATTGTTGAAAACGAGAATGTCTCCCATTTATAAAACTCAGGGCTGGCCCTTCCTTTCTGCCTTCTTTGCTATCTTCGGGTCCGTTCATTTAACTGGACAATTAGCATTTGTGCGCCACACTTAACATACAGTTTGGTTCGCCACGAGATGGGTACGAGGGCGTAATGGAGGCTGTGACACACAGCCCGTGCCATCTTCCCTCATAAACATTTGCAATCTACTAGCGCGAGGATTAAAGTGGGGTGTGGACTTGTGGGGATGGGCGAGCCAGGACTTAGAAGGGCTGATCGGATTTTGCTCCCCCATCTTGAGCAAAAACCCTACTGATTATTAAGATTTTGGTTTTGAACATTAAGGACCCTAAGGGAATTCACTTTTCCGGAAAGGTGTTTCGCCGGAAGTGCGGCTGACACAGGTGACCAGTGGCGGGGGCTCATCACCTGTGCCGCCCCGTGGGCCAGGCTGGGGTGGGTGGGGGGGAAGGAACAACCCAAGAGCTTAGCTTACAGGAGGGAAATCAAAGTCAGGCACGTTCATCACGCTCAGAATGTAGTCCACTCTGAACTGGTTCTCAGGGTTGGCCAGCTCCACAGGGGGCACCAGGTTGCTCATGGCGGCCACGATGGTCTGAAAACAAGCCAGCAAAGCAGTCAGGGGGGCAGCACTGCCTGAGGAGGGGGCTAAGGGAAGAGAGATAGGACCCAAACACGTACTTCGATCGCCTCTTTCAGGTTGTTTTTGATGTCCTGCACTTTGGTCGCCTTCTCACTACAGTGGGATTGAAAAGAGAGAGAGATCATATTGCATCACATTGACGAACAGGGTCTCTTTAGTCAAGATATTCCAACTAAAAGCATAGTATTCTGTTCTTGCAAGAGCTGTGGGTTCAAATCCGTATGGATTGGAGGTTCCTGAATAAAGGTGGTTTCAAATTATAACCTCCCCAATGTGTCCCAAGGACACGCCCAATTGGGGCTGATTAGCAAATTGGCATCAAGATAATGATCAAGTCTACTGTACCAGAAGCCAGACCTGGTTCACTGACTGTTTCAGATGTGGGTCCATTTTTTGAAGTTCCCACTGCACACCAACACTTCCTAAAAGGCTCCTACTGGCCCTTATCAGCGTGTGTGTGTGTGTGTGTGTGTGTGTGTGTGTGTGTGTGTATGTATGATGTGAGGGGGGACATGGGGGTGCTCTATCAATCATATTGGGGAGGAGAAAAAGTTTCATGGTTCTATTTGGGGCTTACTCCATCACTGGATTAGTACATAGAGAACCAGTGAATGCAGATGGTGATATTACAGATTTGAAGGCTTTGAGGCCATTTTTATTAATTAAGTCACCGTGTCAGTCACTCAGCCAGTAGCAATGACGCTTCTAGGTGATGTTAATATACGCTGATCCCTCCACGTGAATAGGGATAAGATCAGATCCCCCCCCCCCAGGAGTCTTTATGATCTGGGACTTGTGTGCTGGGGGCAGTGGGGGGCAGGGGCACCTGTTAAGTAGAAGTCCAAGGTTTAGCTGATTTGAACCTAAGTCATACAGGACATGTGGGATGATCTTTTTTTTATTCAGAGTCACTGGGACCACAAGTAAAGGCCACACCCTCTGGCTCCTGGGGGGACCCCCTGATGGAATGCCTGCTCCCAATCACATCATTTGGAAGCGCCTAGGTGTCTTTCAGCAACTGTCCTTCATCAGCGACACGACCAAAGAAGAGTCTAGAGTTTGTGTCTTCAGGGGATAAAAAGGGCCTCTCGCTTGGGGTAAATCTTATCACACCTATTGCCTCAACCTTGTGGTTTTGGGTGTGTGTGGGGGGGGGGGGGGGACGTGGAACCATGTGCAGGACACACCTGCTGCGCATTAGGCCCCGGGGCTGTGACAGCGCTGTCACGTGGAAGTCAGGCGCCGCCCCCTCACAGAGGAAACTAAGGCTGAGAGGAAAAGTGAGTCACAGAGGGAGAAGGGACAGAGCTCATCTTTTTCTTGCTGTGTAGGATTTTTAAAGACCATCTCGAGATTCCCAACTTTTGAAGCTTTCACTTGGTTGATTCACCAAGAGTCCTGGAATGGAGGTAGCCCTCAGGAGTAGAGGAAACAGAGAGAAGTGGGGGGGGGTTAATAACACCCACAGGCCGGCAGTAGGGTTAATCATAGGGCAGGGCGCAGGGGAGGGAGATTGGGGTGCAGGGGTCATGGGCTCGCCTGCCAGCCCGATCCTGGTCCTTTCCACCGAATTGTAATAGCTAATGTTTCCTGCACAGTTTATTCTTATCAAAAGGAAGATCCGCATATTGATCTGAGGGGTGGGCCCCGATTTTCTGATTTCATTTCATCCCTTCTCCAGGATCAGCCCTCTTTCTGGTAAACTGGCCTCAGAGAAACTGCTTTTCATATGAGAGTAAGAAGCTAGTTTGGAAGTATTCTCACCAGTGGGGGAGGGTCAGTAGGCTTTGGGGTATGTGCACGTGCGTGGGGGGGGGGGTGGTAAATGGTACCAGGAACCCCCTCAGGGCCACTTAAAAGTGCTGAAGTCGGGAGAACTTGAGTAACAGACATGATAGTAAGAGATCCTGCAAACCACAAGTGTGGCATCCGCACCCCGGTCGGAGGTCCGGCTCTGGTCCCCCACTCTTTATGCAACCACCCTACACTGAAAAGAGACCCAGAGTCCTGACCCTTCTGTGGGACTTTTCTGCTTTGTACGTGCACCAACTGAAGCTCGTTTCTGAAATTAGGAACCATGTCCAGACTCGGTGCTAGAGTCTGAATCAGTTATTTAGACGTTAGAAATTTTTTAAAGGATGTGTGTTTGCCCCTAATGTTCACTTGTGGACTCAAATTTACCTAAAACCCCACAGAAGAAATCCATTCCCATTCATTAAAAACAGGCTCCATTTCCATGGTAATGAGAGCCATTAACCTTCAGTTTCAAGGTTCCACGGTAGTTAAAATTAGAGATGTCCGGGTATTAAATACCCAAATGTACGTACAGCAAGAGGAAAGTACTTCCAGAAACTAGGTTCTTTCATTCAGTTTGATATTTTGGTCTAAGTAGTAGTATGATAATTGGAAAACTTCCAGTCTTAAATACGGATATTTTGAGAACGTGTTCAGTATTCATCTACGTATGTGAATAGGTGTGGGAGTATATCAAGTATAAAACAGCTAAAATAGAAATCTAAAATCTAATTCGGGTGTGTAATACTAAAACATAAAATTCTTCCATTGAAGCAATTACTATGTAGATGGAGATATTATACTAGGGCTGGCAGGTTTATCATTTTTACTATCGCTTAATGAATTTAACATTGATTGTGAAATTCAGAGAAAATCCCTCAGATGTCTCTAAACTACTTAACAAAGCCAAATTATGTATCAACTACTACAATTTGGACGGACTAAATATCAGGGCTGGGGCTAGAAGTGCTTGTAGCACATTGCCCCCTTCCTCCCCCGCCAACATGTATATAAAGCCTGTTGTCTGGGTTTGAGTTTTAGGAGCCCCTTCTCTCCCCCGCCCCGGTCAGCTGCCTAAGTGGTAGGGGGAGGCTACGTTGTCCCGAAAGTCTCTCTCCGTCCTATACTTTATCCTTGGGCTTTGTGGGAAAGGACAAAAGAAGAAAGACAGAAGACAGACGCAAGATACAGGGATTGCTGAGACATGCAGAGAATTTTTATTTATCACGTATGTTAATTCTTATATTTACTTGCAGAACAGAGTCACAGAGAGAAGTGCAGGCAAGGCATTAGTAGGGTTCAAGGATCTAGCGCAGCATCTAGTACACAGTAGTTGGTTCTATAAGGGTTTGTCATATTTCTCAAATGCCAACTTTTGGTACAGTAAACTGTCAGTCACTTTTATGTAGATGCCTTTTTTGGATTGCTATTATACTACATTTCTGCCAATTAAGGATTTCATGCCATATTTTTGTGTGTGTGTGTTTTTTTTGTATTTTTTTTTTGTTTGTTTTCAGTTATCTTTTGAGGTTAGGTGGTAGGGCCCCATCCCCCTCCCCCCCCACAACAGAATAGTATTCTTATTAGAAGTTCCTAAGACCAGGCAATTCCAGCATGCAAAGTGTGATAGGACATAGCCGGGAAGATGAGAAACTGTAGCCATCATCTAGGGATAATATATTCTAAAAGAAACAGATGAACAAACATGTGTAAGTTACTTTGTCCCCGACCCCAGGATCCTTTGCCCCGCCCCACCCCGGCCACAGAGGCTATTTCTTTGAGATGCCCTAGGCTAGGTCCATCAGCTCTGCGTGTTCTCATGAGAAATAGCTGCTTCATCACTGCATGCTGAATATGCAAGCAGACCTCCAATGGTTACCTGGCATGCGTGTGCGTGTCGGCGTGTAATGGGGAGTGGGGATGTAGGAAGTGAAGGAAAACAAAATTGATGATGAATGGAAAAAAAAAAAAGCGGATGCCATCATGAATTTCCTATCCACTAGCTAATAATGCAATATGCCTCCAATTCAAAATATACTTGAAAATCTTAAAAAGATCAGAGGCTTTGATATCATTCTTAACAATTACCTCCTGCAAGGTGCTGAGGCACTTTTTTTTTTTCCTCTCCAAATTACAGAGAGCGCAGCACCACGAATATTTTGAGAGGGAAAAAGATTTTTTTTTCCCCGCCAAGTCTGAAATTTTAAAATCAGACCAAGCACTGGGTGGATGGGAATTTAGTAGATAGTTTTAAAAACAAGTAGCCAATCTGAATGGACAGCTGGGGTAGGGGTGGGGAAACAGAAACCATATGGAAAAACATCAATTCTCGAAATCTTAAACTGATCGTCTAACACTGAAATCTGTAACTTTTCCCCCAGCTGGATTTAATTACATTTAAAGAATGGCCCCCCCCCCCAAATTATGTTTTGCACTTCACTGGCTCTGAAATGTCAAAGACTGTTTAGGTGTCACGTGCAAACTTATACCAAGATGGCCGATGGCCCTGAAATGAGTTTTGTTTCCTCCCCGGGGGCTCAGCCCTCAGTTTCCCAGTATGATCTTCATGTTTGTTTGTTTGTTAAAAAGTTTTTCTGTTTTTTGAATGTGCCTACCCATCGCTGTTGCTCCTTGCAGCCTGCGGGTCCTCTTCGCCGCCCCTTTTAAAGAGAGATTGAAAGCTCACCTAATCTGCAAGGCACCGCAATTTCCCAAAACCCCACACAGCCTCTCTACATTCCTAAACAAATGGCCGCCATCCTCCCATTCAGTCCTAGTCGCCTTTCTGGCTAAGGTGGAAGGCCTACTGAGACTGCAGGCCGTGGAGGGAAGAACGCCACACCTCCGCCACCGTATTAGCCGAGCCCCCTGGAGACTCGCAGGTCGGGTATACAGAAGGGACGGATAATTATTTTCTTGTGCTTTCACTAAATGTACATGCATTAGGGAGATAAAGCCGTGATTTATCTCACAATTCTTCTGAGAATATAGCAGCGCATCAGGCTCCTTAATTCTCCTAGATCTTTACCATGTTGTATCTGAACACACAAAGGCCCAGACATGGGTGATTTTGGCCCATGATTTCCTGGTGCAGTATTAATTTCCTCCCTTCTTATAGTCGGGGAAACTACCTATGAAGTGTTTTTATATTAACTGTTCCCGATAAATTGTCATCAATTAAAACTGTGTGTCTGCACCATGAGGCAGCAAAATAAAAGAAAAAAAAAAAAAGAAAACAAAAACAAACCCTACTCAAAAACCAATCCTCATAAATGGTAGGAATTCCTCCTTGGAAGTGGGAAGGGCAGGATGGCTAAGCGTTCTACATGGTTTTGTAATTGATTAGCTTATTAGCTCAACCAATGTTAATGGCACCTTTTCCCCCCTGATACTAATTGTAAGGAAGAGTTAGCTTTTGAGTTAGGAAAATCCACACTTGACCTCTGTATTTCTCAAGGTCAGATTAATATTACACCTTACTCTAAAACTGTAATCGGCATGGCAGTCTGCGGATAGTTAAGGCAAATTTAATAGCTCAGCCCAGCCCTAACAAAGCGCACATTTATGGGAGCCAGGAGGAAAAGGCCCTGCACCACGCAAAACACCCTTTAGTGGATGGATGTCACCATTATTTCATAGGGAATTCCTAGCGAAGAAGGCAAACGCTTTTGTTGCAATACCGCACTGAGGAAAAAGAAAAAAGGAGGCTCACTTGAAGGAGACAAAAATAAGGTTTCTAGACTCACACGAAGAAATCCCCTGTATGTCACTTCCACAGGCTAAATTTAACATCCTGAGAGATTACCTATGGCTTCCTCTACAAGGCAGGCAAACTGGGAATGTCGCTTCCTCTTTTTAAAAAGAAAATAGAAAAGAGAAGTTCTGGTTTAAATGCCTCATGTGCATTACAGACTGGCTCGCCAAGGGAGGAGAATCCTTTCTCTAAAAATTAAAAAATTGTAGGGCAGTGTGGAGAGTGATAAAGCCTTAAGTAAATTATTGCAAGGATGTCCTACCTTCTGCTGGACTCGAGCTAAGGTAAACAGCGGCGGCTGCATCCTTTTAAAAACGCTAGCCATGTCCAGTTTTAATCAAAATATTTATCTAGAGGGTACGTGGTCAAATTATCTTTGCTTAACTAGCCTCCAGAAGAAGCACTCCCCGGCAAGTTACGGGGGAAAAAATTATACAAGATTTTTCTTTAAATTACAAATTCACATAGTTAAAAGTTGGTTTCTGGCTTTTTGTTTATCAACCGCTGACAATCTCTGGGAATAGGGCTTTTTGAAGGGTGTGTCAGGAATTAAGAATTTCAGAATTGCTTTGTGACAAGTGAAAGTGAGTATTTAATTAGCTGCATGTATGTGCGTATTGATAAGTCAAGTCACTCAAAATTGGTAAAATAGCCCATCCTTCTAGATTCGTGCTTAAAGCATAGAGCATCCTAAACTAAAACACCCATTTGTATGTGTGACATCATCCTCAGCCCCGATTATCTGAACCAAGAAATTCTAGAATGTTCCATAAAGAGCTGCCTTCAAGGGCAGTCCTTTTACCTCTGAAAGGTGGTAAAATTCATCTTTGTGTCCCTAGTGCTTGGTGCATAGTAGGCGTCTGTAAGTGGCTTTTTATTGGTTTGTTTTTTTTGTGGGGTTTTGGTGCATAACTGAAACTACGCGGCCTTGACTCAATGTCCCCCTTTGAAACTAAATGGGATGCAAGGGAGAGACAAGTTTTCAACTGAATCCAGGTTTAGGGAAAGGAATGGGATTGCTAACCAGCTAGTAATTGCAAACTAGTGCCTTCAGGTGTTTGCAATCCGGTGCGGTGAATAGCTGTCACCCCAGTGAAAGCAGACAGCTGGTAGATTTAGTGTTTTCTGTTTCACAAGGGCCGGGGGGGGGGGGGGCATTTGGGGTCTGGGGAGAAAAGCAAATGCCCTGATTATATTGAACGCCCCCTCTGTTTACATTCTTCATGGCAAGCAAGACCCCGCATTTCTCTTCCATCCCTAATACACACGCACTCTCTTTTAATCTTTATTCTCAATGCGGTATTGTCACCTTGTCCTAAACCAAGATGCCTGCAAGGACTTTTCAAAGGCAAAAATGCCCCTTGACCCGGCCGGAAGTACCTAACTCCCAGTCTCCATCACTTAAATGTCTTTTTCTTTCTTTATGCGAGATTATTGATTTTTAGCAAGGGAAACAGTGATTTGCCCATAATATTAATTCCAAAGGGGGGGTGGTGAGGGAATGAGGAATTATTAACAGGGGCTGCTGCCTCTTTCCAACTTTGTTTTACATGAGAACATTATGGAAACTGTTTTTCCCTAATAGTTTAAAACACCCTACATTGGTGCATTGCGCTGACGTCTGCTGGGGTGCGGGGCCGGGGGGGGGGGGGCTTCTCTGCAGTGGTCAGGTTACCTGCAAAGGGGGTGGCCACAGCAGGTGTCAGCCATTAGAGACCCACTGCACCAAAATCTGTGGGCAGGTCTGCGGCAGACCTGTCATGGGACTACTTTTATCTGTAAAAGTGCTATTTTCTTGGGGGAGGGGGAGCATTTTTATAAGAACACTGGTGCTTTATTATTACTATTATTATTTACTGCTGCACCAAAGATTAAAAGGAGGGGGGGAATCCCCAAAGAGCACTTCCCTGGATTTTCTAATATGTAGGCTGAAAAAATTAAGTGGAAATTGGCTGCCCAGCCCCCAAAATCTACCTAAACTTCCTAAAGGTTAGTATAAAACGTGTTAATCTTCCTGTGCCCTTGCACAGAGTTGACACTTACTCTCCATTAAACCCATTAACATGCAGGATCCTCATCTGCTTCACAATGGTGCTTTTACCAGATTCTCCGGCACCTAGAAAATGAAAGTAAGTCTCAGGTTATGAAGGAGGCATTTTACACACTTTGGGCAGGGAAGAGGGCTTCTGTCTTTTCCATAGAAGCAGCACGCAAAAAACAAAACAAAACAACAGACTTGCAATTTTCCTTGACATTTCGACGCAGAGAAAATGAAACACATGTCCAGCTCTACCTACAGTATTCACCACCACAGTAACGAGAATTAAAGGGTTTGCTGTTTTCAGGAATTTTTCCCCCCTTCGGGTTGTTTTAAAATTTGTGAGGTGGAGAAGCCAAGGGGCAAAGAGAAGGAATGACGCAATTTTGTCATTTGAGGGGGGAAGAAAATTGAAGTTAAAACTGAAACTGAATCCTTGAAATAGGAGCATTCACTGGTGAAACGCACACATAAATGTAGACAGCCACAGAATTCACTGTTTGTCGGAGGTTTCATGGTTAAAACGCCCAGGATTCACAAACAATGCCCAGACACCGCAGTCTCCTTCAGCTGGCGGACTGACGCAGCATTTCCCTCCCGCAAATTCTCACAATGTAGCTGCTGTACGGGCAGCCTTCTCTCCCCTTGGGCTACTCAAAAATCAACCCTAACCTGCAAGGTTCCATGTGTCCTCTTTTCCCACAAAGGGTATTTTCTTAAAGATAAATTCTCTCTGGATACAACCACCGTGTTGGGGGAGGGGGGGAATGGGAGCCCATCAATTGTATGTCATATTCTCGAAAAACACATTTTAATATCAAATGTAGTGCTTGAGAACAACCATAATTACATGCAGCAACAACTGTATAAAGTATTAAAAGGACACGACTTTAATCATGAGAAAAAATATTCCTGGGAGCTACTGAATTTTCAGATTCCTCAAGCCCTTCTCAAAGTAAGAAGGAACACACATGCCTCCATTTTAAATCACCTTTCATTTGTAAACATATTTTATGGAAAAGGCACATTTCCACCCAGCTAGAAGGAGGATTGCTATTTTTTCATTTTCTTTTTTGCAAATGTACACTCACTTCAACAAATACTCTTTGCGTGAAAAATTTTTTGCCCTCCTCCCACACAAACCTTTTTTACCCTTTTTCTTTTTTTCCACTTTTAATTTTATTAATTGCTTTTGTTTTACTGCCCAGAGAGCAAAGCATTCCTCCTTCTCTTGCCTTTTCACAAGGCTGTAATCAATATCTGTAAAAGTTAAAATTAGTTTCCACAGAAACATTGATTTCAAAGCAAACACTGTATCTTAATGAGCCCAACTCTAATAAGTTAAAATATTAAAGGCACTATTAAGATTCCATGCAGAGAATACATGACATTAATCAGAATCTCCAAATTCTTTCGTCAGAAGTGTGAACATGTGTAACACCTCTCTCTTACAGACACAAACAGATCTGTGCCTCAGTTTCCACATCTATGACATTGGAGAACTGGGCTGAAAAATTACTGCAAGATCTTTTGTGGTGCTGTAATTTACTCAATTTTACGTCATTAAATTAAGATGCACTTAAAAAGAGGATTTTGGGTATCATTAGGTTTCCTCTTTGGCGGGGGGGGGCGGCATTATTTGGTGAGAACCACCATTTAAAAATGCAAAATGTGTGGCAATGACTTGGGCTGCAGACCCCCATGCCAGAGGCTATCAATAAAATCATGATAAAATGTAGCCACATAGACTGGGACACCTGGGGAAAATAAGCCCACAGGGATGCAAAGTGTGTTCGGAGTAACAGTCTCAAATTAAGCAGAGACTTTGTGATCACTGAGCAAAGGTGTTAGAAATTTAAGGCACCCTTAGTATCACATTTGTTTCAAATTAGTATTCAGGTAGCAAGATGGCACTCCTAGGAAATATTCTAGACTTTTCCAGGCTTATACTTTGAAATCAAGTTATATGCATATTAATAATTCACATAGCATAATTCTACCTTTAGAAGTTTTAGGTAAGACTTCAACATATGTATCATTTAATTACTGAAATTGCAAATGCATAAACACCAGACTTATTTCCACTTAATTTTCTGCTTTATATAAATCTGGACCCAGGAGAACAAAGAGGTGACCCATCCAAAAAAAAAAAAAAAAAAAAAAGCAAACCAAACACCACCACGAAGAAAATTCAGCCTTTTACATTTTTATTCTTTATAATCAAGCTGTTTTGTTGAAATGTGACCATGAACTAGGTTTTAACCTAGCAAATTCACAAATGAACTCAGCCAAATTACTGAGGAAGTGGAAAACTTCCATAGTAATTAATGCCTGTGTAATTCTTCTGGTCATTTCAACAATTTCTTTTATGCTTATGTTTTATTTTGTCCCTCCCCCTCCCCTTAAGAAAAAAGAAGGATAGGCCATCTCCTTATAGTTAACAATCCCCCCGCCTTTTTTTTTTTTTTTT